>NC_080540.1:122017544-122322752 GCF_028640845.1 Ahaetulla prasina
GAAAACCGGCTGAATTCCACCACTGGTATAATATAACACCAATTTACACTGTCTAACACATGGTACTGCCATTTCATTTAAACATAAGTCTGTACTTTTATTCTCCACTCTATAAGATCGGACCATCTTAACTCTAATGGGTTACATCCATTTTAGTCTTGGTATTCCTCACAAACACACAGTATGTATGTGTGTGAGTATTTCATTTCATTCTTTAACTCATGCTCTTGAGCTTTTACTTTTCATACATTCCATGTTGAATCTTCAATTTTCCTTATGGTTGGGCCAGGGGTGAAATGCTCCCAGATCGGACGGGATCGCACAATCTGGTAGCAATGGCGGCTGCTGGTTCGTAGGACCGGTAGCAAAAATCCCTGGCCCCTCCCCCCCTGCCTCTGTTGAGCCACACCATCTGCAGAGGTGTTTTTTTTTTTTTACTTTTAAAAGCCGGTTTTGCTTCAGCCGAAACAGGCCTTTAAAAGTAAAAAACAGCAGAACCTTACTTGTACTCTTACTTGTAGAAAACATATTTTCAAAAAGTAAGAGTAGAGATTCTAAGGCACTTACCTGATTACTGATGAACGCATGGCTCTCCTTCCAGCCCGAAAGCAGTTTCAGTTTCAGCCAGACAGAATCAATCGCTCAGCTAATCTATTTCCTCGGTGATCAACTGGCTGGCTTTGCTGGCTGAGGAACTCTGGGATTTGAAGTCCACAATATAATAATAAAATAAAATATTTGTTCAGCTTTCTGAGATTTGGTGTGTTTCTGTAGTGTTTCACTCTAACTACACAAACACACAAAATCTCAGAAAGCTGTATGTGGCATATTGTGTGTGTGTGTTAGTTGTGTGTAAAGTGTGAAAGTTGGTTTTTGAGCTTTTTGTGGCTGTGTGAAGTGTGAAGTACAGCTGCTTTTACACTGTGTGTGAGTCAGTTGTGTTGTGTTGTGTGTGTGTAAAGTGTGAAAGTTGGTTTTTGAGCTTTTTGTGGCTATGTGAAGTGTGAAGTGCAGCTGCTTTTACATTGTGTGTGAGTCAGTTGTATTGTGTTGTGTGTGTGTAAAGTGTGAAAGTTGGTTTTTGAGCTTTTTGTGGCTATGTGAAGTGTGAAGTGCAGCTGCTTTTACATTGTGTGTGAGTCAGTTGTGTTGTGTTGTGTGTGTGTAAAGTGTGAAAGTTGGTTTTTGGTACCTCTTATTGTTTTTTTATACTTTGTTTATTATTTTTATTATTTATTGTTATTGGCCACGCCCACCAAGCCATCTGACCACCAAGCCATGCCCACCAATTAAGCCACGCCCACAGAACCGGTAGGGAAAATTTTTAGATTTCACCCCTGGGTTGGGCCCATAATTTTTGATGTCCAGTACCCTTTATAATGTTGGTCAGTTGTAAATTTCACATAGATCTATATAATAAATTGAAGAGAGAATAGATTGGACTATTATGCTACTTGAAAAATTCCTTGATCTTGAGAAAAACATTACTAGGGAGTTTTTTCTTGTATATCACAAATGCAACCAAACCTCTGTTTTATCATGTTCAGCACATGCTATTGTATGTGTACTAGGATGTGTACTATTCTATGTGTACTAGTGTAATTCAGCACTGAACATAAAAGTCAACATATTATATTTTTTCAGTTTTAAAGCACTTGTTATGTATTCTTGATAGTATATATAATTTTATGCTTTGTTTCTTTTGCTTTTTGCTTTTTCTGATATTATTTTAAAAACAATTACATTTTATATAAACCCCATACTATTAGCCATATCCCACAAACTAGTGGAGACCTACAATGTTATATGAATCTAATCATATTTGTGGATGTTAAGTATTTTTGGAACTTTCTTGAACATTTTGAAGGTTTCTTTGCAATAATTTAAAATGTATTTCAAACATGCTTGGGAATAATTTCACGCCAACATGGGTCATCAGCTAATTAACCAAGTTTTCATTTAATTCTACCTTTAGCTTATTGAACAGTATGGTCCTATATTTACCGTCTGGATTGGATCAAAACCTTTGGTTGTGCTCTGTGGACATAAAGTCATAAAAAATGCTTTGATAGATCATGCAGAAGAATTTGGTGGACGTAATATTGTGCCCACCATTCAGCGAATATTCCAGAATCATGGTTGGTACTCTGGCACTTCCTTATTTGCTCTTCTTTTTCTTTGAAAGCTATTATGTGCATCTAAAATTATGCTATTAAGGTCTAGAAAGTTTTACTGGAAAGATGATTTTGCGGAAATTTTAATTTGGTCAAAGGTGTAGGAGAGAGAATAAAACTCTATCATCTGCCCTTTTACTGATCCATTATAAGGTATGTAAGGAGAGGGAGGGAGAGAGAGAGAGCTTTCATTTCTACACTGGCCCTTTGAAAAGAGACCCTGAAATACTTTTTCAAATAAGAGTTTTTTAGCTGATGTTGTCTGGGCTATTACTGAAAATTAATTTCATATACCTTCAAAAGAAAATATATTCTGTCAGCCAATGAGTGTCTATACTGCACCAAAACAGTCATATGTTGAAGTGGGTCTGTTTTTTCTTCTGCTTTTTGAAAATTGCAAGGACAGTAAAGAACAGTCTCTATATTCAATATACATATTATTTTGTCTATATCACAATTGCAGAAGGTCTCGAGTTGCCATAGGCCAGGGATGATTTGCGAGTTGACAGTGTCATGGTTTTGATAATGACTAAGAAAATGTACTTTTCTCAGCTACTATATATTTTAAATTTTATAATTGTTATTGCAGTTGTGTTATTTTTATCTTTAATATTGTCCAGAATAAATTTTTGATATTGGTAGCTACATAAATTGAAAATGGATGAAATTGAAAATGGATTAATAAATAAATTAGTGGAAGCTGTATTGGCTAATTAGTATTTCAAGCTGCCAGTTGTGCTTTCTTGAAAGTAGGGAGAGAAGATTTTATGATCTATAATTTATTGCAATGCAGTGACCTATCACAGCTATTGGCAAGGCAAAGATCTGAAGGGGGAAAGTGCTTGTAACCATTGTTTATACTGAAACCTGCTACTTCTTAAAACCTGAAAACTTACAATCATGCTATTTTCCCTATGTCTTTGCTTTCAGGTATGGCCACTGCTGATGAGAGAAACTGGAAGGAGATGAGACATTTCATGATATCTACCTTGAAAAATTTTGGGATGGGGAAGAAACAAATGTCCGAAAGAGTGCAGGAGGAAGCCCTTTGTCTAGTGGAGGAAATGGGCAGCATGCAAGGTCTTCCAAAGAAGCCCAAAGCTTCTTCCTGCAGAGGAATAATTTCATTTGTAAAGAATCTGAGAGGGGGTTTTATATTGTGCAAGGTTACAGAAAAATTAGATTCTGAGTTGAAACTCAAGTAGCATTAGCAATAGGACTCTGCCACTTCACAGTGCTTTACAGCTCTCTCTAAGTGTTTTACAGTGTCAGCGTATTGCCCCCAACAACTGGGTCCTTATTTTATTGACCTCGGAAAGATGGAAGGCTGACTCAACCTTGAGCCGGGGACACTTAAACAGGTGAACTGCTGGCAGCCAGCAGTCAGCAGTAGTAGTCTGAAATACTGCATACTAACCACTGTGCCACCACACTTCTACATTTAAGTACACAAAATAAAGAAAAAGAAAGATAGGTAGCAACAAGCTCCTACTGTGTTGCTTTTACACTGGTGATCAGGAGCACAGACAAAAATACACATGGAAAATATAAAAAACTTTCAAGCTGTTTCCCATACTTTTCTACCCACTGTCAGGTTTTGGCTTCATAAAATTACAAGGATACGGAGAAGTAGTGAAATTTTAGTGTGGCTGCAGCAACTGAGAGATCAGAAATACTAGGAAGTCATTTAATGGGGTAATCACAGTTTTTTAAATGGATATGTTTAACCAGGTTTTAAGATCATGCTAAATTACCCATCAGGTAAATTCAGCAGCCAGCAAAACATTTTATGGCTAAATGAGATAGGTAAGGAAAACATGGTTAAGAATATGCTGCATGAGGGAATGAGGGATGAAGATTGTTAGGCAACATAGACTTAAAATTAAAAAGCCACAAATAAAATTCACTCGGTTTTATTACCTTTGAAAACTATCGTCAGTGGACTGTAGGGAAGGAGATAGGCAAAGAAATAGAAACAAAGAGTGTGGGACTGTTTTAAAAAAGTGTTGGCTAGATTATAAAGAGAGAGGTATGGAAAGAAAAAAGCTCAGTTAAAATTGGAAAGAGAGGCAGAGAATTCAAAGAAGTAGAGAAGGAAGGTTACAGGAAAGGAACAAAGTAAAAGAAAAGAAACCAGCTATGAGCAGAAAAATGCAGAGTGAGGAGCCCCAGGCGATGAGAAAAAAATATATAGACAGCAGTATACAGCAGTAAGATGGTGGCAATGTAATGCAAGCTTTCATATATTTTATATATACAAGGTACCTTGGTATTCGTTGTTAATAATTCCAGGAGGCATGATGAGTACCAAAAATGAGCAATGTTTTCCATAAGGAATAATGTAGTGAGTCACCAGGCAACTGACACTGACAAGTTCTAGCTTGTGTGTTGAGTACCAAACAAATGATGAGTACCAGGACAAAATTTTCGCTCCAAAATGTGTTCCCCGCACAATTTTTTATTTTTTAATATACTGTATATACTCGAGTATAAGCCGAGTTTTTCAGCACGTTTTTTGTGCTGAAAAACGTCCCCTCGGCTTATACTCGGGTATATACGGCTTATACTCGAGTATATACGGCTTATACTCAAGTTTTTTTTTTCTTTTTTTTACATTATACCGGACGGCGCAAACTTGGCGGGCTTTTGCATTAGCGCGGGGAAGCCCTGCCGGTGCAGTGAGAGGGCAGGGCGGGGGAGCCGCCAGCCTTCTCAGCTGAGGGAGGGAGGGTTTCCCCAACCGGTAGCTGCCTCATTTCCCACCCTCGGCTTATACTCGAGTCCCCAGTTTACCCCAGTTTTTGGGGTAAAATTGGGGACCTCGGCTTATACTCGGATCGGCTTATATTCGAGTATATACGGTAATAATTCCATCTTCAATTAAACAGTGTGTCGTCCGGATACAAATATCTTTGTAACATAATAGTCAAAATTTACAACAATGTTCATTACATTAGCATTAATTTTATTATATTAAAGTAATATTAAACATAATAATCATAATATTTGCTTCTCTCTCTTAATATCTCTACTTTATTTCACAAACCTTTTTTCCCCCCCCTGTTTCTAGCTTCCCTGCTTATTATCTAACCATTGATAAAATAAGTCCCATATCGTATAACATTCAGTTTGTTCTTTCTCCTTGATTGCTAGCATTAGTCTATTCATTTCTGCATTCTAATATTTTCCTGATCACACACTCATTTGTCAGGATCTCTTCACTTTTCAAATTTTGTGCAAATACAATTCTAGCTGCCTTTAATATGTGAATAATTGTATACATTCCCCTTTACTGTAATTCTCAGATAAAATCCCCAACAGGAATATTTCTGGTTTTAAATCAATAAGCTGCTTTATCATTTTTTCCAGCCATGTACTGTATATATTTTTGTCCAATATTTTTTTACTTTTGAGCAAGTCTACCACATATGATAATATGATCCAGGTATCTGGTCGCACTTCCAGTATTTAGTTGACTTATCTTTAAACATCTTTGCCAACCTTGCTTGGGTAAAATGCCATCTATAAAACATCTTATACAAATTTTCTTTATATACAGTTAACATTTTTAATTTATAGTTCCTGTCCGACAGCTTCTGCCATTTGTCTAACTCTATTGTATAACCAAAGTTTTTTGCCCATGCTATCATTGTCTCCTTCACTTGTTCCTCTTCCAATTTAATGCCCAATAAGTATCTGTACATTTTTCTTCTGTCCCTGTCAATATCTTGTCTAATTCTGTTAATTCTTTATAAAACCCATATAATTTAACATATTTCTCATATCTAGAATATATCTGCACTTGTGAATACCATGCCATTCAATCCCTTTGTGGCTCAATTCTTGTTTTGTTGTGAGTTCCCCCTTTTTATTCAAAATATCTTTATACCTAACAATATTTTCCATATTGATAACATTTGGGTGAATCAATTCTTCCATTGTTGAAAGCCAAACTGGTATCCTCAAGTAGTGTTGTACTCTAATTTTCTCCCACACTAACAATAATGCATTCCTAATATAATGTCTTTGAAACTAACTATGCACTTTATTTTTCCCATACCATAAGAAGGCATGCCAGCCCAATTGCAAATCATGTCCTTCCGAAGTCAATAGTCTTGTATGCCTCAATTCAATCCATTCTTTCACCCATGTGAGTACTGCAGCCTGATAATACAATCCCCAATTCAGTAGCCCAAAACCTCCTCTATTTCACGAATCCTGCAGCATTTTTAAGCTTATTCTTGCTTTCCTCCCTTGCCAGATATATCTTAATATTACTTTATTGAGTTCCTTGAAGTATTTTTTTTTCAATTTTATAGAATTGTTTGAAAGTAGTAATCTCGGTAGTATATTCATCTGTATTGTAGCTATTATTCCTATCAATGATAATTGCAGAATTTTCCATATCTCCAAATCTGCTTTAATTTGTTGTATCAGTTTATAATAATTATCTTCCTTTATAGTTACACATCTTGGTGTAAGATGAATCCCTAAGTATTTTACTTTCTTAGTAATCTGGATATCTATTCTCTTCATTAACTCTTTTTTCTGCATGTCTGTAAGATTTTTAACTAATATCTTAGTTTTCTCTTTATTTATTTTCAATCCTGCCACTTCACCATATTCCTCTATGGTTTTTATTAATTTAGGCTCTGTTTCTTGTGGTTCTTCCAGAATGGAGAGTAAATCATCTGCAAATGCCTGTAGTTTATATTTTTCCTTCTTTCCATACCTTTTATCTCTATGTCTTATCTAATATTTCTGTTTAATACTTCCAGTGTCAATATGAATAATAGAGGAGACAAGGGGCATCCTTGTCTTGTATCCTTTTTAATGTTAATCTTCTCTGTCATGTTTCCATTTACCATCACCTTTGCTGTTTACTTATAATATATTGCCTTAATCATGTTAATAAATCTCTCCCCAAAGTCCATATCTTTTAGCTGTGCTAGCATAAACTGCAGTTCACATTGTCAAATGCTTTCTGGGTGCCTAGAAAAATCAATGCCATTTGCTTCCCTGGATGTGCTTTGTAGTACTCCAGTGTATTTAAAATTATTCACATATTGTCTTTAATTTGTCTCTTAGGTAAAAATCCATTTTGATCTGGATGTATAAATTGATTTAAGAACCTTTTTTGTCTTTCTGCAATTTTGGGGGCATATATTTTATAGTCAGCATTCAATAAAGTAAAGTAAAGTAAAGTTCTGTAGTTTTTTATCTGTTGTAAATCTTCTTTCAGCATGAGAGTAATATATGCATAAATTTGATACTTTCGCTTCTAGCTGTACTTCATTGGACACTTCCAACACTGATATACTTAAAGTATTTTTTAAATCTTTATAGAGTTCTGCAGGTAGACCATCTGGGCCTGGTGTCTTTGCCATTCTTTTGTCTCTTAATTGCTCCTGTTAATTCCATCATTATTATACGTTCATCTAACATAGCTTTCACTGTTATGGTAATTCCACTTTTTCTAAATATTGTTTTATTTTATCTTCTAAAACTATCTCTTGATCATATAATTTTTTATAGTAGTTTTGGATCACTTTCTTTTTATTGTCATTTTGATGATGAAGGTTTCTTTTGGCATCTATTAATTGGTGTATCAGGGTTTTTTTTCTCCTTTTTCAGTTTGTATACCAACCATCTTCCTGGTTTATTTGCATTTTCAAAGAAATTTTGTGTAGCACATTTAATTTTTGTGCTAATTCTTCTTTATCTATTAGATTCAACTTATGTTTTATTAATTCCATTTGGTTTTTTAAGATTCTTTTTAGTGGTTGTTTTTTTTTTTTTGGTAGTTCTCTAGCTTCTTATATTCTAATATCTTTTGGTTTTGTTCTTCTTCTTCTTTTCTTTTCTATATAAGTTATGCTTCATTCCAGGAATGAAGGAAGGAATGGAGGCGTGACGGTAAAGCAATAACTCTTTATTAGCAACTAACAGACAAAAGGAACAAAAAAGGCGTGGCTGCATACGCTGCAAGTTACCTCTAATATCTCTAATATATGCCTTAGCTGTATCCCATACATTTTTGTAATAAGGTCTCTCTTTTTCTATTCTCTTTAAAGAAAAAAATCTAATTCTTTTTCCATGTCTTATATCTTCAAAGGGAGTGTTCATAGAGCATAAAGTAAAAAAGAAGGAAAATATTTTGCTCTTCTCAGCTTCTATTTGCTTTATCTGCTTGAGTTCCAAGAGCTATACTATTTTAAAAAGTCTCCCTCACTTAAAAAGTTTCACTCTCTGTCTCAGCTATCTAACATGAACAGCTTATTGATGCAGGTGTTCTTTGTTTTGATAGCCAGACTTATCCTTTTCTGCCTCTCAAGGTTATATTTCTTTCTTTTCCTTTCCTTCTGCCTGTAGGTGGCAATATTGCTCTGTTTCTCTCCCTTTTCTTCCTTTTGTTTTATACTGTATTATCCTGTCCAAGTTTTTTTTTCCAGGAAGGTTCCCTAAGTCCAAATTTTATAGTCCCCAAAAGTTTCCAAGTTAGGCAATATTATATCTGAGGTTACCAGTCCAGCTTCCTAATTTCCAAGTTTTTTCACTCTTTTAAAGAGTTCTCTTAACTTTCTTCCGGTTTTAAAAATGGCTCTTAGGCTTGCTCGCTGCTTTTCTTGGGAGGTGGAAGAAAATCAGTTCCACCTTCTCTTTTTAATGTCCCACTTTCACCCAGGCTAAATTCCATGTGGCTTGTTTCTCAATAGAAATTAGAAGTTAGAAATATCTCACTCAGATCATTGATACTATTCCTCAATCTTTCACACTTTCTTCATTAGTCAGCTGCCACAGCTTCAGTCCAGCATGCAATGGCCGTTGTTTTCTTCCTGCCGGATTCAGAGCCTTTTCCAGATTGATCAGAGAGTTTGCAAACTCCCTGAGATCAACATAGTGTGCTCTCTTACTTCATCACCCCTCCGAGGCGAATTAGGTCCATCAGAACTTCCTTGCATGGGTGCGATCCCACAGAGCCCCGTGGAGATGCGTCATGTCACTATGGTGTCATCCCGGCCTCCTTCCCATCAAAATGTGTTGAGTACCAAATTTGATGACTTTCAAAGCAGTCGAGTAGCAAGGTACCATGGTACCAGACAACCCTGTGAGCTGTTGCATCATCCTTTGGCAGAGATTGTGGAGATGTGGCAGACTTACCCTAGCAATTAGCGACCTTCCCTACAAGCTTCCCAATGTTCCACTCCTACCATTAGCCATGATCACACGATCCCCATTGACTTTTGCCTGCCAGGCTTCCCCATTGACCTGTGGTAAGTATCAGGAAATGTTGTAAATGAGAATCATTTGATTGTAGCAGCACAGAGGCAGCAACAGTACAGCATTGCTGAAATAGCAAGAACTTTCCTAAATTTTATTGCCACAGGAGTAATGGGTCTCAGCATTCTAGATTAGCCCATTTCAGGTATCTCGGTTGAAAGTTTTGCCTATGATACACCATTTCATCCAGCTGAAGTTACAATCACAAGATTTTTAGGATTATATAGATTTTCATATATTATAATATATATTTAATGGATTCCAGAGAATTTACCCATCTGGACTGCGCCATTTTAGAAAGATCATGGAGGATTTAGATGATGTGATTTTTAAAAAAAATTCTAGGTTTTTAATGAGATTTGTGGAAAGAAAGCTCTGCATTTTCTGATCTCACTTATAAAAATTTACGACTTTACTTGCAGGGCAGCCTTTTGAACCAAAAAGAAAATGTACAAGTGCTGTTTCTAATGTAATCTGTGCAGTCGTCTTCGGCACTCGATTTGATTACAAAGATCAAATGTTCACGGAGAACCAAAAGACAGTGGAATCTCTTTTAGAACTCTGCAGTAATTTCACAGGAATGGTATGTTACTCATCTACTTCGCACCTCCTATCTTGAAGCTTAATTTTTACTAGCAGTGATGCAAATGCTTAAGTCAAAAATGTGAAAACTAGATGCAATGAACTGCAGATCTGGAAAAGCTAAATCTAGGCATCCAGAGAGATTGAGGTACACTTCCTGTAGCTGGACTTATTTCCTATGGACCATTTTCTTCCTTTGGGCTCTAGCCTGCTTTTTTCTAGTACTTACTCATTTCTTAACTTACCAGGGAAGTCCAAACATGAAATTTCACTGGAGTAATTGATGCCTCCTAATGTTTCACTGCCTATTCTCTCCATGCTACCTTTGCTATACATAGCAGTATTCCATACAAATGAAAAACAATGTATATTATACATTTTTTAAAAGTGCATGGCACATACATACCAAATAATGTTGGCAACAGTAATTATTTTATTAAATTATTGACCTCTCTCTCCCCCCAATTTCTTTCCAGCTGTTATCTTTATGCTAATAATCACACACTCTCTTCTCAATTTCAAAGATTATGGGCAGTTACACTATTATTCATTAATGTGAGAGATTATGGGTAGGGTAGAAAAATAGTCGGTGAATCAATTGACAGATTATCTCGCAAATGAAACTCAGCCCAAAATATAAATTCCTATTACAGTTTCCCAGATTCTCTATTGATTTATTTGTACCCTATGACTATCATTAAGTGTTGTACCTTTGAATTCTTGAACATATCTTTTCTTTTATGTACACTGAGAGCATATGCACCAAGACAAATTCCTTGTGTGTCCAATCACACTTGGCCAATAAAAAAATTCTATTCTATTCTATTCTATTTATTTGAGACTACCATTACAGATACCTTTTGTGAAATCCAATTCTTGCCTTCTTGACCTTGGCATCTATGTGAACATTGACAATTAGCAATTTCACTGTAAAAATTAATCTCTGAATGTTTGGAGCATTAAGATGCTGCCATAATAGTCTAAAATATATGCTATTTAACTTGAACTTTGCTACAGGTGTACAATAGTTTTCCAAAAATAATGGAATATTTTCCTGGGCAACACACAAAGACTTTTGCTGATATTGAAAAACTCTGTGGTTTTATCCATAAAAAAATAGTACTTCATCAGAAAACACTGGATATTCAGGAGCCTCGTGACTTTATCGACTGTTTCCTTATCAAAGTAGAGAAGGTATGTACAATATGTGTGTGTGTGTGTGTGTGTGTGTGTGTGTGGTGTGTGTGTGTGTGGTGTGTGCGTGTGGTGTGTGTGTGTGGTGTGTGTGTGTGTGTGTGTATATGTGTGTGTGTAGGTCTTTGGTTATTCGGGTTTTCTCCCGCGTAAAATTGGAAGTGTCTTCGCGATGTTTTGACGAAGTCTCATTTGTCATCTTCAGGCTTCAGCTTCGTGCTTCTGGGAGCAATGTGTGATTGCAGCTGTTTCTTCCTTTTTAACTGCTAGTGGGGGTTTGAACTGATTGGGTGGGAGCTTGGCTGTGCTCTGATTGGATGGGGGTTTTTTTGTGCTCTGATTGGCTGGGGTGTGTCCTGTTTGGGTGGGGGTTTGGTTGTGCTCAGATTAGTCTGAGTTGCAGGGAGATTTGAGCTGGTGAGCTGCATTACTGTTGTTTGACTTCGTGTTTGTGGTCGTGCTACATCTTTATAGTGGGTGTCAGTCTGCTGCATGGATGGATTGGAGGGGTTTGAAATGGCTAATGTTGCCGCTGCGGTCTGGCTTCTGGTCCTTGGTCGTGATTCATGATCAGTGTGGCTTTGGGTCTGCTTTCTGGGTGGATGTGCGGTGGTGACATCCTGTGTGGACCTCGTGAGTGTGGGTCTGGTGTCATTCCTCGTGTTAGGGACTCGTTTGTCAATAAGGGCGGGTTTCCAAATGGCTGGTAGGCGGGAGGTATCATCTCGTTTGTTCATGCTGTGTGGGCGTTTTTCTATCTCAATGGCTTCTCTGATTATTCTGTTGTTAAAGTGTTCAGTTTTGGCGATAGTTCTGGTCTTTTTAAAGTCAATATCATGTCCTGTAACTTTAAAGTGTTGGACCAGGGAAGAAGTTGGTTCCTCTTTTTTGACTGAGTTCTTGTGCTCTTCAATGCGTGCACTTATTCTTCTGTTAGTTTGTCCAATGTATATATAAGGGACCACAGACAGAATCAGCAAGATCCTCACAAACACAACATCAAGACAGCCTTCTGCACAAACCGAAAAATATCCACCATCCTAAGAAACCCCAAAGACAAAATTGAGTTAGAAAATCAAGGAGTATATGAAATCCCAGGCACCGCCTGCCCCACCACATATATTGGACAAACCAACGTTGACTTTAAAAAGACCAGAACTATCGCCAAAACTGAACACTTTAACAACAGAATAATCAGAGAAGTCATCGAGATAGAAAAACGCCCACACAGCATGAACAAATGAGATGATACCTCCCGCCTACCAGCCATTTGGAAACCTGCCCTTATTGACAAACGAGTCCCTAACACAAGGAATGACACCAGACCCACACTCACGGGTCCACACAGGATGTCACCACCACACATCCACCCGAAAGCAGACCCAAAGCCACACTGATCATGAAGCACGACCAAGGACCAGAAGCCAGACCGCAGCGGCAACATTAGCCATTTCAAACCCCTCAAATCCATCCATGCAGCAGACTGACAACCACTATGAAGATGTAGCACGACCACAAACACGAAGCCAAACAACAGTAATGCAGCTCACCAGCTCAAATCCCCCTGCAACTCAGACTAATCTGAGCACAACCAAGCCCCCACCCAAACAGGACACACACCCCATCCAATCAGAGCACATAAAAACCCCCCATCCAATCAGAGCACAGCCAAGCTCCCACCCAATCAGTTCAAACCCCCACTAGCAGTTAAAAAGAAAGAAACAGCTGCAATCACACATTGCTCCCAGAAGCACGAAGCTGAAGCCTGAAGATGACAAATGAGACTTCGTCAAAACGTCGCCAAGACACTTCCAATTTTACGTGGGAGAAAACCCAAATAATCAAAGACCTACATACAAACACCCGCGAAAACCTCAGAAAACACACACACACACACACACACACACACACACACACACACACACACACATGTATGTATATATAATATATATAAAATTATGTATTCTCCATTAAGTATGCTCTTGGACAACTCCCACATGGCTAGTTCTTGGCATATATTTTTCTTTCTTCTGGCTATAGTTGTTGTTGTTGCTAAAAATAAATATATTATTCTCCAGATAAGCTGAGCATGAGATACCATCTATTTGGTATTCTGTGTGTGAAATCAAAGTAACATAACATAACATAACATAACATCAGAGTTGGAAGGGACCTTGGAGGCCTTCTAGTCCAACCCCCTGCCCAGGCAGGAAACCCTACACCATCTCAGTCAGATGGTTATCCAACATTTTCTTAAAAATTTCCAGTGTTGGAGCATTCACAACTTCTGAAGGCAAGTCGTTCCACTTATTAATTGTTCTAACTGTCAGGAAATTTCTCCTTAGTTCTAAGTTGCTTCTTTCCTTGATCAGTTTCCACCCATTGCTTCTTGTTCTACCCTCAGGTGCTCTGGAGAACAGCCCAACTCCCACTTCTCTGTGGCAGCCCCTGAGATATTGGAACACTGCTATCATGTCTCCCCTGGTCCTTCTTTTTGTTAAACTAGACATACCCAGTTCCTGCAACCGTTCTTCATATGTTTTATCCTCCAGTCCCCTAATCATCTTTGTTGCTCTTCTCTGCACTCTTTCTAGAGTCTCAACATCTTTTTTACATCGTGGCGACCAAAACTGGATGCAATATTCCAAGTGTGGCCTTACCAAGGCATTATAAAGTGGTACTAGCACTTCACGTGATCTTGATTCTATCCCTCTGTTTATGCAGCCCAGAACTGTGTTGGCTTTTTTAACAGCTGCTGCACACTGCTGGCTCATATCTAGATGGTTATCCACTAGGACTCCAAGATCCCTCTCACAGGTACTACTATTGAGCAAGGTACCACATATGCGCTACTGGTGCATTTAGTTAAGTTGGCCTTAATGTAGATCCTTACTTTTTTCACTGTTGAATTTCATTTTGTTAGATAGCGCCCAATGTTCAAGTCTGTCAAGATCTTTCTGTAACTTGAGCCTATCTTCTGGAGTGTTGGCTATTCCTGCCAGCTTGGTGTCATCTGCAAATTTGATGAGTTCCCCATCTATCCCGTCGTCCAAGTCATTGATGAAGATGTTGAAGAGTACTGGGCCTAAAACAGAGCCTTGGGGTACTCCACTGCATACTTCCCTCCATGTGGATGTAGTTCCGTTGAGGACTACACGTTGAGTGCGGTTGGTCAGCCAGTTACGAATCCATCTGGTGGTGGTGCTGTCTAACCCACATTTTCTACTTTATCTAGTAGTAGGTTATGGTCTACTTTATCAAATGCTTTACTGAAGTCCAAGTAAATTATATCAACAGCATTCCTCTGGTCTACTAATTTTGTCATTTTGTCAAAGAATGCGATAAGATTAGTCTGGCATGATCTGTTTTGACAAACCCATGTTGGCTTTTGGTTATTACTTTGTTTGCTTCTAGGTGTTCGGTGATTCGTTGCTTGATTATCTTTTCCAGAATCTTCCCGGTATTGAGGTCAGACTGATAGGTCTGTAGTTTCCTGGATCTGTTTTTCCTTTTTGAAGATGGGAACTACATCAGCTCTTTTCCAGTCCTCTGGCAGCTCCCTGTGCTCCAGGATCTTTGAAAGATATAGTTCAGTGGTTCTGAGATCACGTCTGCCAGTTCCTTCAGAACCTTGGGGTGTAATCCATCCGGTCCTGGTGATTTGAACTCGTCTAGGGTAGGCAGGTGTTCACTTACCATCTTCTTCCCTATTTTAACTTGTGTTTCTAATCTGTTTTTGTAGTGCTGTTTTTGATAGGTTGGATTGTTTTTCCTTTTGTGTAAAGACAGATGCAAAATATGAGTTAAGTAGATCTGCTTTCTCCCTGTTGCTTGTCATCTTCTTGCCACTTTCTCCCAGCAATGGGCCAATTGTTTCCTTGACTTTTTCTTGTTTTTAACATGTTGGAAGAAGCTTTTTATTATTTTTACTTTTGTCGCTAGCCTTTGTTCATTGTGAGCCTTAGCTTTCCTCACTTCATCTTTACAGGCTCGGGCTGTTGCTGATATTCTGCCTTAGTTATTTGCCCCTCTTTCCACTTTTTATATTTGTCCTTTTGTCTTTCAATTTGTCAGATAGTTCTTTATGCATCCATGCTGGTTTCTTTTGTGATCTACTATTTTCTTCTTCATTGGTATTGTGTTAGACTGTGCTTTTATAATCTCACTTTTCAAAATTTCCCAAGCTTCTTGAGTTGTTTTCCCCCTGAGGATTCTCATCCATTGAATCCTTCTCAAGATCTCTCTAAGTTTATTGAAATTAGCTCTCTTAAAGTCCAAGACTCTAGTTTGACTTTGTTCTACTACTTGTATTTGCTTAATGTTGAATTCCAATATTGCGTGGTCACTTGCCCCAAGGTTCCTGTAGCTTCAACACCTTCTATCATTTCATCTCTGTTAGTGAGAATTAAGTCCAATATGGCTGATCCCTTGTCGCCTTCTCTATTTTTGGGAAACAAAGTTGTCTGCTAGGTTTGTTAGGAACCTGTTGGATCTTCCACTTGGTGCAGAGTTTGTTTCCCAGTTGATGTCAGGGTAGTTAAAATCCCCATTACTACTGTGATGTGCTTCCTACATACCTTAGTTAGCTGACTAGCAAAAGTTCATCTACTTCCTCTGTTTGGTTGGGTGGCCTATAGTATAGACCTATGGCAATATCGTTTTCACCCTTTTATATTGACCCAAATACATTCAAGATGATTTTCATCATTGTTGTGCTCTATTTCTGTAGAGATGTAGTTATTTCTTATATATAGTGCAACTCCACCTCCTCTTTTATTTGGTCTATTTCTTTTAAATAATTTATATCCCTCTAGCTGTATGTTCCATTTGTCAGTTTCATCCCACCAAGTTTCCGTAATGGCAACAATATCATATCTACCCTCATTTACTTGGATTTCTAATTCACCCTGTTTATTCCTCATACTCTGTGCATTGGTGTATAGACATTTGAGTCCATTTGGATTGATCTTGTGTTTACTGTCTACATAACCTGTGTTGACTGCCCCTACTTTCTTGCCACCTGTTGGTTTAGTGCACATGGTATGGCACTCACTGTTAAATGCTTGGTTTTGCTTGATAGCATGGTTGGTAGTCTTACCCATACAGACATCTATGTTACATGCACTGATAACCCTTTCAGTTTTCGATTGCTGGGGACAGAAATTTTCTATATCAGTTAATTCTCTGTCCCCACTGTTCAGTTTAAATGTTTATCCAGAAAATCTGTGAATGTATTGCTAAGTAACTCAGTCCCTTTCTTTGATGGATGCAATCCATCTCTTTTGTACAATTTTTCATTGGACCAGTTGCAGACATCATGACTAATAAAACCAAAGCCTTCCCTTTTACACCACTCCTTTAGCCACACATTAAACTCCACTACACGCTGGCCTTTACCTTTTTGTTCCTTATGTACTGGTAAAACCTCTGAAAAGTTAAGCCTACAACCTATGCTATTAAGTTCATACCCTAAGCTCTGGAAATCATTCTGCACAGAAAGCACATCCTTTTGGGACAGATCATTTGTGCCAAGGTGTATAATAGCATCAACATCAGAATCCTTACTGGCATTCTTGACTATCTTAAGAATACGTCTCTTGTCTCTGCTGGCAGTAGCACCAGGTAGACACCTGACGTCTTTCAAAACCTCCATATCCTTTCCTAAATTTACATCCCTTACAATTGAATCACCAATCAGAAGGTGGCTTCTCTTTTTGGATACCTTGCTCTTCTTGTGTGACCGATCTGTAATACTTGATACACACTTTTCCAAAGTAGGTTCACACTTTTCCAAAGTAAGTTCTTCATCTTGAACCATAATCCCTTGATTGTTTGAGTTATCAGTATCACAACTACCTTGATTGGTCACTTTAGTGTTCCTATTTAGGTCAGCAAGGGCACTATATCTGTTATACTGGGACACTGTAAAAGCTTTGTGTTTATGGTTCACATAAACACATAAAGTAAAAGGACATTTCCTTAAAAATAAGGTTGCTATATTCATAGAAAAGCTAATTGTTTTAAAAAATGAGTATGTATAGAATGTTGTTCTCCATTCTAATTCATTCTTTACAGAATGTTTCTTTAGATTCGTAATAGATCATATGAAGATGATCAAGCACAATTTCCTGGAATTTATAAGCAAGTTTGATTAGTCTCTCAGATGAAACAGCCAAGCTTCTATGATCAGATAGAAGATTACCTCAGTCAAAAACTCAGTCAAAAATATGCATTGTTATAATCTGGCCATTCCTTATAGTAAATATTTAGTTGAAGGGCCACCTCATTATATGGGCAAGATGTTTTCAGACCCACATTGCCTTCCCGTGTAGCTTCCTTGACCCACACAGACAGACCCTCATACATCCGCCCTGACTCATGCTGCCTCCTGCACACCTTTCCTGACCCACATGGTACCTCTTGCACACTCCTCAAACATTTCCAGGCACCATTTTTAAATTGCATCACCTCCTTGCACACCTCTTCCTGACCCTCATGTACCCTTCCCAACCCATTCTGCCCCCCTGTGCATTACCATTGACCCACAGCACCTTTTGTTCCTTCCCAAGCAACCCTGGGAACCCTTCCCAACCTGTGCCATCCCTCCTGGATGCCCTTCTCAACTTGCATGACACTTCTCACACACTCCCATAACTTCCACACACCCTTTCCACCCCAAACTACTCCCTGTGCACCCTAATTAACCTGCTTGGTGCCTCTCTTGCAACTCATGTATACTCAGTGCAGAGTATACCATTTACAAGTAATAAAAATGCAAAGGAAAGTTAATAGTAAATATTAACACGCAAACTAATAACATTAGTAATAATATAGCAGCAGTAATAATAATAATATAGTCAAAAAGCTTAAACTACTTTTCTTCTTACAATAGATTTACATTTTTATCTATTACTATGGTTATAATTATATACATCTTTATTTTTAATATTAACAATATTAACATTCATAATCTTACTTTCTCTAATTTCTACCTCTTGTCTCTATTCATTCATAAAATTTATTCCATGTCCGATAGTATTCTGAGTCTTCTTTATCTTTAATTTTTAAAGTTAGTCTGTCCATTTCGGCACAGTCCCAAATTTTTCAGGGTGTTCACATTTTTCCAGTATTTAGCATATATGATCCTTGCTGCTGTCAATATATGTAACACTAAGTATGTGGTCCCCTTATCATAGCCTTCTGCTAATATACCTAAGAGGCATGTTTCTGGTTTTAACTCAATGTTTTGTTTAATTATCATTTCCAGCCAGCTATGCATTTTCTACCAATATTTTCTTTCTTTCTTTCTTGCACATCCACCACATGTGATAGTAAGTACCTGGGGTCTGATTGCATTTCCAGCATTTGGCAGACAAATTGCTAAACATTTTTGCCAACCTTGCAGGTGGTAAATGCCACCTGTAAAATATTTTATAGAGGTTTGCGTTGTATGCCGAAATGATAGTCAATTTATAATTTCTGTCCCAAAGTTTTTGCCATTTCTCTATTTCTATATTATAACTGATTTTTTTTGCCCAAGCAATCATCATTTCTTTGACTATTTCTTCCTCCATTTTATAGTCCAATAAGTAATTATATATACATTTTAATCAATTTTTCATCCGCCCCCATTAAAATTTTGTCAAATGCTGTTGGATAAACTATTTCTATAATAGAGAACCTATCTAATTGGTAAAGCCCCAAATCAAAGTTTCATTTTCCCCCCCTCAAGCACAAAATCCAAAAGCAGTTTTTGAGGAGAAACAAAAGTAATTTTACATTTTCTTTAATCAAAGCAGTTAGTTTAGTCATCTCTGCTAACTCCATCAACTTTTGCAGCCATTCGTCCATTTTGGGAATCAAAGTGTCCTTCTGTTTTTGTGCATACAGTAGTCTTGCTGCCATCAACATATATAACATCAAAGATCCAATATTTTTCCAAGTCTTTTTCCATTAAACCCAAAAGAAAAGTTTCTGGTTTTATCTTTATATTCACTTTGAGAATCTTCTGTATTAAGCTGTGAATCCTATTCCAATATTTCTTTGCTTTCTCACATGTCCACTATAAATAATAAAAAGTCCCTTCTTTACATTTGTATTTCCAATATTCATTTGGAAATGAAATATCTTTATACATTCTTGACAGCTTGTCTGGTGTTAATACCAGCAACACACCATCTTACAGAATTTTTTTTTTTAAATTATAATTTTGTATATATTTTAAACCTTTTTGTCCACATATTCTCCCATTGTTCAAACACTGCATTATATCCAAAATTCATTGTCCACTGAATCATGCAATGCTTTACATACTCATTTTCCAAATTCAAATTCAATAACAATTTATAGACCTTAGCAATAATATGTTCATCACTATCTTTCCAGGCTTTCCAATTCATTTCTGACAAAGTCAAGCCCATAACTCTTTTTATCTGATTTAAATCTTTCTTTCAATTGTAAGTAAGTAAACCAACGGTGTCCTTCTGATTCTAACAATTCCTTAGATGTGAAGATAGGATTACCAAAAATTAAAGATATCATCTGACCATAAGTCCACCAGTCTGGCTTTGCCATGATTTTTTTTCTAAAAAAACCTCCCTGGGGCGACAGCCAAAGAAGCATATTCATAGAAAACCTTGTTTTATATTTATTCCAAACTTGTAGAATGGCACGTCTAACAAAGTGATTATTAAAATAAACATTTACTTTAATCTTGTCATACAACAAATAACCATGCCATCCAAATCTTAATTCATGACTTTCTAGATTAAGCAGCATCTTATTCTGGAGGTCCACCCACTTTTTTAGCCTGATCAAACAACAGATGTTAAAATACAATGTTAAATCTGGTAAACCCAAACTCCCTCTTTCTTTAGCATCTTGAAGTAGTTTATATCGAATTCTTGGTTTTTTTGTTGCCATATAAACTTAGAAATATTCATCTGCTTTGATTTAAATGGATATGAGTTGCAAGTATTGGTAACATCTGAAACAAAAACAGCATCTTTTGTAAAACATTTCTCTTAATTATAGAAATTATATCCAATAAGAATAAATACAGTTTATCCCATCTTAATAAATCCTTTTTGATATTATTCCAGAGAGGCACATAGTTATTTTGAAACAGTTTTTCAGTGCTCTGCTCCAGAAGTTCACCTTCTATCTGGATGTGGATACCAAAGACATGGATGTAATATCTTTGATTATGGACTTCAAACATAATAAATCCCCCCTTTTACGAGCTATTAAACGTTGAACACTAATCAAGAGAAGGAAAGAAATGGAGGGGGTTTTTTGGTGGGGGGAAATTTCAGATGGAATTTTTAAAGAAGAATTTCAGGATATTGAAGGATTTTGAGTGAAACTAGTCTAATATAACAACAACAACAACAACAACAACAACAACAACAACAACAGAGTTGGAAGGGACCTTGGAGGCCTTCTAGTCCAACCTCCTGCCCAGGCAGGAGACCCTACATCATTTCAGACAAATGGTTATCCAACATTTTCTTAAAAATTTCCAGTGTTGGAGCATTCACAACTTCTGCAGGCAAGTTGTTCCACTTATTAATTGTTCTAACTGTCAGGAAATGTCTCCTTTTACTCCTATAAATTTCTCCTATACTTTTCCTTTTAAATTTTCTTTCCTAGTAAAGGCATATTCACTACCATAGAACATACTATTTTGGCATTCATGAGAACTTATGATAGCATGCTGGATTTAAGAGGAATTTAAGAAGTTTTAAGAGAAGAGATACTCCAGAGGCTTCATTTAGCTCAAGAGAAAAGAACTGATACAACTAGGAATAAGTTACCATGAAAATGACATGATTATGATGTGTAATATTGCATACAATTTGGCATTACAGCTATGATATTGAATCTCCAACAAGAAGCTGCAGAGGAGAAAGGACTCTGGGACTAGCATCCCTCTGCAGCACCTTAAAGCAGCTATGCATTTTCTAGAATGAACAGGGCCTTCTATCTATAGATGTGAAAAATAGGAGAACAATTGATGCTTTCAATACATTTTCTAGAAAATATACACTTCCAAATGAAATACAGAGTTTTAACTCTATTTCAGTCTTAAATATACATTCTATATGTTTGTGTATATAACTCAAGGGACTCCAATAGGTCTTTAAATCTCCACACAATGTATTAGGAAATATTGATGGGTCTCCTTATTGGAGTCCACAGTGACTCAAAGTGAGATATACTGAATCCCCATGTGTGAAAAAACTTGTCCTTGTGGCACAGGTGACATGGAAAATATCTTTCCCATGCTTTTATATTTCCCCTACTAACCGGCAAACCTTTATTCTTCTTTTACTGACTGATTTTAGAAGTGGAAAGAATCTAAAATTAATGTATAAATGTATAAATGTCAGAGAAGATATTATAGAGGAACGAAATAGTTAATGTGTAATAGATAAGTATAAATTGTAGTGAATATAGGAATTAGCAAGTTATATATAAATTGTATGTGTTGGTTAAAAGATAAAATAGATATTACCAAAGATGCCGGTATCGGAAAGCTGTAAAAATGTAACAAAAATGTTAAAGATGTAAATGCTGAATAAAAATTATTAAAAAAAAGAAGTAGAAAGGAACATTTCTTTACCATTTTTACTCTATTAGAATGGGCATTGGCCTACCTGAACGCCCCTTCTGGGAGAGGGGGAAACGGCAGTCAAGTCTGGGAAAATCCTCTTGTATGCCTCTGGACCGAGTCTGCAAAAGGAACATTTTCCATAAGCCCCGCCTCCTTTAGCCATTCCCCAGCTTTTCGGCGAGTGCTTGAATGCAGACTGATGTGTCGTCCTGTAACGAGAAAGAATTAGTGCTCTCCCACCCCGGTGCCCACCCAAACAGTCGGCCTTCCAGAAAAGGGTGGGACTGACCGCCGTTTCTCCCTCTCCCAGAAGGGGCGTTCAGGTAGGCCAACGCCCATTCTCATTGTCGGGGGAAACGGCGGTCAGGTCTGGGACATACCAGAGCTTGATGTCCTTCCGGGGGGGGAAGGAAAGGCCGATGTAGTCAATCTGAATCATTATGGACCGCCTGCAGGACTTGTCTTCCGAAGGCAGCATCAGAAGACGCGTAAGCGTCCAGTCGGTAGTGACGGATGAACGCCGTCGGGGTAGACCATGCTGCCGCTTTACATATCTCTTCCAGAGATGCTTGAGTTGCCCAAGCTGCCGATGTAGAAGCGCTTCTGGTAGAGTGAGCGGTAATATGCCTAGGCACTGGAAGAGCTTGTCTCTCATAGGCAATGACAATTGTAGCTCTGATCCATCTGGACAAGACCGATTTGCTAACTTTAGACCTTAGTGATGTAGGTTGGAATGACACGAAGAGCGCTTCGGTCCGACGTATCGATGCTGTTCGGAAAATGTATATCTTTAGTGCCCGCCGAACGTCTAGATTGTGCCAGGCGAATTCCTGCGGTCGTTGAGGGTTCGGACAAAAGTTTGGAAGAATGAGTTCTTGTGTGCGATGAAAAATCATATTAACTTTGGTGAGAAAGGTGGGATCCAGTCGAAGGATCACCCTGTCCCTATGAGACACACACAGATCCTGTCAAATAGACAGTGCAGAAAGTTCAGAAACTCGGCGGGCCGATGTAATGGCTATCAAGAAAGATACTTTGAAAGACAGGAACCGGAGAGAAACCTCCCTCAATGGCTTGAACGGGGCCCGCGTTAGTGCGGACAAAACCTTATGTAACTTCCATGAAGGAAAACGGTGAACCACTGGTGGTCTCAGGTTAGTGGCTCCACGGAGGAAATCACGTAGAAGAGGTTCCCTGGAAAGTGAGTGTGAGGATCCACAGGTGAGTATTGAAGATACTGCCGCCAGATGTTGTCTCAGGGTGTTTGGTGAGAGGCCGGACTCGAAACCATCGTGGAGAAACTCCAATACATTGACGACGGAAGCCGAGGTTGCCGCCCTGCTGCGGCTTTCACATCATGCGACGAAAGTCTGCCAGGTCGCTTGATAAATGCGGGATGTAGAGTCACGGTGGGCTACCTGAATTGTAGGAATGATCTTGGATGGTACGTTGGCTCTCATTAGGAGTTGCCGCTCAACCTCCAGACGGCTAGGCAAAACCATTGCGGGTCCGGATGCCGAAGGGGCCCCTGACAAAGGGCCACTTTGTTTGCTGGTATCTTCCAAGGTTCCCGCACCGATAAGGCCAGTAGATCCGCAAACCAAGGCCTCCTGGCCCAATAAGGAGCCACTAGAATCAGTTCGGCTCTCTCCTCGAGGAGTTTGCGGATTACTCTGGAAATGAGGGGTATAGGAGGGAAGGTGTAGAGGAGGCCTCGTGGCCATGTGTTGCATAGGGCATCCACTGCCTCTGATCCCCTGGAAGGAAACCGTGTGAAGTATCTGGGGAGCTGATGGTTGGAGGCCGATGAGAACAGGTCCACCAGCGGTTTGCCAAAACGGCGAGATATTTCGTTGAACAAGGAGGGGGTCAGAGCCCACTCCGCCTGATCGATGGTACTTCGGCTGAGAGAATCCGCCGTAGTATTGGCTAGGCCCGAAATGTGTGAGGCTTTCAGGGATTTGAGGTGGGACTCGGCCCACTGTCCCAGTTGAAGAGATTCTTGCAGAAGGGAGTACGAATGAGTACCCCCCATGCGGTTCACATGGGCCTTCGCGGTGGTGTTGTCCGTTAAAATCAACACGTCCCGGCCTGTGATTTGTATGGAGAATGCCTGGAGGGCTAGGAAAATGGCCCGTAGCTCTAGCAGATTGATGGTGCAACGTGCTTCCTGCTGCGACCACTGACCTTGAGCCAGATGGGGTCCCAGGTGAGCCCCCCAGCCGAAGAGGCTTGCATCGGTTGTGATCGTCAATCGAGAGGGTTCTCTGAAATAGGTTCCCTGTGATATGGCCTGAGATGTCCACCAGTCCAGAGATGCTCGAACGTCCGCGGGAAGAGCAACCCTCCTGAGGGAGGAGCTGTTGCGCCTCCGCTGATGTGGAAGCATAAACCATTGTAGGGGTCGGCTGTGGAGACGAGACCAGGGGACGATGTCATAGGTGGAGACCATTTTCCCCAAGAGCTGTGACAATTGCAGCAAGGAAATGGGCCCTACCCACTGACAATGAGCCGCTAGGTTGGCGAGACTGATTCGTCTGTCCTCCGAGAGGAAGACCATGGACCGACTTGTATCTATCTGAGCCCCTAGATGAACAATATGGGTAGAAGGGACTAGGTGACTCTTGTCCCAGTTGATCGAAAAACCATGGTCCTGAAGAACCTGGACAGTAGTGTGTACATCTCTGTTTGCTGATGACGGGGAGGATGACATAATCAATATATCATCCAGGTAGGCCTGAAGCCTGACGGGAAAAGTACGGATGTGTGCCAGTAGGACAGATAAAACTTTAGTAAAAACCCGAGGGGCCGATGAAAGCCCGAAGGGCAAGGCCCTGTATTGGTAGTGTTGATTACGATAACAAAAACGAAGATATTTTTGGTGGGCAGGTAGAATGGTGATGTGAAGGTATGCCTCCATTAGGTCGATAGAAGAGAGGAGGTCCCCTGGGCGAACACACTCTAAAATAGTACGTAGGGAATGCATTTTGAATTTGTGATAGGTAATATGCCGATTAAGAGATTTGAGGTCTAGAATGGCCCTCCAGCCCCCTGACGACTTGCGTACCACAAAGAGGCGTGAGTAGAACCCTCGACCTCTCTGATCAGGTGGTACTGGTTGTATGGCCCTAATGTCTACCAAATGTCGGATGGCCTCCGAAATCAGAGCCCTGGAGGCAGGGTTGCGTGAGACCGGGCAGCGTAAGAAAGTTGTTGGGGGGCTGGAGAAAAACTCCAGGGAAAGACCGTGGTGAATGGTGTTCCTAACCCAAGTGTCGGAAGTTGAGATTTCCCATTGCGCATAAAAATGGGATAGACGAGCACCAATGGGAAGATCTGACACAGAATCACTTAGAGCGTCTAAACGCTCTACCCCTCCCCCCTCTGAAGGGTTTTCTGTTGGGAAAACGGGAGCCCGTTCTGACCTGCCCCTCACGAGGTTGAACCCCTCTGGGCGAGAAGTAGCGGTGAGATCGCGAAGACGAGCCTCCGAAGTCTGTTCCATGAAATGGCTGTGGACGAGGATAAGGCTGGTGACGAAGTTCCCCTCTTCTGGATAGGGATGAAAGGATCTTCCGCTTGTCCTTGGTTTCCACTACTATGGGGTCGAGCGAGGCCCCAAAGAGATTGTCCCCAGCGAAGGGGGAAGCCGCCAGACGCCATTTACTTCTGGTGTCGGCTTGCCAGTTCCGGAGCCAAAGAAGCCAGCGGGAGGACACCGCTGAGCCTATGGCCTTGGCCAAGAACCTGGCTGCATTAAGGGTGGCATCGGCCGAGAACTCTAACGCGGCCACCACCTTATTTATGTCCTGGTGTGAACGGACATCTGTAGTAGGTATTCTACTCTGTAATTGTTTAAGCCAGATTAGAGAGGCCCGACTGAAAAACGAGGCAGCTGTGGATGCCCTGACAGACCATGCGGATGCTACATGGCCCTTGACTATGGTACGGTCAGCCCGTTTTTCCTCCGGCTGTAAGGTCTCATCTGCCGGACCCATGACACGTGACGGAGAAGTCAGAGCAACTACAGGTGGGTCCACTGTTGGAACTTGAAGTAATTTATCTAGATCGGGGGCCACATTGTAAAACCTCTTATCCTGTGCATTTGGATTGGAACCAGAGCCAGGAAACTGCCATTGCCGCTGAATTACGTCAACAAAAAGTTTTGGGGCCGGGATGGCCTCTGATACCACCGTGGGTTCAGCGAACAAATGACCAGATGTGCCCTGTGTATCCTGGGGTGTAGACTGAGGAGGTTGGATCCCCAGGCCAGTGGCTGCCTGGGCCTTAAAAAGTAATGACCTGAATAGATGGGGGTTGAATAAGCCCACAAACAAGGGCTGGTCTGGGCCTAGACCCTCGTTGTCTGACAGGGTCAAATCTCTGGTGTCCTCCTCTTCGGATAAGGACTCCTGACTAACTGAATCTGGGGATTGGTCCCGATGGTGTCTTTGGCCTGCTTGCTCTCCCCTAGCCTCAGAGTACTGCCTGCGTGTCTGGCCACCAGCGAGTTGGGTAGAAGACCCCTGATGTAGGTGCTGGGCAACGCCTTGGCGAATAGCCTCCGAAATGAGAAACCCAAAAGACTCTGGTAGTTGTAATGGCTGTTGTTGGGGCTGAGGAAGGGGGGCCTGGTTTGGTTGAGCCATCATTGTCAAGGCAGGGAATTGTCCCAATTGAATCTGACCTGAGGATGCCTGAGGGTCTGCAGAAGGTAAGGTTTGGCCCAGATGAGCCCTCTCCATTTGCCCAGGTAGGGGTTGGAGGGATGCCAAGGCTTGGAAAAAAGGGGTGCCTGAGGTTGGGCCAGTAGGGCCTGAAATAAAGGTGCTGCCTCAGTTTGGGCCGGTATGGCTTGGAATAAAGGGCTTGCCTCGGAATATGGGAAAGGCAGCGCCCCCGAACGGTCAGGAGACCATGCCCCTGAGCTCAAAGAGATAGTTGCCTGAAGGGGTGGTTCGCTTAAAGGGTCTGAAACCCTCTGTGAAGGGTTGCTCATAGTTTTGGGCCCAGAATTGGTCTTTGAATTTTTTAAGGCTTTGTCAATGACTTTCTGAATCGCCTTATGTCGGCGTTCATCTACTCTAGAATTAGCCTTAGCTGGATTGGATGTTAGTATTGGGGCCTCAGGAGCAGGAGAAGGAATAATGGCCACTGAAGATCCCTCTCCTGGATCACTAAAATGGCGGCTACGCTCCTTCATTTTGGAGCTTTTGGTCTTCTTAGTGCGACTGGCGTCCACCATTTTGTCGCTTAGCCCGCCAAAAATTCAATGGGCCCCCTGCACAAACGGACTGAGGTAAAATAGTGCTATTATTCCGACCTTCCTGTCCGCAGTAAATCCAGTGGGGCAATGAGGCTTGAAGCGTCTCTGGCCTTGCAGTCTCCGATTGAGGCTTAGGGCTGATCGCTAGCCTAAAAGGCTAAAAAACGCGATTGCGATGGCTCTCTCTCTCTCCTCTGTAGCCAAGCCCTCAATTATCCAGCCTCGATGGTCTGGTAAGATTGCTAGCCGCAAAGGCTTCAGGCGCGATTAAAATTAGCGGTGCGGGGCCTCCAGGCGCCGGGGCTAGCAGCGATGTCAAAATAAAAGTCCTGGCTGCAGCCCACTCGCTGTGATGGAGACTAGCGAGCCTTCTGGGAGCGTTTTGGAGTGAGAGTGAAAACGCAAGCCCAGAGAGAAAACCGGATTGAGCAAAGGCCAAGAGAAAAAAAGAAATCCGGCTGTCAGCGTCTCGGGCTAAAAAGCCCTTTCGTGCTGGAACTCAACTTGTTGGAGATAGGTAATAATAATAAAATAATAAAATAAAATAATCAAATTGAGAAAATTTTTTTTTTAAAAAAAAAATGTGACTAAATTAATTGAGATATAGGGAGCACTTGACGACACCTGTGGTCCTGGCAGGGACCGAGTCGAAAAGCTGGGGAACGGCTAAAGGAGGCGGGGCTTATGGAAAATGTTCCTTTTGCAGACTCGGTCCAGAGGCATACAAGAGGATTTTCCCAGACCTGACCGCCGTTTCCCCTGACAATGAGAAAAGAAGCCTTTTGTCACTCATAATGTTGCCAGTTTTTTTTTTCACTATAGCAATTAAAACACATAAAGAAATGACAGATAATTACAAGGGTGAGGCATATTGGCATACACATTGAAAGTCATTTTGTTTCAATCATTATAATTATTGATCAACTGTCTCACTATTTCAGGTCAGGCTTCTCAATTTAGACTTATAATAGTTGGATTTTTTAAATTAACAAAACAAATCTTATTGATTCTGTGGCAGTTCAGTTGCTGTTATTAAAATTTGTTGGGAAATTGTCAGTTTATAATTTTTTTCTTAACATATTAATATTTTATTATATCCCTAATTCAATTTGGAATGTTTAAGTAAATGTAATTTTATCATTGATATTTTAGTTTACCCTTATTTTAAAATGTTAAGGTTTGCATGGATAGCTTTTATTCTATGTATATATTTAGTCTTTTCCCAGTTCTTTATGTTTTACTTTGTATTTAAAATTTATGTTTTATTAATTGCTGGTCAATCTCTGTAATAAACTTGACTGATTAAATTTGATTTTTGAGCTTTATGTCTACCTCTGAATAAATTATGCGCTCATGAACAGGCCCTATTGCAATTTCTTATTGGGAAAATCAATATTTATGAAATGCCAAGATCAAAATGAATCAAGATTAAGGTGAGGTTCAAGATAGACTCCAATACACCCTATTAATGATACTTTTTGGATGGCAGGTTAAATCCTTTTGAATATTCTTAGCCAAACTGAAGTTACTTTACATTGAGGATGGTTTCAACTTACCAGATTTTCAACTTTTGTTTGAAAGGAGATTTCTTATGAATATCCCCCTCATTGGATCTGAAATCTGTGCACATTTTAGGGTCTTAGTATATTAAATTGGTTTCTTGGTTTTCAGATTCAAAACTGACAAACACAGTTATTGATACCTAGTTCTAAGTTGCTTCTCTCCATCTATTGTTTCTTGTCTTGCCTTTTGTTTTGGAAAAAAGCAGGGGTGAAATCTAAAAATTTTCCCTACCGGTTCTGTGGGCATGGCTTAATTGGTGGGCATAGCTTGGTGGTCAGATGCCTAGGTGGGCGTGGCCAATAACAATAAATAATAAAAATAAAGTATACAAAACAATAAGAGGTACCAAAAACCAACTTTCACACTTTATACACACACAACACAACACAACTGACTCACACACAATGTAAAAGCAGCTGCACTTCACCCAAAATGGCCCCTGCAACAAGCAGGAACTTCACACAGCCATAAAAAGCTCAAAAACCATCTTTCACACTTTACACATACACAACACAACACAACTGACTCACACACGCACACACACACAAAATGCCACATACAGCTTTGTGAGATTCTGTGTGTTTGTGTAGTTAGAGTGAAACACTACAGAAACACACCAAATCTCAGACAGCTGCACAAATATTTTATTATTTTATTTTATTTATATTTTTTAGATCAGGGGTCTCCAACTTTAGTAACTTTAAGGTTTGTGGACTTCAATTCCCAGAGTTCCTCAGCCAGCAAAGCAGTTGCTCATTGAGGAGATGAATTCCAGGCAGGCAGATTCAGTTTCTAGCTGATGCAACTGATATAAAGCATGGCTTAGCTAGCCCAAAAGAAGCTGTAATGAGGTAAGTGAGGAGGGGGGATTGGGTGGGCCAGAGGAAAAAAAGATTTTAAAAGGCTCCTCTGACGATCCCAGCTGAAGTTGCCTAATCGCAGGCCAGAAGCTCTTAACTCAGCTGGAGGAGCCTTTTAAAACCTTTTGTTTTAATGACCTCTTCAGCCAAAGAGGTTGTTTAAAAAAAATCTTTTAAAGGGTTCTGATGATCCCTGCTCAGCCATGCGATCATCAGAGGGTTTTTTTTTTACTTTTAAAAGCCTTTTTTTTGGCTGAAGAAAAGATGCTTTTAAAAGTAAAAAAAACCCCAAAACTTCTGATGATCAGGGAACTGGTTCGGGTGAGTGGCCATCCATCCATTACTATCGGTTCTCCGAACGCCAGAAGATTTTTATTATTGGCTCTACAGAACCGGAGTGAACCAGGAGCAACCCACCACTGGTGTGTAGACTTTTTATATCTACTGTAGCTATAATCTAATTTTTATAATTTTTATATTCACAAAACTATTGCTTGCAAAATCTAGGTGGATGATTTCGAAAAACTGTCTAGTTGTGGACATGTGAAAAACTTGATCTGGACTTTGTGATTGTGGAATCCTACATCCAGGGTACATCCAGGGTACATCCAGGGACGTGGTGGCTCAGTGGCTAAGATGCTGAGCTTGTTGATTGAAAGGTTGGCAGTTCAGCGGTTCGAATCCCTAGTAATGGGGTGAGCGCCCGTTACTTATCCCAGCTTCTGCCAACCTAGCAGTCTGAAAGCATGTAAAAAATGCAAGCAGAAAAATAGGGACCACCTTTGGTGGGAAGATAACAGCGTTCTGTGTGCCTTCAGCATTTAGTCATGCTGGCCACATGACCACAGAGATGTCTTTGGACAGTGCTGGCTCTTCGGCTTTGAAACGAAGATGAGCACCACCCCCTAGAGTCGGCAACGACTAGCACATATGTGCAAGGGGAACCTTTACCTTTACATCCAGGCAATGGCAAAAGCAGTAGCTGTTTGGAATCTTAAAAACTTCTCTGTTGAGTTTCTCTGCTATCATAGTTCAGAAGTAAGTAAATACCAGCAAATGTAGTCAGAGGTAATCTGAGACCTCTCAGAACATTCTTCAAATATTTTGGATCGCATGAGGTTTTCAAACACTATTAAATGTGCTGTTCTGATCCTTATGAAAGAAATTAAGGAATGTGCTATTGCGGCCAAATCAATTATTTTATTTATTTATTTATTTATCTATTGAATATTTTTTATTAAATTTTTTTCCTTTACATAACTCTAGTACATAATCAACAGACTGTGTCATTTTTATATGCTTCGGATCAACATTCCATACGATATATACATTATATACATTCAATATCTAATCCTCAATAGCCTTAGGTATATTTCCAATTTTTATTTCTATTAGCTGTCCAAATATACCATTTTTCCCAAACCACATAAAATTCTCAATCGTCTTTTTCTTTTAGTTTTAGAGTAAGTTTATCCATTTCAGCACAATCATATATCTTCTGAATAATCAATCCTTCTGATGGTATATTACGTTCCTTCCAATATTCCATGAACACAATTCTTGCCGCTGTTAATATGTGTAAAATCAGATATCTTATTTTTCTATCATACTTTGTTTTAAGTATTCCCAGGAGAAGATCAATTATTACATTTGCAAAAAAGTCTTTTTTGGCCATCGCTAAACCTAGGCTCATCCAAACAGTGAATGTGAATATCGAAGATACAATCGGGGTATTGCAACCATCCTTGCTCTCCTTGACTTCTCAATGGCTTTCAATACTATTGACCATGGTATCCTTTTGGGTCAGCTGCAGGGGCTACAGCTGGGTGGCACAATTTAGTGCTAGTTCGGCTCCTTTCTCAAAACTGGTTCCAATTGGTGTTGATAGGGAATGAGCGATCCAGCCCTTGGCCATTTTTGTGTGGCGTTCTGCAGGGCTTGGTGTTGTGGTCCATCAGCAGCCTATGGTGCTGGCAATGGAATCGGACAGCGATGAGGTGGAGGTGAGGCCAGGGCCATCGGGAAGTGAGGTGCGGATTCCAGAGCCTCCAGAGCCTGATAATAGTGAGGAAGAGGAACTGGAGGAGCCTGTTCCTAATGCTCGCATGAGAAGAGCTGCCAAAAGGCAAGAGCAGCTCAAGCAGAGAGGACAACTGGGGAGTAGGACCAAGAGATGATTGGCCCCTCCCATACGGTTTAAAACAAGACCAGCACTGGTGTTTCAGCTTGCTGGAAAACAAGGTTGTAGTTGTGTTCTTTGCTCCATTCTCTGCTCTGACTTCTGGACATTTATCAGGAAAGGCCTTTGGCAGTTTGCCTAATTGGACTCAGGTTTGTGATAATCAAAGAATGTATGTTTGTGAGGCCTTTGTTTTATTTTGAGTTACACGATGCTGGGAATGAAGTAATTCCCAACTGTTTGAATAAAGTTTCTTTTATCACGGAGTTTGTTGCTACCTACTTGGGTCTGGGTCACAACACTTGGTACTGTATCCATTTCTTTCTATCCTCCATATGAATCCATATGGGTGAGATCATCTGTTACTACGGGTTCAGGTATTTGCAGACTTCTGACAATATCTAGCTCTATATTGCCACTCCTGGTAACCGAAATGATACTGTGGCTGGAGCTTGTGGGGCCTGAATGAAGAATAACAGATTTTGAATATTGGTAAGATCGAATGGCTTTGGGTACATGAGGCCCTGATATCTGGGACTTTGTCAACTTTGAATATGGATGAGGTCGTACTACGCTGGTTCACAATTTTTTTTGGGGGGGGGTGTTCTCCTGGACTCGCAACTCCTACCCAAAGAGCAGGTGGCAGTCATGGTGGGAGAGCCTTTGCAGAACTCTTGGTTGTGCACCAATTGTGGCCTTTCCTGGATCAGGAATCCTTGGGCTCTGTTGTTTAGGACTAGATATCTTACAATTGGACTACTGTAATACGCTGTATATGGGGCTACCTTTGAAGAGCGTTTAGAAGCTACATCTGGTGCAGAGTGCAGTGGCTCAGGCAGTTCTTGGGGTCCAAAGAACGGCTCATCTAACATCTTGGGGTCCAAAGAATGGCTCATATAACATCACTACTCTTTGAGCTGCATTGGCTGTCAGTCTGTTTCCAGGTGCAATTCAAGGTGTTGGTAATCACCTTTAAAGCAGTCTAGACTACATGAGGGACTGTCTCATCACACTGGATTGGCCTATCCCACCTCGGCTGGCATGTTGCAGGCCCAATTATTCTGGCTGGCAGTGTCCAGGAAAAGGGCTTTCTCTGCCATTGTACCTGTGTCAGTCTCAACCCTCCTGACCTTTCATAAGGGCCAGAAGACCTGGCTTTCCCAGGTAGTGTATGTATATATAAACTAAGGATAAATTTTCTAACAGTGAGAACTATTAACTAGTGGAACAGCTTTCCTTCAGAACAGTGGTGAAATCCTCTGCCAGTTGCCACCGGTTCACTGCCCGCGCATGCGCAGTGTGCGCCAGATGCATGCTGCCTGCACACGCATGTTCAGTGTACACCAAGCATTTTTTTAACAAGCATTTTAACTACTGGTTCCAGAGAAGATCAGCTGAGCGATGCGTGATCGTTGGAACTTTTTTTCTTTTTAAAGCATTTTTTTACTACTGGTTCAGGTGAACCAGCCCAAACCGGTAGCATTTCACCCCTTCTTCAGAAATTCTGGATGCTTCATCACTGGAGGCTTTTAAGATGTGACTGGACAGCCACTTGTCTGGAATGGAATAGGGTCTTCTGCTTATGCAGGGGGTTGGCCTAGAAGAACTCAAAGGTCCCTTTCAACTCTGTTATTCTGTTACTATTTTCTTCTGAAAGGATTTTTACCTTGGAAACTCAGCTTATATGTACTCCATATTGTTGCACCAAATGTACAAAAACAAGAACTTATTTGAACCCAGAGTACAAAGGTGGAGATGTTAGTAAATGATTAACCTGCATTGATGGCAGTAAAAGAACACATTGATTTTAAAAAAAAGGATTAGAGAAATATGTTATTTAAATGCGATTGGGCTTCAGTTAGGCTTCTTCTTTCAATCTTGTCTCATTTAAACAGTTTCTGGCAATTTTGAAAAGGAAAATAACTCAAAAGAGGATGGAGCTGACATGGACAGGAGTTTTGCTTCTTCTCTGCATATTTTTCACCCTTTTCTCATCTTTCCAAATGTACAAGAAAAAGGGGCAGCTGCCCCCTGGACCTACTCCATGGCCTATTCTTGGAAATCTCTTTCAGCGAGATGTACTACCTTTGTATAAACATTATCAAAAGGTAAGGCTAGTTAACCATTGTACTTCTTCAAAGTTTCTGATGATTACTTTGAAAGATACCTATACTTTCTTTAATTGTATTAGTTTGATTTACTCTATAAACAACCAATTTTATTTGGGGCTCATATGTATCTTCAACGGGAATTATAGTATAAAGTCACCTTGTAACAATCTGACAAAGCTGCAATGGAGGTTTCAAAGTTCATTAAAATATATAGTAACAAGAGAAACGTTAGAAAATTAAATCTGTGACCCTCAAATTTGTATCATTTGAATTAGCATCAAATTCACCAAAACTTCCTCTTCCTCTAGTTATCCTGTTTAATTCCAGGTTGTTGAAATGCAGATACAACCTCTGTCCTAATAAACTTCATCTGGGCTGCAAAAATCCAGAGGATCACTAGATTTATTTATTTATTTATTATTATTCATACTTTTATACCGCCCTATCTCCCTAGGGACTCAGGGCGGTTTACAGGCATATAAAAACACATATATATATACAAAGTAAAACATTAATTAAAAAACTTATTGCACAGGCCAAATATTTAAAATAGAGATATAACTAATAAAACCCCATTTAAAACCAGATTTAAAATTGAAGCATATAAAATTTAAAATTAAAATTCTAGTCCAGTCCTGCGCAGATAAATAGATGTGTCTTAAGCTCGCGACGGAAGGCTCGAAGGTCAGGAAGTTGGCGAAGTCCTGGGGGAAGCTCGTTCCAGAGGGTGGGCCCCCCACAGAAAAGGCCCTTCCCTGGGTGCCGCCAGTCGGCACTGCCTGGCCGACGGCACCCTGAGGAGTCCCTCTCTGTGAGAGCGCACGGGTCGGTGAGAGGCATTCGGTGGCAGCAGACGGTCCCGTAAGTAGCCCGGCCCTATGCCATGGACCGCTTTGAAGATCATTACCAACACCTTGAAGCACACCCGGAAGGCCACAGGCAGCCAATGCAGTCTGCGCAGGAGAGGTGTTACGTGGGAGCCACGAGGGGCTCCCTCTATCACCCGCGCAGCCGAATTCTGAACTACCTGGAGTCTCCGGGTGCTCCTCAAGGGGAGCCCCATGTAGAGAGCGTTGCAGTAATCCAGACGAGATGTCACGAGAGCATGAGTGACCGTGCATAGGGCATCCCGGTCTAGAAAGGGGCGCAACTGGTGAACCAGGCGAACCTGGTAAAAAGCTCTCCTGGAGACGGCCGTCAAATGGTCTTCAAAAGACAGCTGTCCATCCAGGAGGACGCCCAAGTTGCGCACCCTCTCCATTGGGGCCAATGACTCCACAGCCACTCCGTCTTGGAGGGATTGAGCTTGAGCCTGTTTCTCCCCATCCAGACCCGTACGGCTTCCAGACACCGGGACAACACATCGATAGCTTCGTTAGGGTGGTCCGGTGTGGAAAAGTACAGCTGAGTGTCATCAGCGTGCAGCTGGTACCTCACACCGAAACCACTGATGATCTCACCCAGCGGCTTCATATAGATGTTGAACAGGAGGGGTGAGAGAATCGACCCCTGAGGCACCCCACAAGTGAGGCGCCTCGGGGCCGACCTCTGCCCCCCTGTCAACACCGTCTGCAACCGATCGGAGAGATAGGAGGAGAACCCCCGATAAACAGTGCCTCCCACTCCCAATCCCTCCAACCGGTGCAGCAGGATACCATGGTCGATGGTATCAAAAGCCGCTGAGAGGTCTAATAAGACCAAGGCAGAGGAATAACCCCTATCCCTGGCCCTCCAGAGATCATCCACCAACGCGACCAAAGCCGTCTCAGTGCTGTAACCGGGCCGAAAACCGGACTGGAACGGGTCTAGATAGACGGTTTCCTCCAGGTACTGGGGTAGTTGACATGCCACCACACTCTCTACAACCTTCGCCGTGAAGCGAAGGTTGGAGACCGGACGATAATTACCTAAAACAGCTGGGTCCAGGGAAGGCTTCTTGAAGAGAGGCCTCACCACCACCTCTTTCAAGGCGGCCGGAAAGACCCCCTCCAACAAGGAAGCATTCGTAATCCCCTGGAGCCAGCCTCGTGTCACCTCCTGTGCGGCCAGCACCAACCAGAAGGGACACGGGTCCAGTAAACATGTGGTGGCATTCAACCTACCCAGCAACCTGTCCATGTCCTCGGGAGCCACAGGGTCAAACTCATCCCAAATAGTCTCAACAAGACGGCTCTCAGACATCCCACCTGGATCTACCCAATTTTGGTCCAAGCCGTCCCGAAGCTGAACGATTTTGTCGTATAGATAACCACTAAACTCCTCAGCACGTCCCTGCAACGGGTCATCCTGCTCCCCCTGTTGAAGGAGAGAGCGAGTTACCCGAAACAGGGCGGCCGGGCAGTTATCTGCCGACGCAATGAGGGAGGAGACGTAGCGACGTCTCGCTTCCCTCATTGCCACTAGGTAGGTCCTAGTATAGGACCTAACTAGTGTCCGATCAGCCTCCGAACGACTGGACCTCCAGGAACTCTCTAGGCGTCTTCTCCAGCGTTTCATCCCCCTCAGCTCCTCGGAGAACCAGGGAGCTGGTTGGGACCTACGCCGGTCAGAGGCCGCAAAGGCACGACACGGTCCAAGGCCCCCACCGCGGCCCGTTCCCAGGCCGCGACAAGTTCCTTGGCCGTGCCGTGAGCCAGACTCTCAGGAAACGGCCCAAGCTCCATCTGGAACCTCTCCGGGTCCATCAGGCGCCTGGGACGGAACCAACGTATTGGTTCTGTCTCCCTGCGGTGTTAAGTGGCGGTCAGAAAGTCTAGGCGAAGGAGGGAGTGATCTGACCATGACAAAGGTTCGATGACTAAATCCCTCAAAACCAGATCCTTCAACCACTGACCAGAGATGAAAATCAAATCCAGTGTGCCACCCCCACTGTGAGTAGGGCCATCAACTACTTGAGTCAGGTCCAAGGCTGTCATGGAAGCCGTGAACTCCCGAGCAACTGAAGATGACATGCCGGTCGATGGCAAGTTAAAGTCCCCCATAACAATAAGTCTGGGAGTCTCCACCGCCACTCCAGCAAGCACCTCCAGGAGCTCGGGCAGGGCTGCTGTCACGCCGCAAGGAGCCAGGTACGCGACAAACAAGCCCATCTGACATCTATGACCCCACTTCACAAAGAGGGATTCACACCCGGCAATCTGAGGTACAGTGGTCTCCCTCGGCTCTAGACTCTCTCTAATCACAACCGCCACCCCCCCACCCCTACCCTGGGTCCTCGGCTGATGGAATGCTTGGAAACCCGGTGGGCACATTTGAACAAGGGGCACGCCCCCTTCTGTGCCCAACCAGGTCTCCGTAACGCCCATAAGGTCCGCGGCACCCCCCTGAATAAGATCATAAATTAGGGGGGCCTTATTGACCACAGACCGTGCGTTGCACAGCATCAGCTGAAGGCCCAGGCTCTGAGGATCTTGACCATCCGGGAAACGGGAGAAGTTTGAGGGCTCGGGGCGCGCGATCGCCTGCAAACATCGAGCGCGCGCCCCCATAGAACAATGTGAGCCCCCACTTCTGTCATATCTGCCCCTCCCACTTACCGTGCAAATAAAACCACCCTCAACAGGCGGAACACAACCCCCCCGTAACCTTCGAACCTATTAACTTACCGCCGCGAGCACACGCAGGAACTGGACCCCCTCCCGACGGGTTTCCCCCAACACCCGCCCTTACCCTCCCACCCCTTAAAAATGCCCTATCTAAAAAACCCCAAAGGCTCTTCCTCTTCGCATGCTACCACTGTGGGTCCCAAGACCCGTCATAGAGGCCGGCCCTTGGTAATGAAGTGGGCCATTCCTGCGAGGCGGGGGCATCTCGCAGGTGCAAGAGTTCCGGCGCTGAATATCGCATAAATAAATACAATAAAATAAAAGTCGCCGAGAGGTGAAACTGTCCCAGGATGGCAGAATATTACACAAAATTCATCCGATGAATAACCATTATCTGGTGATACTTCAAATGGTGGCTGGCTTAGAGATGGAAGATGGTGTAAACTAGGCAGAATAACATCCATGATGGCAAAGGTATTGATATTCCGCCCAAAGCTCAGTCCTAAAATCCATAGGGTGAAAAAGGTGGCACTTCTATCACCGCCAGCGGTGTCCACAGATATTTCCAATAGGTTTTTCCAGGTAGGCCTTTCCAAGTAGATCTTTCCGAGTAGGTTCAAGTAGGTCCTCCAGCAGCTCACAAGCTGGTTTCCAGTATCTTCCATAACAGTTCCAAGAACCCTCATGGCCAAAGAGTCTTATAATGACCAAACAGAATGCAGATGACGATGCCGGTTGATGGCAAGTTAAAGTCCCCCATGACTATAAGTCTGGGGGTCTCCACCGCCACTCCAGCAAGCACCTCCAGGGGCTCGGGCAGGGCTGCTGTCACGCCGCAAGGAGCCAGGTACGTGACAAACAAGCCCATCTGATATCTATGACCCCACCTCACAAAGAGAGATTCACACCCGGTAATCTGAGGTACAGTGGTCTCCCTCGGCTCCAGACTCTCTCTAATCACAACCGCCACCCCCCCACCCCTACCCTGGGCCCTCGGCTGATGGAATGCTTGGAAACCCGGTGGGCACATTTGAACAAGGGGCACGCCCCCTTCTGTGCCCAACCAGGTCTCCGTAACGCCCATAAGGTCCGCGGCACCCCCCTGGATAAGATCATAAATTAGGGGGGCCTTATTGACCACAGACCGTGCGTTGCACAGCATCAGCTGAAGGCCCAGGCTCTGAGGATCTTGACCATCCGGGAAACGGGAGAAGTTTGAGGGCTCGGGGCGCGCGATCGCCTGCAAACATCGGCGCCCCATAGAACAATGTGAGCCCCACTTCCGCCATATCTGCCTCCCACTTACCGTGCAAATAAAACCACCCTCAACAGGCGGAACACAACCCCCGTAACCTTGAACCTATTAACTTACATGAGCACACGCAGGAACTGGACCCCCTCCCGACGGGTTTCCCCCAACACCCGCCCTTACCCTCCCACCCCTTAAAAATGCCCTATCTAAAAAACCCCAAAGGCTCTTCCTCTTCGCATGCTACCACTGTGGGTCCCAAGACCCGTCATAGAGGCCGGCCCTTGGTAATGAAGTGGGCCATTCCTGCGAGGCAGGGGCATCTCGCAGGTGCAAGAGTTCCGGCGCTGAATATCGCATAAATAAATACAATAAAATAAAAGTCGCCGAGAGGTGAAACTGTCCCAGGATGGCAGAATATTACACAAAATTCATCCGATGAATAACCATTATCTGGTGATACTTCAAATGGTGGCTGGCTTAGAGATGGAAGATGGTGTAAACTAGGCAGAATAACATCCATGATGGCAAAGGTATTGATATTCCGCCCAAAGCTCAGTCCTAAAATCCATAGGGTGAAAAAGGTGGCACTTCTATCACCGCCAGCGGTGTCCACAGATATTTCCAATAGGTTTTTCCAGGTAGGCCTTTCCAAGTAGATCTTTCCGAGTAGGTTCAAGTAGGTCCTCCAGCAGCTCACAAGCTGGTTTCCAGTATCTTCCATAACAGTTCCAAGAACCCTCATGGCCAAAGAGTCTTATAATGACCAAACAGAATGCAGATGACGATGCAAACGTTACAATCAACGGAAGAGCAGTCCAAAATAGGCCGGGGAGCCTCCACGCCCACCACGCCCACCACCCACTACTTTCAGCCAGAATAGTCCAAAAAAATAGTCCAAAAAACTAGGAACCTCTCCAGGCCGGCCATCCACTCCTAAAGCTCCTAAGGCTCCTGGTCCTATCCAAGGTCTGCCCACTCCCCAGGGCCAGACCTTTCCAGACCTTTCCAAAGAGCCAGGCCCAGCATCTCTAAAGCAGGCCTCCAGGCCTGCATGATGTAAAAATATAAAAATGCCACCGATCTCACCGTGGCAAGGAGCTGAGCCTCTCATCCAGGCCGGAGATCTCAGGCAGAGAGGCCCCTAGAGGGACCATTCACAGCCCTTCACTCCCACATCACTCCAAAGAGGCCAGGGGAAGGGCGGAACAGGCAAAGTAGTCAGGAACACCGCAGAATGGTCCGGCAGGGGAAGAAAATAAAAGAAAATAAGCCGCGGCCTCATCTCTCCACAACAGACGGGCCGCGGCCTCACCTCACGCCCCATAAGATGGCGGCCGCTCCACCGCTCGCCCTCGTCCTCCGGTCTCATTCTCAGCAGCCGTGAGTCCGAGAGAGTCCACGGACCTCTCCCACGGCTGCTGGGGGGATCACAACTGACCGGGGGGCGCAAGCCTGCTGCAGATCGTCCATCGTCGGCTCCAGTCATTTTACCGGGCCGCCATCTTGCGCATGCGCAAGAGCCATTCCCAACAAAGACATACAGAAACACAAACTCTTTCCTATAGTATGGAAATCTAGTTCCTTGAAGCCCATTTAGGTTACCAGAGATAGTTTATCTTCATGAATGGTAGCATTTAGTTCCTGTTTCCATCCTTCAAATGAATCAATTATTCTCTTCCTTGCAGTTTTTTCATCTGTAACCTTTTTTTGTAAAAAAAAAAAATCAAACAGCCCATTCGTATACTTCTACTTCAGTGGCCCTCTGTAATATAATTCCTTGCACATTGTTTGAAGCACTCCTATATATTCTTTCCTTATATCCACTTTCCATTCAGTCTGTTGGGAAATTGATCTACTGTATAGGTGATTATTTTTCATGAAATACATAAGTTTTTCTTTTTGCAATACTTTTGCAATACTCTTACTTTTTTCACTTCTTTCCTTTTCTTCTGAGCCATTTTGTCATGGCCTGTCCTTACAGATTTCTTTATTTATAGCAATAACACTTAGTTTTATATATCGTTTCACAGTGCTTTACAGCCCTCTCTAGTGGTTTACAGAGTCAGCATACTGCCCCCAACAATCTGGGTCCTCATTTTACCACCTCAGAAAGATGGAAGGCTGAGTCAACCTTGAGCCTGGTGAGATTCAATCTGCCAAATCGCAGGCAGCAGGCAGTCAGCAGAAGTAGCCTGCAGTACTGCATTCTAACCACTGCGCCATCACGGCTTCTAATGAATAAACCAAATACATCAATGGCAGACTTTTGAGGATTACAGAAAGATAATTCTTACATTTTGAAAAGTCAGTTCAACCTGTGCCTATTCCTTTTCTGTTTCAATTTTTTATTAGTTTATCAAAATATAAAATACAAAGGAAAATAAAAATAAAAATAATGGGCAACTAGAGGAAGGAAAAAATGAAGGGAAGAGAAAATATGAGGTTAAAGGGGAAAAAGAAAAAAAAGCATTGACTTCCAACTCTTTTTAGAACAGTAGAAGACAACAAGATTGCAGCCTCTTTAATTTTTTTACTTTTGCACATTAGTATACACTAGCCATTTCTGTAACAACAAATCTACCTAATTAGCAAAATCAAAATCAAAGTTTCATTTTCTTTCATCACAGGGACAAAATCCAGAACTTATTTCCAAATAAAAATAACATAATTAAATATATTATCTTCTTTGAACAAAGCAATCAATTTAACCATCTCTGCTTTTTCTTCCTTGCTGTGGAAATAGTGCAGAGTGCAGAGAAGAGCAACACAGATGAGCAGGGGACTGGAGGCTAAAACATATAAAAAACAGTTGCAGGAACTGGGTATGTCTAATTTGATGAAAAGAAGGACGGGGGAGACATGATAGCAGTGTTCCGATATCTCAGGGGCTGCCACAAAGAAGAGGGAGTCAATCTATTCTTCAATGCACTGAAGGCAGGATAAGAAACAACGGATGGAAACTAATCAAGGAGAGAAGCAACCAAGAAGTTAAGGAGAAATTTCCTGAGAGTTAGAACAATTAATCAGTGGAAAAACTTGCCTCCAAAAGTTGTGAATACTTCAACACTGGAAGTTTGTCTGAAATGGTATAGGGCAGTGGTGTCAAACTTGCGATGACACATTGTCATTATATGACATATCACAACTTCCCCCCCTTTGCTAAACTGGGGATGGGTGTGGCCTGCACATGATCATCTGGCCCGTGGCCCACGAGTTTAACAACACTGGTATAGGGTTTCCTGCCTGAGCAGAGGTTTGGACTAGAAGAACTCCAAAGAAGTTCTTTGGAGAAGAAGACGCCTAGAGAGTATTTGGAGGTCTAGCCGTTCCGAGGCTGATCGGACACTAGTGAGGTCCTTTACTAGGACCTACCTAGTGGCAATGAAGGAGGCGAAGCGTTCCTACGTTTCCACTCTCATTGCATCGGCAGATAACCGCCCGGCCGCCCTGTTTCGGGTGACCCGTTCCCTCCTCCATCAAGAGGGACGGGATGACCCCTTACAGGGACGAGCCGAGGAGTTTAATGGTTATCTATACGATAAAATCGTTCAACTTCGGGATAGTTTGGACCAAGATTGCGAGGATCCAGCTGAGATGACAGAGACACGTCTTGTTGAGGTTATTTGGGATGAGTTCGATTCTGTGGCTCCCGAGGACATGGACAGGTTGCTGGGGAGGTTACATGCAACTACATGTTTACTGGACCCGTGCCCTTCCTGGTTAGTGCTGGCTGCTCAGGAAGTGACACGAGGCTGGCTCAGGGATTATAAATGCTTCTTTGATGGAAGGGTTTTCCCGCCGCCTTGAAGGAGGCGGTGGTGAGACCTCTCCTCAAGAAGCCTTCCTGGACCCAGCTATTTTGGGTAATTATCGTCCAGTCTCAACCTTCGCTTTGTGGCGAAGGTTGTAGAAATGTGGTTGCATGGCAGCTCCCCGGCACCTGGAGAAAACTGTCTATCTAGACCCGTTCCAGTCCGGCTTCCGACCCGGTTATAGCACGGAGACGGCTTTGGTCGCGTTGGTGGATGACCTCTGGAGGGCCAGGGACAGAGGTTGCTCCTCTGCCTTGGTCCTATTAGATCTCTCAGCGGCTTTCGATACCATCGACCATGGTATCCTGCTGCGCCGGTTGGAGGGATTGGGAGTGGGGGGCACCATTTATCGGTGGTTCTCCTCCTATCTCTCTGACCGGTCGCAGACGGTGTTGACAGGGGGGCAGAGGTCGTCCTCGAGGCGCCTCACTTGTGGGGTGCCTCAGGGGTCGATTCTCTCGCCTACCCTGTTCAACATCTATATGAAGCCGCTGGGTGAGGTCATCAGTGGTTTCGGGGTGAGTTATCATCTGTACGCTGATGATACTCAGCTGTACTTCTCCACCCCGGACCACCCCAACGAAGCGGTCGAAGTGCTGTCCCGGTGCCTGGAAGCTGTACGGGTCTGGATGGGGAGAAACAGACTCAAGCTCAATCCCTCCAAGACGGAGTGGCTGTGGATGCCGGCATCCCGGTACAGTCAGCTGCATCCGCAGCTGACTGTTGGGGGCGAGTTAGTGGCCCCAAAGGAGGTGGTTCGCAACTTGGGCGTCCTCCTGGATGGACGGCTGTCTTTTGATGAACACCTGGCGGCCGTCGCCAGGAGGGCCTTTTACCAGGTTCGCCTGGTTCGCCAGTTGCGTCCCTTCCTTGACCGGGATGCCTTATGCACGGTCACTCACGCTCTGGTTACGTCTAGGCTGGATTATTGCAATGCTCTCTACATGGGGCTGCCCTTGAGGTGCACCCGGAGGCTGCAGTTAGTCCAGAATGCGGCTGCGCGAGTAGTAACGGGAGCCGCTCGTGGCTCCCACGTGACATCGCTGCTCCGTAGCTTGCACTGGCTTCCTGTGGTCTTTCGGGTGCGCTTCAAGATTTTGGTAACTATCTTTAAAGCGCTCCATGGCTTAGGACCCGGGTACTTACGAGACTGCCTGCTGTTACCCTTTGCCTCCCACCGACCCGTACGCTCGCACAGAGAGGGTCTCCTCAGGGTGCCGTCCGCCAAACAGTGTCGGCTGGCGGCCCCCAGGAGTAGGGCCTTCTCTGTGGGGGCAGTGACGCTCTGGAACGAACTTCCCCCCGGCCTGCGTCAAGTGCCTGATCTTCGGACCTTCCGTCGTGAGCTCAAAACATATTTATTCATTAAAGCGGGACTGGCATAATTAGTGATGTATTTTAATTGGGTTTTTTAATACTTTTAACTTTTTAACTTAAATTTTAATAATCAGCCTTTAAAATTTGCTCTTTTTAAATGTTGTTTTAAATTGTATATATCTTTGTTTTTATTCTGGCTGTACACCGCCCTGAGTCCTTTGGGAGAAGGGCGGTATAAAAATTTAATAAATAAATAAATAAATAAATAAATAAATAAAAAGTCCCTTCCAACTCTGTTATTCTGTTTAGTAATATTTCTGTTTGCACTTTATAAACTACCACCATTTTGATTAACAAAATTCATTATATCCTTTCTAATTCTTTAACTTTTAAAGGGAAAAAAAGCACTTTTTCCCATTCATTTTAAAACATTAAACTTTTCTTTAAAAACATTTCTAAAATCAGTAAGTTCTAATACATCTTTTTAAAAATTTCCTCTTAACATACATAGTTTAAAATTTGCTTTCAGTAATATTTCACAAGCTTTAAATATTACTCAAAAATTATATATAAAAGAAAAAACAATTTTCAAAGTCATTTTATAAATACAAAGCACAAGCTGCATTAGAGCTTTCTTTCAATTACATAGATCAAACCAATAAAAATCCAACTAACACCAACTAACTCATTAAATTTAAATCACTCGCTCCAACTTATCCTCATAAAATAATTTATTTCTTTTTGTATTCATCCATTTTCAGAGGCTAAACTTTTCTTTAAGAAAATACATATTTTTATTTAACTGCCTCTTAACATAGATACTTTCCAATACACTAACAGTAATATTTTACAATCTATAGGAATAACTATAAGCATTATATATAAAGAAAAAAAATGCATTTTCAAACACAATTTACATTGAAGTGTTCTTTCAGTTACAAATATCAAACAGATAAAAATCCATCCTGATTCCAATAGACTCATTAAGTTTAAATCACTCCTTCCAGCTTATCTTCATAGAATAAAATATTTTTTCTTCTCTGGAATGTTAATCAAGTAATTATAAACTTCTCTTTTTCTCAAGGATTTTTCAACCTTGTTAATATCAATGAAGAAAAAGTCACAAACTTGTCCTCTTGAAAATTGCAGGTTTTCTTGAAACTCTTCTTTCAGTTGTGTTGGGAGGTTTATATGTATATCATCATGATAAAGATTGGTGTCAGATTTATATTCCAAAATTGCAATTGACTCCTTGACATTGTCAGCTACTTGTGAAATTGCCTGCATGGTTTGATAACTTTCTGCATATAATTGCATCTCTGAAGTAGTTTAAATAGTTTTATTTTAACATCCTTGGAACATAGCTGGTCTGTTTTATTTAAGAATTTTTCAAATACATCTCTAATAATTTGTTTCTCCATCTTCTTAACTTCTTCTTTAGTCAAAGAGTAGGGTTTCTTTTTATGTCACTTAAAAATTGCTGGCCAATCAGGATTCATAAAAATCAGACAGTTTTAACCACCTACAGCAAAACAGCTACAAATCACTTAAAAATGGGAACCTAGAACCACAACTTTCTACTCTTATATTTCGCCATCAAAGTTAGAATATATATAAAATTTATTATGGTCATAGACCAGCAAAAGACAAGAATCTATTTACAATAATATTAAAAGATAATACCAATAATAATAGTAAATAATAACATCCAAATAATAACATCCATTGTATCATACAGTATGGATTATGCCCACATGTACCTGATGTGCCCACATGTACCTAAGTGGATAAGTATGTGTATAAATATAGATTCTCTAAAAATTGTTTGAGATATCTACGAAAAATTGGTACAAGTCTTTAGTCCTGTAACTGAATTTTTCCTTGTGGTCATTGCAGCAGCACAGAATTTTGCTATTGCAAGCATAGTAGCTGGGTTTGTGTCCCAGAGGAAATAGTCTACATAAAAATTGTCTGCCCTCCCTGGTAATCTCTCTAGTAAGGAGAGAATATGCATTGACCTAAAAGCACGGTATAACTCACAATGCAGTAAGACATGTGTGACTTCTTCTTTACCACATATACATACTCGTTCTGCTATTGGGGTCTTATTATATCTGCCCTGAAGGGAGGATATTAAATCTGGCTCTGGAGAATGCTATTCTATATTTTGGGAAAATCGGGAAAATCAGGTCCTTTAAATATGAAACATATGAAGAACGGTTGCAGGAACTGGGTATGTCTAGTTTAATGAAAAGAAGGATAAGGGGAGACATGATAGCAGTGTTCCAATATCTCAGGGGCTGCCACAAAGAAGAGGGAGTCAAGCTATTCTCCAAAGCACTTGAAGGCAGGACAAGAAGCAATGGGTGGAAACTAATCAAGGAGAGAAGCAACTTAGAACTAAGGAGAAATTTCCTGACAGTTAGAACAATCAATAAGTGGAACAACTTGCCTCCAGAAGTTGTGAATGCTCCAACATTGGAAATTTTTAAGAAAATGTTGGATAGCCATTTGTCTGAAATGGTGTAGGGTTTCCTGTCTGGGCAGGGGGTTGGACTAGAAGACCTCCAAGGTCCCTTCCAACTCTGTTATTACGTTATGTTATGTTAAATATCTTGATGATTCACACACATCCTGTTTAATTCTGTTTAATACTGTGGAGAGGCATACTATTTCTTTCTGAATGGAATTCCATGTCTTTTATTCTATTAATGACTACTTGTTTAGCTTGGTCAAAGCCTAGGGTTATTAAAAATACTGGGAGAGCCCATAACAGCCTAGCTTATGGTCTATCACCTGTTTCCAGAGGGAGGGGAATTTATCAGTCAATACTAGAAGGTCAGTACAGAAGGTCAGTCCTTCTGGAAAGAAATTAATTCTTAGCCAATAGGTAATCATCAGCTTCCAGGCTCTTACCTGAATTTGAGGCATACCTGTTTCAATCTTTAACTGTGTGTTTGGTGTTCCTTTGGGTGCAGCTAAAATGGCTCACAGGAATTTAGTTTGTATGATTTCTAGTGAGTCTTTCTTTGCGAAGATTCCTGCTTGTGCCCCATAAAGAATTTGCACAAATGTTTTAGCCTCAAAGAGTTTTAAGGCAGCGGAGACTAATTGTCCTCTGCCTCTATAGAAGTGTTTAATAGCATTTGAAGACCTAAGGTCTTCAAAGTTTTTAAAAAAACACTCCACACTTCCTTATTTTAGCTTGCCTTCAGTATTTTTCTTCCTTGCTGTTTAACAATAAAGAAATCTCCAAAATGGCACAGATCTTCAAAAAGGAATAACAGGCTGTGACTAAAGAAAGTCTCTTCTAGCTTAATAAAGATTAATAGTCCTTAAAAGTGATTAAGAAATGAAAGTCACAACTTGATTTCCATTTGAAAAATAAATTCCGAAATTGCTGCTTTTCAAATGACAAAGTGATTGAAGCCTTGCCCCCCCAGCCGCCGACTCACTAGTGCTCTTAAGCACAGCTCCTGAAGCTGATTGCAGACCATTGCTGAGTAGAGATGATTCTAGAACTTTCCCTAACCTAGGAGAGTCATATAAACTAAAGGAATGCTGGTTCCTTCTGTTGGAAAGTTGAAAAAACAACAGTCTAGAAAAAAACTCTTCTCAGAGAGAATGATCTCTCCCTGGGTGTGTTGGTTATCTTGATCCTGACTAGGTGGTTCAGTGGCTAAGACACTGAGCTTGTTGATCAGAAAGGTCGGCAGTTCAGTGGTTCGAATCCCTAATACAGGTCTCCTGCGTGAGCAGGGAGTCAGACTAGATGACTTCCAAGGTCCCTTCTAACTCTGTTACTGTTACTATAAAAATCTTCACCATAAGTCCCAAGGCCTCTCCTTGACACAGCAAATAATCACTTGACCAACTTTAAGAAGCTCTCATCAAAATAGTTTTCAGGCTTAGTTTTACCTTTGCAACACATATTTTTTTTTGTTAATGGTAAAAATAAAACTTCTGCATTTTAGTCCTTTTGTGCTAGAAGTATAACCAAAGCACAGTTTTATCTGGATCAGTTCAAGCTATTCTCTGCAAGCTAGGTTCTCTAATGCACAGATACCCATGAAGGCCTACATAACATGGCCGGTCAATCACCAACTAGGAAATAAATGCCATGCATTGGATCATAATCATATTGACGTATTTTGTAGGTATTAAAAATTATCGAAGCTCTGGCAAATTTAAGAAGTATTTCAAAACTACTTTATAATAATTTAACCAAAAATGCTTTGTCACCTAATTAACTGAATTTTCATTTAATTCTACCCTTAGCTTGCTGATAAATATGGACCTGTATTTACTGTCTGGAATGGATCAAAACCAATGGTTGCTCTTTGTGGGTACGAGGTGGTAAAAGATGCTTTGGTAGATCATTCAGAAGAATTTGGTGGGCGAACTGAAATGCCTGCTAATAGGCGAATGTTCCAAAATAAAGGTTGATCCTCTTTCATTTTCTTATTAGTTATTGTTTTTCTTTAATTTTCTGTACAAATTATCTGAATGCCATTAGTAATATTGATAGTTGTGAAAGATTCACTTGAAATGTCTTGTAAAGATGTAGATTTGATCATGCTTCTTGAAAAAGGAAGGAAATGTTTTTTCACCATTTCCTTTCCACTAGTCACTTCTCAAGTCTGCTCAGATTGTCACTTACATGCAAAACAACAACAACAAATAACAATAACAATAATTTGACCTCTAAATTGTCCTTTGGGAAGACATACAAAATGGTTTACCAACGAAGACACTTTTTGGCTTATGTTATCTGAATTAATGTTGAATATCAATTTCATTTACCTTCAAAATAATTTACATTTTGAAGAAGCAGGATAGGGAAAATATTGAATGCCTTTAAGCTTTGATGCTGGAGAAGATTCCAGATAAGATTCCTGAGAAATCATGGATACCCAAGACAACAAATCATTGAACAAATCAGTCCAAAATTTGCACTCAAATCACAAATGACTAGACTCAAATGATCATATTTCAGAAAGATTGTGCAAAGATTGCTTAGCTCTCTAGAGAGAGTTGTAATTGTGGGAAATGTGGTAGGAAGGAGAGATGATGGAATTAGTTACAATGATGACAAGTATATCAAAATCCTCAAGAACTAGGTTGGAGAGAGGCTGTAATGGACAAAATCTATGTGGTTGCTTATAATTGACAGTGGCTTGATGGTACATAATGAAGCAACCAAGTGAGGGAGCAATTGGAAGTGACTTCTTTTTGTGAACAATACCTCTACTATACAAAAATACCTGAACTAAAGCAACTCCCATTTTCCTCTGCTTACTGAGAAGTGTGCAACTTAGTATAGAATTCTGTCCATGACTGGTCTAGGGATCTGTTCCTATCCATATCACACTTACAGTAACTTGTGACATGATTTCCACAACCTCATTCATTCTTCTCTTAATATGAGAGCACTCAAGAATGAATAGATGAAAACTGTGCAGTTCATCTAATTAGTAATTCAAGCATAAAGGCTTGTTTACTTTAAAAGTGGGGAGGGGAAATTTGTAATGTATAATTTTTTTCCCTTCTGCAAAAGTTGAGAACTGATATCACATTGTGATCTGTTTCCTGTGTCTTTGGTTTCAGGTCTGACCACTACTGATGAGAAGAAATGGAAGGAGCTACGACGGTTCACATTGTCCACTTTGCGAGATTTTGGGATGGGGAAGAAAAGAATGTCTGAGAGGGTGCAGGAGGAAGCCCTTTGTCTGGTGGAGGAAATGGCTACCACAAAAGGTTAAAAAAAGAAAAGAATCTGGAAAGGATTTGTTGTATTATGTGAAGTTGCAAGAAAACTAGATTCTACACTGAATCTCAAATCCTCTGCACTTACGTGCACAAAATAAAGAAAAATTTATATAGGTAGTAAATGCCCCCCTCCTTTTTATTTTCATGGTATTGTTCAGAAGCAAAGGGAAAAGTAATAGAACTGTTTCCCCCTCTTTTTTATCTAGTGTTACCTTTTGGCTTGATAAAACTACAACCTTGCACAGAATTACTGAAATCTTACTGTGGCTGAAGCACTGACAGATCAGAAATACTAGGAAGTTATTTAATGGGGCAATTATGGCTTTATAAAATTACAACTTTGCCCAAACTAGTGAAATGTTAGGCTGGATGCAGTAACACACATTAAGCACATTCAGAAACCAGCAAAAAAACTTTATGAACAGGTAAACTAAGTGAGGTTAGGAACACATGTATAAGAATAGGCAACATGGATTTGAATTAAATGGCCAGAAATAGAATTTATTCAGGAAGTTGAAGCAGCTTTGAAAGCCATCCTTGTGGTCATGTCACTTCTGGAAGGAGATAAAAAGAAATAGGAAAAAAAGTGATTTCTTTTTTTTTTTTTAAATTGGTATGTTAGAAGGAGAGAAGGATAGAAGTAACAGAGTGCTTGGTTAAAACTTGAAAAAGAAGCAAAAAGTTTCTTTAAAAAACCACTTAAACATAATGTTATATTAAAAACCAGGCAAAATCAGCAGCCAGCAAAGATAGATAGTAATTTAAAGGCAGAAATGAAACCATGGATAATGATTTGCTTTTATGGGCAGTTTGCATGAGGAGAACTAAAAGGCACTATGGATCTGAATTAAGGGGTCACAAACAGTAGTCCTTTAGTGCAGGGGTATCAGACTTGATTTCACTGAGGCCGCATCAGGGTTATGTTTGAACTTGGGGGTGGGGTGGGGTGGGGCGTGGCCAGGGTGGGTGTGACCAGCATGATGTCACTTGTGTTGGGGATGCCTGTGGTAGCCTGAGTGCTCTGCCAGTGAAAACATGCTCCCAAGCTCCGTTTTTGGCTGGGACGGTCTCCTGCAACCCTCTGCCAGCAACCTTTTTGAGCTCCGTTTTCACTGGCAGAGGCACAATGGGAAGTCCTTCGCTGTTTCCAGAGTGGCCCCACGAGCCACATCTAAGCTCTTTGCAAGCTGGCTTCGGTCCCCGGGCCTTCTGTTTGACACCCCGCTTTAGTGAATTGTGGCACCTTTGAATATAATCTTTAATGGACAAACCTCTGGAATGAGAAGGGAGAAATAATGGAATGACTAGTAAATGATACTATTTAAAGAAATATAGAAAGAAAACAGGATAAGAGAGAGTTTAGAAGGAGGAAGGGAGGGTAAGGCAGGAGAGCTCAGTTAAAACAGGAGGCAGAACCTTTGAAGAGATGAAGACAGGAAGGGACAAGGTGGAAAAACCTGCCATGAGCAGAAAAAGGCAAAGGGAGGAGTGAGAAAACAATTCTTGACTGAAGAAGACAGCAATAAAACAGGATTTTAATATTGTGTTTATATTCCATTCTTAGGAAAGTGGGAAAGAATAATAATTCCAATTTCTCAGACCTGAATCACTTTCTATTGTGGTTTTGAGGTGAGATTTGAGAAAGGGAAGATCCACATTCACCGATCCCACTCATAAACGTTTTTTTCCCCTCAGGGCAGCCTTTCGATCCAAGAAGAATTTTTGCAAGTGCTGTTTCTAATGTGATCTGTGCAGTTGTCTTTGGCAATCGATTTGATTACAAAGATAAAACCTTCATACAGAACCAGAAGATTTTTGAGTCTCAACTAAGACACTCTGTTAGTTTCTTAGGACTGGTATGTTAATCCACCTGATCCTTTTTTTGTCATGAACCCCCATTTTAATTAGCAGGTGTGTCAGAAATGTAAGATTAGATTTGATGAGCTACTAAGCAGGAGAAGGCAAATCTAGCATGAATGAAATCTACTTACCTTCCTTACTGGTTCAGAAGTGCAGGTGCATGCGCAAAACCTTCTGCGTATACGCAGAGGGTAAAAAACACATTACTTCCTGGTTAAAACCAGGAAGTAGCGACAACCGGATGGGTGGGTGGAGCTTCAGGCGATCCGGTCCGAACAGGGAGCATTTCACTCCTGAAATCAAGACATCCAAGCATAAATTGGTTCTCAGCAAAATATCTCTTGGCTGGGCTTATTTCATAGGGAACCATTTCCTTCTCTCGTAACTCCTTTGGGCCATGTCAGATTCTGGACAGATATATCTCTTCTTATCATGGAATTGTTAGACAGCTCGCCTATCTTTATGTACACAGCCAGCTTCTATCTTCGTCTCTTGGAGGATTTTGGCCATTTTTACAATTATCCCTTTGTGGAAGAGATGTGGGAGGCTAAGAAAGCAGTGGGGGAATCCCTTGACAGAGTGTCAGAGTAGCAATATCAGAGTAAAAGCTATTTTTTGAATATTTGGGGCATTAATCCTCCACCATAATGGTCTAATAAGCTATAGTATTTAATGTGAACTCTATAACAGGTATACAATACATTTCCAAAAATAGTGGAATTCTTTCCTGGACCACACAGAAAAATTTTTGGTGAGATTGACAGTGTCCTTGATTATGTCCGTGAGAATGTGGATTTGCACAAAAAGACATTGGACCCCCAGAACCTGCGTGATTATATCGATTGCTTCCTTCTTAGACTGGAGAAGGTAGGTATAGATATCATATCTGCATAATCGTTTAAATATCTCTATTATGCATCTAAGATGGAACTAGTTCATTCTAAATGAAGAACTATAGAAATATTTATTCCCCCCTTTTTTGTTTACTTTTGGACAAACCATTCATTGCCATTAGTTGGCATATATTACAATTCCAGGCATAATTGTTGCTAAAGGTAGCCATTCAGTTCTGAAAATTAGGTGAAACAATAAAAATGAACTCTGTTAACTTTAAGAAAGCAGAATTTTCCTTCAAAAAATGAGTATGCATAAATACTTTCTTCCCATACTGATTTAAATTTTAGAAGGTGTTTCTTGAGAAATCTACAATCACAATAGGTGATACAAAGATAATTAAGTAGCATTTTCTAGAATCACCTTGCAGAAGCAATCTCTATTAGGATTAGTCTGTCAGATGTAACAAGTAAATTTCTATGGAACAGATTCTTTTCCAAGCATGCACCTTGGGAATTGTTTAGGCCAGCTCCAACAATGTTAGTCAAAACCAGAGTATTAATTCTTATGGTAAATATTTGATGAGTAGATCAGACAGGCAAGCTGTTTCTTTCTCTGTGTGAAATAATGATCCCCAAAATATTTTAGAATTGAAGAGCTTATCTATCTGGAACCCACACTGCATATCGGACATTAATACAATTGAGCGCGTCCAGAAATATTTCACAAGAATACGCCGCCTTCGGTATGACCTGAGCATAGCTCATAAAATCATCTGCTACAATTTCCTTCCCATCAATGACTACTTCAGCTTTAACCACAACAATACACGAGCATACAATAGATTCAAACTTAATGTGAACCGCTCCAATCTCGTTTGCAGAAAATATGACTTCAGTAACAGAGTGGTCAATGCCTAGAATGCACTACCAGACTCCGTGGTCTCATCCCAAAATCCTCAAAACTTTAACCTAAGACTGTCTACTGTTGACCTCACCCCATTCCTAAGAGGTCTGTAAAGAGCATGTATAAGAGCACCAGGGTGCCTACCGTCCCTGTTCTAATGTTCCCTTTAGTTGTATTCATTTTATGTATTCCATTCATGCTTATACTTATATATATTATTTAATATGTATTTGACAAAATAAATAAATAAAATAAATAAATAAAATATGTTCTAAAGTCACTCTGGTTGAATTATATTTCCTTTAATTGAAAGAGTCACTAGGAAGAGTTTTATGAATGACTTTATTTCAATTCCAAATAAAATTTTTTTGTTCATCTGTTTCTCTTTCCATTTTCTTTTTAGGAAGAGAAACCATCTGAGGGTATATACACTCTTGAAGATCTTGTGATTATTGTGTTTGGACTCTTTCTTGCTGGGACAGTAACCACAAGCCACACTTTGCTTTGCAGCCTTCTAGCGATGGGTAAATTGCCACACATTCAAGGTATAAAAATACCCACAGATATATAAAGATGTTGGTACTTCTAGGATTGCCACTATTAATGCTAAGAAAGTAATGATGGTGTTTAAAGAAAACATATTTTTTTTTAAAAAAAAGAAAGTAAAATGGAATTGACTAAAGTAAACTCATTGCAGCTGGATTTTTGCATTTTTCCTAGGAACATTTGGGAAGTATTTTCCCACTGTTTTCTTATAGAATTTTTTTTTTAGATTCCCAATCTAGCTAACCTGCCCTTAGAACAAATGAGTTTCCCATCAAATGTTGAGATTTTATGAAGACAATTCTAGTCAATTGGTATCCATTCATCTAGAATTCAGAAAAAATTGCAGACTACAGGAATCATTTGCACTACTCAGGTGACCCCGAGGACACAGATAAACCTCCAAGTGCCTCAATGACTCTCTAAAAGGATGCAAATGACCAGCTGTCTGCAAGGAATATAAATCCTTCCATTCCCCACCATTCAGTCAGAGCTGAAGAAGCTTCTTGGGTGAGAAGAGAAATGTCTTCCAAAAAAAAACAAGAAAGTCCAGTTGCCTCCTGAAAAAACACCTTTGGGGCAAGTGATTGAATGCTCTAACAACAATCTCTTCCCCCACCCCAATACAGCCATAGGCCAATCAACCAATTACATAAATTTAATACTTGCTTTATGGAATCCTAGTATGAATGACTGAAATTAGTATAGTATAATTTTTCTTGAGGATCATTTTTGCAATAATTTAAATGAACATTCATTTTAACTCAAGGTACCATCTCCAACTTTTTGAACTGCACTACTTCAGACAATGGTAAAATGGTTTTCCACAGAAATGTCTAATTATGACATAGATGAAAAATAATAAAGATTGTTACATAATGTAATTAATCTTAATTTATGATACCTTCTAAAATTGCTTGATTAGTTATAGATTGAACCACTAGCTTTTTGGAAATGGGGCTCATGATTTTTGGAGGAATGAATGCTTGTTTGCTGCTGGCATAAATATTAATGCATACATATAAAAACAGTTTAGGAAATTAGTTTAAGAGCTGTATCTTTTCTCCTGACTACTGTTTATCCCATTTTGGGTGGAGATTTTAATCTTCAGAAAGCCCACACAGAAATGTTTCATGCTTACTGCCTCTCAAGATATCTAGTAAAGGAACAGAGATATAAATAATATGAATCTCATCTTGGACTAGAAAAGTTGAAATGATCTCTGCTGAGAAATGACTCTGAGAAGGAGCCATTGTCTTGACTAGAATCATCTTCCCTGAATGTGCTTTGGAACACATATTTCTATTCAAAGGACTGCAGGTACTCAGCATGGCCAAGGCTGTCAATCTCATCTCAATCTGTTCTTCTCACAGCTAAGGTGCAACAGGAAATTGATGAGGTGGTGGGTTCAAATCGCACTCCAAGCATGGAAGATAGGTTGAAGATGCCTTTCACAAATGCTGTTATTCACGAGGTTCAGCGATATCAGAAAGGGAGCCTTGAAACCTTTCCACGGGCAACAACTTGTGACACAAAGTTTCGTGGTTACATCATTCCCAAGGTATGGTGATACAAGTATTTATAAAGGTTCTCTAGGGAAGAAAGGGAAGAATGACTTAGATCCTTGATATGCTAGGCAGTTTGAATAAAAGAGCAATTTAGAGAAATATGTATTGAAATAAATATCTATTCCTTCCCTCCTCATTCTTCAAGGTTCAGCAGATAGCTAGTCACTGCCTGTTTTTATTTTAGGCAAGTGGAAAGCAAAGGCACTTTCTTCTCCTTATGAAATAGTATCATCTAATGACATCTGTTTCTTCCTCTCCTTCTAGAGCGTGGCTATTGTGCCAGTCTTCTCCTCTGTACATTTTGACCCTCTTCATTGGGAGACTCCAGAGAAGTTCAATCCCAACCATTTTTTGGATGAAAATGGCCAGTTCAGGAAGAGAGATCCTTTCATGCCATTCTCAGCAGGTACAAGCCTCTGGAACAGATTGTATTACTAATTCATATGTTTACCTGATCTATGTGAGTCTTTTATCAGAGACAATTCCAGCAAGTACTTCCTAAATAACCTCTGTTTTCTTCATTGCTCTTGTAGGGAAGAGGGCCTGTCCAGGGGAGGCCCTGGCTAGGATGGAGCTTTTCCTGTTCTTCAGTGCCCTGCTCCAGAATTTCACCTTCTCTCTGGTTGGGGACACTAAAGATGCGGATGTAATGTCTTTGTATACGGACTTCATAAATAATCAATACCCCCTTATACGAGCTGTTAAACGTTCAGTGGACACTTGTAGTAAATAATTAGGAGAAAGAACCTACCTTAATAGATACTCAAATAAAGCATGTGGGATGGCTATTACATTTAAAGGCAATCTTAATAATGATGTGGAATACAAATATAATATTTATAGCAAAGGTAGCTACTCTGACCTCTTATCTCTTTTCTGTTTCTTATCTGTTTTCTGTTTTATTATCTGTTATATATTTTGGCACAATTAACAATCCTTCTGAAATAATAACTTTCCCCCCCAAGCTATACTCATCAAACTTTCAATATATAATCCCTACTGGATATTTAACCATACAAGGCTCTCAGAAGTTTTATTGCAAATTGATGTTGTGGACTAATCTATATTTTAAGGTAACAGGAAGATCTTGTATTGGTACACTTTGGCTAAATGCAAGATCGAGTCATCTTTTGTTGATATCTAATGGTAATCTAATGTTTTAAAGACTGACAGACTGAGTATTATATATAATTGAACTATAATATTTGCTATATCTAAACTCTGATAAATAACTTCATTATTGTAGATAATAAAGAATTAAAATATATAATTTCAGAAAATCAATGGTTCCAGATGTAGTTTTTTAAAAAAAAGAATGAAAGAGAATGAACATGAATAAAAATGGAGAAATTAGAACTTGAGGGCGAAAGAAGATGTGACTTAATAAAATGAGCAAGGGAATATTAGGAAATGAATAAAAACTATGAAAAACAAATATTTTTGCAAAAACTGTAACTAAGTAAAATGTATTTGAATATATTGAATTGTATAAGATATAATATGGTCAATACTCTGTTCATAAATCATGTATGTGTGTAGAGGGGGAAACTAAAAAATCAATAAAAACTTGTTCTAAAAAAATATAGTTCCAGATGTACAAAATGCAAAAATACATCTTAGGATTTCAAAATGGAAGCCATTCCTCAGAAAATATTGTTTCACGTTTACTGGATTCCTCAAAGGGTTCTTGTTCTTTTTTTGTCCTCTACTGATAAAATCTCCTGTCAAAAGGGAAATAAATTGACTCAAGAAGTTTCTGTCTACAAAATGGAATTAATCAGCAACCCAATTACATGAATCTTACACAGATATATGATGCAGAATGCCTTCAAGGATATCCTTGTTGTGATTATAGAATTTGATGATGATCAAAACCGTTTTAGTGACCAAAATAAAACAAACACCCTTCAAAAATATTTCAAATTCAGTTTGATTCTTTGATCAAAATGATTTTTGATCTTCTTTTATTCGTTTCTGCTAGCTGTTTAAAATTTGAAATTATTTGAATTGAACCAGAGACCAACTGCATGAAGCCCATATATCGAATGTTTGAGGGTCTCGACTTCTCCTTCCAGAAACCACAGTTTACCCACCATACCATCACACATTTGCTTTGGTGTAGGCACTTGGTAATTAAGTGATGACCCCCCTGGACTGTTGTGATCCTCTCTAAATTCTCTGAGGCAGAAGCTGAAGAGGCAGATGAAATGTGCTGTTGATCTGAGGATCTGGCCAGCAATTAAACATTTGAGATTGTTCTAGATGACAATGAGCAGAACAATGTGTGTGTGTGTGTGTGTGTGAGTGAGTGTCTAACTAACTCAGTTCATGGGTGGGCCAGATTATAGTGGGCACATAGCTCAAGAACCATGCCAACAGCAACTCAGGCCAGAGCAAAGATGATCAAGATGCCTGCTCAAAAAGAAAAAGCACCAATGTCCCTAATTTAGCCATCCCAGCATCAGTGGGGTATTGAACTGATGTTTCCTGGTCTTTGGACTTCTACTGGAAAACAACTATCTGACTTCAGATCTGTTCCTTATCCAGCATTTGGATCCCAGTTCCCAGTATTTTTGGGGGGAGGTGGATGGGTGGATGGGTGGATCAATGTAAGAAAATATAAATTAAAAACAATTTAACAGAAATCCCAATTTATGTTTAAAAAATAGATAAAGATGATGTGTCTTCCCTGATAGAGAATCTTTAGCCATGTTCTTCCTGAACAAATATCCATTTTACAACATATATGCATTCTGTTAGTTAGCAATTCACATTCATACTGTGTACATGTAGAGTTTTTTCTACATGGCAGGAAAAATCCAGAGAAATGCAAATAACAAAAGATCAAAGTGACTAGCTTTTTTTCTAGATAAATCAAATGACTAGTGTGAGCACTGCAGATGTAAGTCCCAATGAAAAATTGACATTGAACCATAGAAACATAATTTGTGTTGTTGTTGCTGCTCATAGAACTGCAACAAAGCAAAACAAATCATGCCAAACCAATCTTATTTCATCCTTCAACATAGTGACTAAATTAGTAGACCAGCGACATAGTGTGGACATAATATACTTAGAGCGAGGCATTCAACAAAGTAGACCACAACCTACTTCTTGGTAAGCTAGAAAAAAGTGGGATAGATGGCATCACCACCAGATGGATTTGTAACTGGCTGAGAAACCATACTCAATGAGTAGTCCTTAATGAGTGTACGTCTACATAGAGGGAAGTAAGCAGTGGGGTACCACAAAGTTCCGTCTTAGGCCCAGTATTCTTCAATATCTTCATAAATGACTTAGATGAGGGAATAGAAGGGGAACTTAAACAAATTTGAGGATGATATTATGCTAGCAGGAATAGCAAACACCCTAGATGATAGGCTCAAGATCCAGATGGATCTTGACAGACTTGAGCACCAGGCCCTATTTAACAAAATAAAATTCAATGTAGAGAAAAATAAAGTCTTACACTTAAGCTAAAAGTACAAATCTAAACCAGGCTTAATAGCAGTAACTGTGGGAGGGATCTTGGAGTCTTGACAACCAGTTTAATGTGAGGCAGCAGCATGCAGTGGCAGTAAAAATAGCCAACGTAATCCTAAACTGCATTAACAGAGGGATAAAATCAAGATCAAGGGAGGTACTAATACCACTCTATAAAGATTTAGTAAGACCACACCTAGAATACTGCATCCAGTTTTGGTCACCACACTATAAAAAAAGATGTTGAGACTCTAGAAAAAGTGCAGAGAAGAGCAATCAGGATGATTAGGGAGACTAAAACATATGAAGAATGGTTACAGGAACTGGGCATGGCTAGTCTAGTGAAGTGAAGGACTAGGGGAGACATGATAGCAATGTTCCAATATTTGAGGGGCTGCCATAGAGAGGAAGGGGTCAAGCTATTTTCCAAGGAACCTGAAGGCCAGACAAGGAATAATGGATGGAAACTGATCAAGGAGAGATTCAACCTAGAAATAAGGAGAAATTTTCTGACAGTGAGAACAATCAACAATGGAACAGCTTGCCTTTGGAAGTTATGGCAACTTCATCACTGGAGGCTTTCAAGAAGAGATTGGATTGGATTGCTATTTGTCAGAAATGCTTTTGTGTGTGTTGGGGGAGGGTTGGGCTAGATGACCTAAAAGGTCCCTTCCAACTCTGTTAATCTGTTAATCTGTTAAACGTAGTCTTCTGCTGTTTTTCTCACCTTTTGCAAAAATACAGCAAAATCTGGAAGGATGATTTCAAAAATCTGTCTAGTTGTAAACATGTGAAAAATCTGATCTGGATTTTGCCTAAGTATATCCAGGCAGTGGAAAAAGAAGCTTCTGTTGGGAATCTTGAAGAATTTCCATTTCAAAATGAAAAATGTATTGTTTAAATAAACTTAATAAAAATCTAGAAGGGAAAAGAGAACTGCTAACCAAAATTCTTTTAGAATTTTTTTTTTTTGCAATGCAGAACTATCATGCCATATTCTCAGACAAAGCGATCCAAATGGGGGGGAAATGGCACAAGCGGGAATGGGAGAAAGGCAGAAAGATAGCAGATTCTGTGATGTATCTTTATCCTGATTTCTACCTCATTCTCTCTGGAAATATTCAGATTACAGTGTAACAAATGAGAATAATCAATGGAAAGAGCTTTACTTCATTGATCCAGAGTGACTGTTCAGAATACTGAACAGCAAATTTTCTGCTGAGTTTCTCTGCTATCAAATGTCAGTAGTAAGCACCATAAATATCAGCTGATTTTGTAGTCTTAGACCTTTCAGAATATTCTTTCAATATTTTGGGCTGCCTGAAACTTCCAAGTACTATTAAATTGGTTGTTCTGATCCTTCTGAAAGAAATTAAGGAACGTGCTGCTGTGGCTAAATCAGTTATTACATAAACAAGTCTTTTTTGACCATCACTAAAGCTGGCCATATCCAAACAATGAATGTGACTATTGGAGATACACTTTGGCCTCTTCCTAAGGACCAAATACTTTTACTGATCTTGTATGTAACTCTTGGCATACGACACATAACATCCATGAGAGAAAATTCTTCATAAAACAAGCAGAAGATTATCTCTGGTTTGTAAAAGAAGGCCCATTTCTTCCTCATAATGGACCGTGTAAATGATATTAATATGATGGGGAATTGGAGTATTTGACTTGGCTGGATCAAACAGGCACTAAATAGAGAGTAGCTTAACCAACAATAGAGCCAGGAAAATACAGTTTGTCAAATGGGTGTTAAATAAAAATTATGGAGGCGCATCAGAATATGTTTCAAAGTAAAAGACTGAGTTAATGTTGGGTTCTGCCGTTTTATAAACATTAAAATGTAACCAACCTTGAAGAGATTTCCAAAGTCCACCCAGTCACATTTGGTTTTTTTTAAAAAGTTTTTTATTAAATATACAATTAAAACATTGGACATAGTGTGACTTTTCTGGTTCCAACATTTCCATCACATTTTCCTTTTTACAACTACAATTCATATTCCATATATACCTTTGTATCAAAATCCAGCTACATAAATCTCTTCGTTTGTTTCTTCAGGCTATAGGATAGCCATCGTCCCAGTTTATTAAGATTTCGAAGAAGTTCTGTTCCGTACATTTTATTTGCTGCACTAGATCTTCTTTCTCAGTAACATTCAGCTTATGTTTATTGCTTCAATTCCCATCTTCATGGTTTCTTTTGCAATTCTACCTCTAATCTACTAAATTCTTCCTGGAGACTTCTTTGCTGCTGTTTTTTTCTTTTCTTTTGCCATGTAGGCAATTGCAATACCTCTCATATAAGATTTGCCATGTTCTATAAATATTGATTATTTGTGTCTTCTTTCTTATTTTCTTTGAAGAGCAAATGCATTTGCTCTTCCATCTTTAATTTAATTTTTTATGTTTTAAAATTGCTCTTTTCAGTGTCCACCTCTTTGTTTTCTTTTGTCCTTTCCATCTAATTTTAATGGGATTGTGGTTGGCCCAGAAGTTTTTGTCAATTACTTCTTCCACTAAGTCAATTCTAGACCACAATAAGTGTCGATCCGAGTAGTATGTGTATTGCTTTTCCCCCAAGTTTCTCTCTCTCCAACTATCCTGAGTGTTCAATTCCTCTGCCATTTTGAAAAAAGTATTGGGTAGTATTTTTCTAATTCCTTTTCTTATTTTGTCACTTTTATAATCTAAATGTCTGTCCACTATTGTGCTGAAGTCCCCCCAAATACAAATATTATCATTTTCTATTTCTCCAATAACATTATGTAACTTCTTATAGAATTGTTTTCGCCCCTCATTCGGGGCATAAATTCCCACAAGAACTACTCTTTTTTGGTTCAGAATTACCTCTACTATTAGTATCCTGCCTTCCTCATCTTTATAAATTTGTTTTGCCAGAATTCCTTCTTTGATATATGCCACAATTCCTCCCTTTTTCTGTTGTGATAGTGATGCAAACTTAGGGTAGACTAATAAATATTGATGCTATTTCTTTATATGTGCTTCTTGTAATATCGTTATACCCAAATTCATCTTACTAAGTTTATTAAAGAATTTTTTCCTTTTTGAGGGGGAATTTAGACCATTCACATTCAGGGATAGAATCGCTACCTCTTCCTGCCAGTGTCTACCTATATATCTTGGTCTTGTCACCCTTGTTGATCTGGCCTCTTTGATTTCTTTGAATCTACCCTCATCATATTTTCCATTATCTATTTTGTCTCCTCTCTCGCTTTCCTTTTCTCTAATTTGTGGTTCCTTCACTTCCGTGGTTTGCGCTCTTTTATCACTGACTTTTCTTACTTCTCTTTCTCCTTCAATACCAAAGTTCTGCCTGTAAAATTCTTCTGCTTTGTCTATCGTGTCTAGTCTATATCTTTTTCTTGCAATGAAACCATGATTCCTTCCGGCATCAACCATCTAAAATTTATATAGAGAGCAACAATTTTTATATAGAGCAACAAAGATGATTAGGGGACTGGAGACTAAAACATATGAAGAATGGTTGCAGGAACTGGGTATGTCTAATTTAATAAAAAGAAGGACTAGGGGAGACATGATAGCTGTGTTCCAATATCTCAGGGGTTGCCACAGAGAAGAGGGAGTCGGGCTGTTCTCCAAAGCACCTGAGGGTAGAACAAGAAGCAATGGGTGGAAACTGATCAAAGAAAGAAGCAACTTAGAACTAAGGAGAAATTTCCTGACAGTTAGAACAATTAATAAGTGGAACGACTTGCCTGCAGAAGTTGTGAATGCTCCAACACTGGAAATTTTTAAGAAAATGTTGGATAACCATCTGACTGAGATGGTGTAGGGTTTCCTACTGGGGCAGGGGGTTGGACTAGAAGGCCTCCAAGGTCCCTTCCAACTCTGTTGTTATTATATTATATTATATTATATTATATTATATTATATTATATTATATTATATTATATTATATTATATTATATTATATTATATTATTATATTATATTATATTATATTATCTAGTCAGTTTAGATGTCAAATATTGGTAAGGCCTTCTTAAGTCTCCCACCCTTCTAGGCACTTGTCTGAGTACTACTAATTGTCTTCCTCTATTCTCTAATGGGTCGTGTCTGGTTCTATGCAATATCTCATATCGAATTGATTTTTTTTACAAATCTAATGTGAACTTCTTTGGGGAGGTTGTGCTATCTCGTGTAATTGATGTGGATCCTATAAATCTCATCCATCTCTTCTTTTCCAATTCCCAACATCTCCGGTAAATCTTTGCCTTTTCCTTTTCTTACAGTTTGGAAACGTAGGAAGTGAGCTGCTTTTTCTGTTTCCAGGAAGATAATGGTCATCTCTAACTCTTTATTCACTTGTATTAATCTTTTGTTCATTCAGCTACTCTTTTTTCCTCCTTTCCCATTCTCTCTTCCATCTCTTGCAATTTTTGTTCATTCTTCATAATTTGTTGCTGGAAACATTCAAACTTCCCATCCATTGACTTCATTTTTTCTTTTAGTTCTCCAGTATCACTCCTTACTTCCCCTATCTCTTTTTTCAAGTCTTCATGGTTTTTCAACATCATGTCTTGCATTGATTGTAACATTAATTGTAAATCTTTGAATGAATTGACTCTTTCTCATTGCATCATTTCCTCTATAAAGATATTTGTCTAGCCAGACATGAGTCAACTGCTGTGGTGTGGGCTGTTTGTTTCCTTCCTGTGCCAATTTTCATTAGATTAGGGATAGTTGTTATCTTTAACAACATCTTGATCCAGCCCTCCCACTTGCTTTCCACTCTTCGATTTCCCTCCACCACACCAGAGCTAACAAGTTATCTATTTCATGCTTAGTTATATCAAAGTTTGATATAACTAAGTTTTTCAAAGTAACAGTTATTGTATCTTATAATACATGCTATAGTAAATATAAATGAATATAAAGCAATTTTCACAGAAATAGTATCTTGTAATTCTTAAATACCTATATCATACAGTAGTTCTTGAGTACCTATATCATACAACAATCCAAAGCTAGAATAGATTGCTGGGGGAATGAGATATTATAGTGTCACTTAATATTAATGATTACTTCCCACTGAAGTGGCCACTGGTTAATTTGAAATTACGCTCCTCATTAATACATATATAAATCTATGCGACAAAATCAATAGGAGTAGGTTGTCTCTAACCCTCGCAATACAATCAAGTGTTTTTGTTTTTTTTAAGTAAATTCTTTCGGTCCTTTAAGTTCACACATTCTTATTTAATGATTTATATTGTTCTTATAGTCAGGCAAGTCTTAGACTACAGGATTCCCTTCTTTCTATACTTTTGTCTGTGTCAATTTTCTCCTTGGCCAGCAGATGTCTCACTTGCCTCTCTCTGTGATACTCGACAGTCAATCCTTATTCAAGATTCCACCTCCTCGGCTTCGTCAGCACTTTTCACTTTCCCACTTTCTGATTTTTCGACTTCTTATTTTTAAGTTTTTTGCAGAAAGGAAAAGAAAACCACCCTTAATCTTTTTTCTTCAACAGCCAATATAATCCACCATGTTGCAGTACACCCTTCTATGCCTTGACTTTCTTTTTGCCACTGATCCACCGAGGGGGAACTTTGTCCCCTCCTTCTTCCTGTATAAGACGCATCATGTTTTCCACCCAGTTTTAGGGGGGGCGGCAGTGCGTCTTATACTCCAAAAAGTACAATAGTTAAACTCTCCAATTATTACTGTGGTATGTTAATATTTGTTAATTGATTAACAAAGAATTCTTCTATTTCTTCTGCTTGGTTGGTTGGCCTGTAGTATATGCCTATACCAATGTCATTCTTTTTCCATTTTACATTGACCCATATGGATTCTAGGAGGTTTTTAATCCTTGGTTTTGTGTATTTCTGCAGAGATGTAGTGATCTTTTATATATAATGCAACTGTACCTCCTCTTTTGTTAGGTTTGTTTCTTTTGAATAGTTTGTATCCTTCCATTAGTACATTCCAGTCATGAGTTTCATCCCACCAAGTTTCAGTGAGGGCAACTATATCATAACCATCTTCATGTACGAATACTTCAAGTTCCTCTTGTTTCTTCCTTAAACTTTGAGCATTAGTATATAGGCATTTGAGTCATTTATGGGTCTTTGGTACGTTTCTTAATTTCACATAGATTTTTAGTAAGCTAAAGAAAGACTAGATTGAATCAGGCTTAGTTTTTCCTTTGTAAAATATAACATTTCATGCTATTGGTAAAAACAGAACTGCTGCATTTTATTACTTTGGGGCTAGCAGATCAGAAATGCAACTAAAGCAAAGTTTTACCGGTAGCAGTTCATACTATTATCTGCAAGATAGGTTCACTAATCCACAGATATCCATGAAGGCCAACATAATATTTTCTGTCACTCATTAACTAGGAGATATATGCCATGTAATGGAACATAATCATATTTTTATATTTTTTGGGCATTAAAAGTTATTCAACTTTTGCTTGAACACGTTGAAGGTTTCTCTCTAGCAAATTTAAGAAGTATTTCAAGCATACTTTAGAATATTTCACACAAAAATGCTTTATTACCTAATTAACTGAAATTTCATCTAATTCTATCTTTAGCTTGCTGCAAAATATGGACCTATATTTACTGTCTGGATCAGGTCAAAACCAATGGTTGCTCTTTATGGATAAGAGATTGTAAAAGATGCTTTGACAGATCATGCAGAAGAATTTAGTGGGCGAACTGAAATGCCTTTGAAGAGACGACTATTCCAAAATAAAGGTTCATTCTCTTTCATTTTCTTATTTTTCTTTTTCTTGAAGTTTCAATAAGTAATTTGAAATTATTTATTTGCCAATTATATTACTTGTAGCTATGAATGTTTCACTTGAAATGAGATTTTGTAAAGATGTTGGTTTTGTTATGCTTCATGAAGTGGGAGGAATTTTTTTTTTACCATTTTCCTTTCACTCCTGAAGTCTGCCCAGGTTGTTATTTACTTCCAAGAAAATATAATCTCACCTTAAATCTCACAAAACATTTTTTAAAAAAGATACTTTGGGTCCTGTTATGTGGACTAATGTTGAAAGTTAATTTCATATACCCTCAGAGTTCTCATTGAAGCGCAAATGACCAATTTCTCTTATTTCAGACACTTTGTGCAAAGGCCTAACTCTCTAGTGAGGGTTGTAATGGTGAGAAAGATGAAAAGAAGAAGACAATGGACTCAATTACAATGGTTGCAAATACTGTGTTGGGGCCAGATTGCTTTGGAGAAGATCTATGAGGCTTCTAATATTTGGAAGTGACATATTGGCTCATACCCTAGCAAATACAGCTTGAGACTGTGTTCTTTTTATTATGCACAAAAATACCTGAACTGAGGTGACTCAAATTTTTTTTGGCTCACTGAAAATTGCATTTCAGTATACAATTCTCTCTATGTCTGGTGTAGGGATTTGTTCCTACACCATACCACACTTACAGAAACCTTTGACATTAATTCCACAACTTCATTCATTGTTTTTTTAATATGGCAGAAATCAAGAATGGAAAGACGAAAATTGTGCAGTTCAGCTAACTAGTAACTCAAGCATGAAGGCTTGTTTACTTTAAAAGTGGACAGGAAAAAAGTGTAATGCATATTTTTTTTGCCATTCTGCAAAATTTGAGAACATTGTGATCTGTTTCCTGTGTCTTTGGTTTCAGTTATGGCCAATACTGATGAGAAGAAATGGAAGGAGCTGCAATAGTTCACACTGTCCACTTTGCGAGATTTTGGGTTGGGGAAGAAAAGAATATCTGAGAGGGTGCAGGAGGAAGCCCTTTGTCTGGTGGAGGAAATGGATGCCACAAAAGGTTAAAAAATATGGAAAGGGTTTGTGGTATTATGTGAATTTGTAAGAAAACTAGATTCTACACTGAATCTCAAATACTCTGCACTTACGTGCACAAAATAAGGAAAAATTAGATAGGGAGTGAGTGCCCCTCTCTCTTTAATTTTTAAAATATTGTTCAGAAGCAAAAGGAAAAGTACACAGAGGAAGCTTTCGAGCTGTTTCTCCCTCTTTTCTATCCAATATCAGTATTTGGCTTCATAAAATTACAAGTTTGCTCAAAAGTAGTGAAATGTTATGCTGGATGCATTATCCAAGAGAACACACATGTCATATCACACATCAAGCAAATTCATTAACCAGCAAAACACTTTATGGATAATTGAGAGAGGTAAACTAAGGGATATAAGGAAAACAGGGATAAGAATAGGCTGTATGAGACATAGAGAACTGTAGCAGGGATTGAATTAAATGGGTAGAAATAGAATTTATTCAGGGAGTTAGAGCTCTTTGGAAAACCGTCTTCAGTGGACAAAACTCTTCTGGAAGGAAATAGGAAAAGAAATAGAAAAAAGTGTATGGGATTATTTTTTTAAAAAAAGTGTTGGATAGATTAGAAGGAGAGAGGGATGGAGGGAACAGAGTGCTTAGTTAAAATTGGAAGGAGAAGGAAAAAAGTTGCTTAAAATACTTTGAATATAGTGCCAAATCAAACACCAGGCAAAATCAGCAACTAGCAAAGGACCTTATGGATGAATGAGATAGGTGATCTAAGGGTAGAAAGGAAAACTTGGTGGATTTCAAAGTGAAACATGGAAATGGTATCTTGATTAAAGTGGTTGTAGTGTTTTAATATTGCATTCATATTCCATTTTTAGATAAGAGTTAAAAAATAATCATCTCAACGTCTTTGGTCTGAACTACTTTTTGTTGAAAGTTTGTAGTGAGAATCATGGAAGGGAAGGTTTACATTCACTAATCACATTCAAATTTCTGTGGCCTTTGTTGCAGGGCAGCCTTTTGACCCAATAAGAAGTTGTGCAAGTACTGTTTCTAATGTGATCTGTGCAGTGATCTTTGGCAATCGATTTGATTACAAAGATACAGCCTTCATAAAGAATCAGCAGATTGTGGAATCTCAAATAAGATTTCTTACTATTTCCAAGGAATGGTATGTTTTTCCTCTCTGATACCCCTCCTAAAACCCCATTTTTCCTAATGGGTCTCTGGGTGTGCAAATGCCAAATCAGAAATGTGAAGACTACATGTGATGAGCTACTAAGCATGAGATACCAAATCTAGACATTCAAATCTAGACTGAGCTATTCAAATATAAATCGATTCTCAGCAAACCTTTCCTGGCTGGGCTTTTTTCCTAGGAAAAAAGAAAAGAAAGAACCATTTCCTTCTTTCATAACTCCTTTGGTTCCTGACCTGCTTGTTTCTAGAACTCACTGATTTCTTAACTAGTCAGGGAAGTCCAAACATGGAATTTCACTGGAGGGGATATGTCTCCTAATATTAGTGTTTCACTGCATTTTTTTTAATCTCTTGACTGAAAAGTTGTTTTTAGTTCTCATACACAATTCCTTGTTGTTTTAAAAGATGACATCCATCCAGGGGTGAAATGCTGATAATATTTGCTACCATTCTCCTGAACAGGTAGTAAAAAAATGCTTTAAAAAGTATGACAATCAGCTGTGCCGTCAACCGATTGTCAACCGCTCCAATCTTGATTGCAGAAAATATGACTTCAGTAACAGAGTTGTTAATGCCTGGAATGCATTACCTCTTGTGGTCTCTTCCCAAAATCCCCAAAGCTTTAACCAAAGACTATCTACTATTGACTTCACCCCATTCCTAAGAGGTCTGTAAGGGGCGTGCATAAGAGCACCAACGTGCCTACCGTTCCTGTCCTAATGTTCCCCTTGATTGTATCCAACTCGTATAATTATTTCATGCTTATATCTATATATACGCTTATATGTCATATAGTTATTTCATGCTTATGCTTATATATACCATTGTGACAAAATAAAATAAATAAATAAATAAATAAATAAATAAAATGAAATGAAATGCCTGGAATGCACTACCAGACTCTATGGTTTCATCCCAAAACCCCTAAAATTTTAACCTTAGACTGGCTACCGTTGACCTCCCCCCATTCCTAAGAGATCTGTAAGGGGAGTGCATAAGAGCACCAGTGTGCCTACTGTCCCTGTCCTAATGTTCCTATAATTGTATTCATTTTATGTTTTCAATTCATGCTTATACTTATATATATTATCTAATACATACTCGACAAATAAATAAATAAAATAAATAAAAAATTCCAAGTAGAATTTTTATTCTTCTGATTATCTGTCTATGCTCTTTTTAGGAGCAGAACTCATCTGAGGGTATCTACACTCCTAAAGGTCTTGTGAAGAATGTGTATGGACTCTTTACTGCTGTGGCAATAACCACAAGCCAGGCTTTGTTTTGCACCCTCCTAACAATGACTAAATTGCCACACATTCAAGGTACAGAAATATCCCCAAACACATAAATATGTCAGTACTCTTAGGACCGTCACTACTAATGCTAGGAAAAAGAAAGTAAAGATGTTATTGAGTAAATTAAACTCAATGCAGCTGCATTTCTGCAGTTTTGCTGAGAACTCTTGGGAAAAGTTTTGCCAACATCATCTTCTAGAATGTTTTTTGTTTTGTTTTGTTTTTACATTTCCTAATCCAGCTAATGTACCCTTGGAACAAATGGGTCTTGCATCAGATCTTGAGGTTTCATGAAGACAATTCTGGTGAACAGTTGCCTCTTCATGATCCATTAGATCATGAAGAGGCAACTGTGATTGAATGCATTAACAACAGCTATCATTTTCCCCCATACAGTCATACAGCAGATTAACCAATTACATTAACTGAATAATTGCTTTATGAAATCCTAGTATGAATTAGTGCATTCAGTATAGTATAATAAACCTTTAGTATATTGACCTAACCTTTTCTTGCAGATCATGTAACATCCCTTTTAGCTTAAGATAACATCTCTAACATTTTGACCCATACTGCTTCAAGCAATGATAAAATGGTTTTGCACAGGAATGTATAATTATGGACATAGATGAAAACAATGATAAAGAATTACAGAATATAATTAAACTTAATCTATGAAACTGCCCAAAATTGCTCAACTGGCTGTAGCTTGAACAGCTAGGGTTTTTTTTTGTGTGTATGTGTGGGGGGGGCTATGAAGATTTTAGGGGAATAAATGCTTGTTTCTACTGATAAGAAATACTAAATAACATGTAGATATAATGATTTAAGAAATTAATTTAGAACAGTATTTTTTTTCTCCTGATTACTATTTTATTTTTCTCTCACAGCTAAGGTGCAACAGGAAATTGATGAGATGGAGGGTGCAAACCACTCTCCAAGCATGGAGGACCGGTTGAAGATGCCTTTCACAAATGGCATGATCCACGAGGCTCAACGTTATCATAAAATGAGTGTTGAGAACCTTCCATGGGCAACAATTTGTGACATAAAATTCCATAGTTATACCATTCCCAAGGTGTGGTGATATAGCTATTTGTCAAGATATTCTGGGGAATAAAAAAAAAAATGACTTATGTATCAAGAAATCTTTCACATCCAAGGCAGTTTGAATAAATATGTATTAAACTAATGTAGTGTCCTTCCCTCCATGTTCACAAAACGTTTATAGAGGGCTCCCAACTGTCCTATTTTATTTTAGGTAAATGGGAACCAAAGACTTTCTCTCCACTTGAAGTACTATCCATAATGTCACCTGTTTCTTCCTCTCTCTCTAGAACATGGCTGTTGTGCCAATCCTCTGCTCTATACATTTGGAACCTCTCCAGTGGGAAACTCCAGAGAAGTTCAGTCCAGATCATTTTTTGGATGAAAAGGGCCAGTTCAGGAAAAGAGATGCTTTCATGCGATTCTCAGTAGGTACAAGCCTCTGGAACAGATTTTATTGCAAATTTATATGCTTACCTGATCCACATTAGTCTTTTATCAGAGACAATTCCAGAAGCTGTACTTCCTAAATAAGCTTTGTTTTCCTGTTTGCTATTGCAGGGAAGAAGGCCTGTCCAGGGGAAGCCCTGGCTAGGATGGAGCTCTTCCTGTTCTTTAGCAGTCTACTGCAGAAGTTTACCTTCCATCTGTTTAGGGACACCAAAGACACGGATGTAATATCTTTGTACACGGACTTCAAAAAAAAGAATCATTACCCTCTTATACAAGCCATTAAAAGTTCAATGGAATCTTGTGTCCAATAATTAGGAGAAAGTAACAAATAAAGCATGTGGGGTACCTATTACATTTGAAGGCAATCTTAAAATTGATGTGGAATACAAATACAGTAATTTTTATAGCAAAGACAGCTACTTTTACCTATGATCTGACTACATGTTTTGCCTCAATTAAGAAATATTTCATAGAATTTTCTCTAAGCTATATTCTGCAAGCTCGCAATATATAACTTGTACTGGAGATTTTAACTTTATACAATATTCTTAGAAGTACTACCGTATGAGAAACTGGGTTTGTGGACTTATATTTGAAAAAAACAAGGATGATCTTTTACTGATTCAATATGCTTGGGCTAAATACAAAATTTATTTATTTATTTATTTATTTTATTCAATTTTTATACCGCCCTTCTCCCGAAGGACTCAGGGCGGTGTACAGCCAAATAAAAATCACAGTATCAATATTAAAAGAAATTAAAACAACATATTATAAAGTGGCCAAATTTAAAACGAATTAAAATATTAAAATATAAATAACCCAATAAAATTTTAACCCAATAAAATTTTAGGCCAGTCCCGCTTGAATAAATAAGTGTGTTTTCAGCTCACGGCGAAAGGTCCGAAGATCAGGCACTTGACGTAAACCAGGGGGAAGCTCATTCCAGAGCGTGGGAGCTCCCACAGAGAAGGCCCTGCCCCTGGGGGCCGCCAGCCAACATTGTTTGGCGGACGGCACCCTGAGAAGGCCCTCTCTGTGAGAGCGTACGGGTCGGTGGGAGGCAAACGGTAACAGCAGGCGGTCCCGTAAGTACCCGGGTCCTAAGCCATGGAGCGCTTTAAAGGTGGTGAACAAAATCTTAAAGCACACCCGGAAGACCACAGGAAGCCAGTGCAGACTGCGCAGGAGTGGTGTTACATGGGAGCAAAGAGTTGCTCCCACTATTACCCGCGCAGCTGCATTCTGGACTAACTGCAGCCTCCGGGTGCACTTCAAGGGCAGCCCCATGTAGAGAGCATTGCAATAATCGAGGCGGGAAGTTACGAGGGCATGAGTGACCGTGCATAAGGCATCCCGGTCAAGGAAGGGCGCAACTGGCGCACCAAGCGTACTTGGTGGAAGGCCCTCTTGGAGACGGCCGCCAAATGATCGTCAAACGACAGCCACCCATCCAAGAGAACACCCAAGTTGCGCATCCTCTCCGTTGGGTCACGTTATATTAAATCAGTTGGTGTCTAATGATTGTTTTAAAGACTGATAAACTGTGTCTTGTATATGACTGAACTATAATAATTGTTTGACAATATATACAACTGAAACATATTAATTTACTTCAGACACTGTAGCAATTAAATATAAACTTATTTTTCATGCAAATGTTACACCATCCAAATAAAAAAGCAAAAAAATAAAATAAAATAAAAACCACACTTTTCAGATTGTCAAAAGTGTCCCGCTTAAAACCCCTTTGAGATCTATGAAATTTGCCGGGTGTACTCTTTTGGTAATCCATCTATTTTCTAGTTGGAACTCCATCTATTTCCCAAAAACATCAGCAAATATTAGAGCTACTTGTGTTTTTTTAAACTAAATAATGAGTAGACCCAGAAATGAAATTGTATCAGGAACAGATTGTTTACAGGGCTTCAGGTCCAGTCCTTAGGACAGATTGGATAGGCTTGACATAGCTCTAGAAAATATACAGAAGTTTAAGATTACAGGACCATGAAACAAACATCAATGGCTTTTTGAGATAAACATGACTTTAAAGGGACTATTAGTTGGGAAACAAGGAAATTTTCGTTGACCGATAGTTCCAGAACATACCTGTTTTGCCAAGGCTGTTGGGTAGGTTAATCCTATTGGGAGAGACAGTTCCTCAGGTAACTGAAGATAGAGGAAGCTTCTGCATTACAATGACCTGGGTTACAACAACTAAACAGCAGAGTAGGTTTTGCACTCTGTAGGTGGCCCTTCAATAAGAGTTTCTTTAAGTCTTTCTTATGTCCAGCCATCAAAGTGGTTTCAATCAGCCTGTCTCCAAATGATTTCATGATGCCACATAGCCTTCTTATTTCTCCTTAAGAAAATGTTGCTTGGCATGGCTTTAATTTGTTTCACAGCATCTCTTTTGAATAGTTTCTCCAGCAGCAGTTTCTCCTGAAACTGTTCTTGAAAACCTTTGGCAGGTGGTGTGGGAAATGTCAATCTGAAGCTGGCCTGACTGAGGCCATCTTGGAGACTTCAGTGTTGTCACAATGGTGCTGAGGGATAGGGAGAGGGGAATAAAGATAGCTGGGGTTTTGTAGCCAAAACAAAATGGTTTCCCCTGAGAACCAAAGACATTCCCCCAGATGGCTGAAAAGAGGAGGAGTGAAGTTTCCAAGCAACAGGACAGCACTTTGATTGAACCATTTGACTGATTGTTTGGAAAAGAGGAAAAAAAACCCCTTTACTTTGAATTAGGTGAAAACCATGGGAACCTTTAGAGTTTGTTTTCACCAGTCTGTGCCAATATGATATGTCCAAGAAACCTGTTCTTTGAGGAACCTGCTTGCCTCAGAGTTCTGTTTGCTATGGTGTATTACTTGGAACCCTGACAGGAGAATGCGCCTGTCACCTACTTTGGCAGGACAGAGGTTTCTGCTTAGATGCAGCTTTACAGAGCAAGTAACAGACAAAAAGCTGTTAGCTTTGACTTCATCAAAGTCAGTTAGCTTTGACTTCATCAAAGGAGATCATGAGGCCTCTTTGATTCAAGAAAAAAAAAATCACATCATCTCCATGGCACAATTTCTTTGTCTATCTGAATAAAAATCTAAAAGGCCTTACAGGGTAATTAACTAGGTAATATTGTTAAGTCTTGTGTGTTGAAAAACATTTGGTTTCATTTGGCTCAAGCAAATTATTATTATAAAGGCTTTTTTAAGAGCAAAGTGCACATTAAATGCTAAGTCATTTCAAAAAATCCAGAATGGCTGTGGCATTTTGCAAGCATTCAAATTACAAGGTATTCTTTCTGAAACATAGTTTTTCACATTCCACTGCTAATATGAGATGTTTTTCTATAGATTTATCTATAATCTATACAGATGCAACATTTGAGAAGAGGACTGTTGAGCATGTTGAAAAGCAAGTCTTGCAGCTAAGGGTTATTCATGCAAATGACCTCTCTTTTGCAGTTTTGTTATGGAAATACTTTGAAATGATAATTGATACAAAAGAAAATATCACATTTAACCCTAACATATTTCTCTGACTATAAATGTATAATGATTAAACCAACTGCCTGCAATCTGTATTGGTACAAATTGTGACCACTGTTATAAATTGTGGTCATTGTGACTGTGAGGACGATAGTCTGGAGAAGGCTGAACTAAATTGAAAGCATTTTCTTTTTGCTTTCTCTCTCAACATTAACAATATGGAAAAATAGCATAATATGTTTGGAAGAGGAAAATACTCTTAGTAACATTTCAAAATAGGTAAGGTGGTTGAGGAAAGAAAAGACGAAGTCAGAAGGACTTCAGAAAGGATCATCAGGTTATTCTTTGTTTTGGATATTCATGGATTCATTCTAAAGGATTGTGAAGACATGGAAGATTTGCCTACAGTAATTTGTCACCATAAAAGTCTAAGTAAGCAAGTTAATATTAAAAAGCAAAAGCAAATTACACATTACAAAAAAATGGAAACAAAATCCCCACAAACTAAGACATAAACCTGATCCTGACTGATTCTGGAATTATCTGTTTGCAGTTCTTGGCATGATACAATATGATAATGCTACCAAAACACCAGTCCCCAGCAAAAATCTTTCAATTTAGGATAGCTTTAGCAATCTGAAACAACATTTGGATTCACATTATGAATATTTCCATCGATTTCAGGAAATAATCGTCCAGTTTTAGAACTGTGAAACAGAAAAGGATACCAATTTCACACAGATAATGCAAAATCCTGGAATAGCCAGTGCTGTAGGAAAAAAAAAGGAAATTAATAATATTTGGAAGGTTTGAGAAATGTGCTAATAACAACAAAATAAAATTTAATAGAGACAAATGCAAGGCTCTTCACTTAGGAAAGAGAAATCAGATGCACAAATATAAGATGAGGAATCCTGCATATTAAATATCAGCTAGCACTGGATACGGATGTTATTTTCTATGTAAGTGAGATGAGGCAGTGCTGTCTCCAGGGCAAGGAATGAATAGCAATACAGCTTTCATATTTTTTTTAAAAAGTCTGGAAAGAAGGCTCTTTGCTGGGAGTTAGGGTTTTTTTTTTAATTGTGTGTCTAAACTTTATTTTATCCTTTAAACTGTGTATGTGCTGTGTAATCTACTACACAGTAATATCAATTCTTTGCCATAGATTTGGGAAGCCTTTAGCTTTTTGGTTTGAAAAAAAATAATGAATGAATAATGAATAATGAAAGATTATATAAACGTGTGTATTAACGCTAGGATTAGTAATGTTGGCTGACTAGAAGCTAGAATAGATGTAGAAATAAGAAATGGGGGGATATTAGCAGATATAATTTTCATATAAGTAATAATTAGATGGAAAGATTAGAGGTTGAAAAATGGAACACTGAAATATTGAATAACTACTCTTAAACTACCATGTATATCAATACTTAAGATATACAATGTTCCAAGTAGCACAGTTTTTTGCAGTTCCGCTGGTGTTATTGCAGGAAACTGCAATTTGTTGATGTATCTTATAAAATTCTTGGACATGATACCAAGTGCCCCGATGACAATAAGTATCAGTGTTACATGTTTCATCCATAGCCGTGTAGTTTTGATGGCCAGGTTGTGATATTTCATGATTTTTTCCAGTTCTTTTTCTTCGACTCTGGCATCTCCTGGTACTGCGATGTCAATAAATTATATGCTTTGGTTTCAGAATTTCTTTCGTGATGGTTCCCATCTTAAGCCATGCCCATGTAAAGTTGTCATCACATTTTCCTTCAATGTTTTTCAAGTGCTGTCCATGCAAAGCTTTGGTTTTCCATCTATTTAATCTGTCATCCAGATGTTTTTCCTTAAATTCTGCCTTTATTTCTATTGTTTTTATAATGTTCTCTGTTTGCACAGCCTGCAGCAATTTTGCTGTACTTTGGTTCACATAATCATTCAAACTTCATTTTTCTTCTTCCAAAGTTTGATGGATTTGCATTAGCCCTCTGCCTCCTATTTTTCTTGGCAGGTACAACCTGTCGATGTCACTTCATGGATGTAAAGCGTGGTACATATTCAAAAGTTTGTGCGTTTTCCAGTCCAAGTTTTCTAGTTCAGCCAAACAATAATGGCTTTTTGTTTATAAACATGTATTTATGGGTCTGTTAATTAGTGCCCCAGGAAATATTCCTGTTGAGCAGGTATCCCCTTTCCTCATTCATGAGCATTACACAACTGGTCGCCTCAAGAGAGTTTGCTCAGAAAAATAGAACAGAAGGAACTAACTGGTTTGGGTCCAATGATATATCTGGTGCACATGAGCACTTATACGCAGTTTTAATCTGTTGCTCCCTATGCATTCATACACATCAACATATAAATATATAAAGAAATAAATAAAAATGGTTCCCAGCAAGACATGTATTGCTTTTCTCTCTCTCTCCTTTACCATGATTTTGACTTAGCATTTCTGCATTGCAAGATCTTTGGTGATGAATAGAGGAGTAACTCCTTCTCCAAAGTCATAATAGATAATAACAATACAATAATAGTATAATAGAATTTTTTATCCTGGCAGAAAAATAATGTCATTCACCAGCAGACTAGACTATGTGACCTAACAGATGGTCCATATGTATTGGTAACTGTGTTTCAAACCACAATGATAACAAAATATGCAGCATGAGTACATTAGTGGTAGAGTTTGTATCCCCACATCACAAAACCTATTTCCTCATTTTCCTCTCATGCTTCCCCAAGAAGGACATTTCTATGACTGTATCTCCATAGCATACCATCCCACTGGGATGTTTGGAAAGAATAGGTCCATTTATGACCAAATTTGTAAAAGAAAGTTAGAAAGTTGCATATGAAGGTCAGAAAGAGACTTGCTAACTAGAAACAGAATAACAGAGTTGGAAGGGACCTTGAGGAGGTATATGGTCTCCTCCTGATAGCAGGAGACCATATACCATTCCAGGGAAGTGGCTATCCAATCTCTTCTTAAAAACATCTAGTTATGGAGCACACACAACTTCTGAAATCATAGGTTAATTATTCTCAATTAGGAAATTTCTTCTTAGTTCTAAGTTGTTCTCTCCTGGATTAGTTTCTATCCATTGCTTTTTGTCTTGCCTTCTGATGTTTTGGGAAATAGGTTGACCCTCTCTTCTTTCTAGGAGTCCCTCAAATATTAGAGGACATCTCTAGTCCTTTTTTTCATTAGATAATCATGGGATTAGACATACCCAATTCATTAGATTAGACATACCCAATTCCAGGAACTGTTCCTCATATGTTTTAGCCTCCAGTCCCCTAATCATCTTTATTGCTTTTTTCCACACTCTTTCCAGAGTTTTAATATCTTTTTTATAATATGGTGACCAAAACTGGATACAGTATTGTAAATTTGGTCTTACTAAGGCTTTATAAATTGGTACTAGATCTTCGTGTGATCTTAATTCTGTCCCTCTGTTAATGCGACCCAGGACTGCATTAATTAGATTAATTAATATAATCATTTAATTGATTGACTATCTAGGGTTAATTAGAGGAGTAAACATTTCAAAATTTCTTGAAACTACTTCTTGAATACATATAGAGAACAGCAATTTGTTTCCTTTTCTTCAGTTCATTAAAGTTTTATACATAGGGGACATATTTACTGTGCTGCTGTTTTTCTGTTTGCCCTCCTCACCTTCTTTCTGTTGATCACTTACAGACAAACTCTGTTTATGTTTGTGCATTTCTAACTATCCCAGCAATGCAAGCATCTAGCTTCACACACCACTAAGGGTGAGAGGAATGCCAAAGTTGGGGTAATGGGGGAATCATTGGGAATCTTGAAACATTACCTTAAAGCTCTTTTTTTACTCAGTAATGAATGGACCAGAAATGAAATTGGATCAGATTGTCTTCACATGATCAGGAATCAAGTAGATTATTTATAAGGGTTTCAGGTACAGTTCTGAGAACAGATCGGAGATGCCTGACATAGCTCTAGAGAGGTTTAAGATTATAGTACCATCAGGGGCGGAGCTGTTGTCATGACGATACGACGGGCAAACTTGGAGCTCCAAGATCACCATCGATATCTCCTCTGCTGGATGGTCCTTTTTGGATTTCACCATCCCGTAGAGACAGTGATTGAGAAGGGCACATCCTGATGATCCAGGGACACCATAAAGTCCCTGGTTGATCCAGGAGAAGCCCCCCCCTTTTTTTTGGTGGAGAAGAAACGGCCATTAAAGTTGCTGAAGTTGGGACAGCTCCGGAGTGAAAGAGAATGAAAGAAAGTGTGCCGGTATGGTGAGAGATTTCTTTTTAAAATAATTATTAATAGAGAGCACCCTGAGACAAAAAAGAAGGTTAAAACTGATGATAGAAGAAGTTAGGCAGCGGAATTAAGACTGTGTTAAAGGTAGTTTTTTTTCCCTTGCCCTTTAAATTTTTTCTTTTTTATGTGGATGCCTTTGGCAATTTTACTTGTTAACCTGGACTGAACTGAAAACCTCCGTCCTTACCTTTTTAAATTTTAACATTCTCAGTGCCTTTTTAGAATATATTTTTTAGGTTTTGTATTGAATTTAATTCTTTTTTTCCTTTGTTTTTTATACATCTCTGTATTGTGTATTGAAGATTAAAGGAGGGAAAGTAGAAAAAAAGTAAGCAACACTGCCATCTAGTGGATTGGAAATATTGTTTCCTTTTTTTTTCTGGTGCAAAAAAGTTGCAGTTGTGTATCTTTCAAGGACTCTGTGTTTATTCCAGACAAGATAGTGGGGAGAGCATCAAAGACACTTTGTAAGTTTGTTTATTCAGGTGCTCTTCTGAGAATTGTAAGTAATAGGAGTCTGAAATTAAAAAGGAGAAGATAACAGTGACTCTGGAAAGAGAGTGGCAAACAATATGGGAGAATTTACAAAAGGAACTTTCTCCTTTCCCTCCTTAGCTTTTCTTTCTCCTTTCTTTTTCTCTTTCCTCTCTTTTTTCTCTTTTTCCTTTTCTTTTTTCCACTTCCCTTTTGATTGAAAATTGTGAAAGTGGCAAATACATTTTTGATTAATTGGATTAATTGGATTAAGACATATAAGAATGTAAAGAACTTCTTTTTTGTTCCTTTTGTTCCTCTTTTCCTTTCTATTTTTCCTGTTGCTTTTTTTGGCTTTACCTTTTTTTATTGCTACTTGGGAGAATTTTTCTCTCTCTGCATATAAGTGGATTAAAATAGAGAAGAACCTGAAGATTATGTTAAAATGAACAAAAAAGCAACAACATTTGGTCTTGCCACATCAACTCCCATGTTGTCTCCATCAGGAGGACAAAGATCAATTCAGACGATGCTACAATAGGAAAAGGACAAGGAACGAGAGAAGGAAAAGGAAGTCATACTACAGATGATTTGGCAAGGAATTCAAAAATTACAAACAGAAGTGGAAAATATTGAACAGAAATCAGAAAAAAATGAGCAAAGAACAAAAAAAAATGATGAAAAGGTGGAAAATATACAAATATTTTCCAAAGGTGGAAAAAAATATGAGGATAGACTTCAAAAAATTGAGGAAAAAGAACAAAGAGATAAAAAAAATCAGAGATATCGATAGTAGATTAGATGAGGTTGAATGATATAAGAGTGGAATACTGGGATGGGAGATAGACAGAGCAGAATTTTATCTAAGATTCCAAAATATAAAAGAAGAGAAGGGAGAAAATTTGGCAGAAAAAAAATGGTAGAAATCCTAGCAAAAGCTTTAGAAATAAGAAAAGAAAAGATGATGGACAGCATGGATGAGGTACTTCGAGTATACACAAGATATGCAAGGAGAAATAATCTACAGAGATAATCCAAAGAGAAGTCCACATAAGATTTACCAAAAAAGTTGATCAAAGCGCAAATATTGCAGTTTGCAACATACAAAACATTGAAATATAAGGATAAGGAAATTGTGGTTTTGACACAAGTTCTGAGAAGAGTGAAAGAGATGAGAAGAGAATACCATTTTTTGACTAAAATACTACTGCAGAAAGGTGTGAATTACAGATAGCTGATACCAGAAGGCTTGGTGTTCACATGGCAACTACAAAAATATAGGATAGATTCAATTGATAAAGCCAGAGCATTTTGTGCAGAACATTTCAAAGAGAAAGAAATAGAGACAAGCAGAGAAGTTACACTGGTTGAACTACAAGAAGGAGAACTGTTAGTGATGATTGAAAAAGAAGAAGGTGCAGTGGGTGACAAGGTGGAAGATAGAGAACAACATGAACTAAGATCGACTAGATTTTATCTTTTATTTGGTCTATTTCTTTTAAATAATTTATATCCCTCTAGCTGTATTTCCATTTGTGGGTTTCATCCCACCAAGTTTCTGTAATGGCAACAATATCATATCTGCCCTCATTTACTTGAATTTCTAATTCACCCTGTTTATTCCTCATACTCTGTGCATTGGTGTATAGACATTTGAGTCCATTTGGATTGACTTTGTGTTTACTGTCTACATAACCTGTGTTGTGCCTGACTGCCCCTACTTTCTTGCCACCTGTTGGTTTAGTGCACATGGTATAGCATTCACTATTAAATGCTTGGTTTTGCTTGATAGCAGGGCTGCTTACCTACACAGATATCTATGTTACATGCACTGATAACCCTTTTAATTTTGAATTGCTGGGGAGAAAAATTTTCTGTATCAATTAATTCTCTGTCCACTGTTCAGTTTAAATGTTTATCCAGAAAATCTGTGAATTTATTGTTAAGTAACTCAGTCCCTTTCTTTGATGGATGCAATCCATCTCTTTTGTACAGTTTTTCATTGGACCAGTTGCAGACATTGTGACTAATAAAACCAAAGCCTTTCCTTTTATGTAGTAGTTTGCATCTCTAAATCAAAACAAATATTTCCTCACTTCCTCATCAAGCTCCCCCCATGAGGACATTTGATACTTGTATTTCCAGAATCCCATTAGGATATATGGAAAGAATAAGTCCATTTATGCCTAATTTTGTGGAAGTTCAGGTCATTCTCATTACTACTATCTGCTTAGACATATGGAGGCCACAATGAGACCTGCAAAGTAGAAGAGTACATATTCCAAAAGTTATTGAAAAAAATATTGAATGCATATAGAAATCAGCCATGTTTCCTTTTCTCAGTTGATAAAGTTTTCTTTTTATTCAAAAAGTTTTACAGAAAATTTCTCCCCCCCCCCTTTCCACCCCCTCCCCTCCCCCCTCCCTTCACAACCCCCCTCCCCTCGACTTCCCGGAACGAGCACAAGGTATAGTTAAAAATAAAACAAACATATGCTAAAAATTTTTCATCCCAACTTAATTATACTCCTACAATTCTCATCAGTTCCTAACTTCCCCCGAAAACAATCAAGAATAATACAAAATAATCATTCAAAAGCAGTCTGATAATTCTTAGACTGATATCTACTTTGAATATAGTCAATCCATTTTTTCCATTCCTTTAAGTATCTTTCTTGCATATTATCTTTCAAAAAGGCTGATATTTTCGCCATCTCAGTCAAATTGGCAACTTTCAATATCCATTCTTCTATTGTAGGTACTTCTTTTTTCTTCCAATACTGTCCTATTAGTAATCTTGCTGCTGTTATTAGATTTAAAATCAGTTTAGTCTCAATTACTGTACAGTCCGTAATAATTCCCAACAGGAAAAATTGCAGCAGGAACTTTATCTTCTTTTTCCAAAACATTTTGTAAAATCCACCAAATTTTTATCCAAAAGGCCTTTATATCCTTACAAGTCCACCAAATATGAAAATATGTAGCGTCCTCACAATTACATCTCCAACATTTTGCTTGCATATCTGGATACATACACGATAATTTCTTAGGATCTAAATGCCATCTATAAAACATTTTATAAAAATTTTCCCTCAAATTCTGTGTCTGCATGAATTTAACATTTCTAACCCAAATTTTTTCCCAACTTTCCAATAATATTGGCTCCTGAAAATTTTGTGCCCACTTTATCATACAGTCCTTTACCAAGTCCCTTTCAGAATCTATTTCAAGTAACACATTATACAATCTCTTTATATGCTCCTGAGACTGATTTCTAATTTGCTTTACCAAATTTCCCTCGTTCTGCTCTATACCAATTTTCTGATCTTCCTTCCATCTAGCACGTAGTTGCTCATATTGAAACCAAGTATAATTTTTCCTTCTTCTTTAGTACGTGCAAAGATTTTAATTGCAAATTACCTCTTTCAGTATACAAAAGATCTTTATATGTAATCATTTCCTGATTCTGTTCTATATTTATATTCTCTATTGTATGTCTAGGACTTGCCCATATAGGAACCTTATAATTTAGTTTATAAGAGTATTTTTTCCAAACATGCAGAAGAGCAGTTCTTAACACATGATTTTTAAAGGCCTTATCCACTTTTTTGTTATAAATTAAATATGCATGCCATCCATATAGCAAGTCATAACCTTCTATATTCAAAATTCTTTCCTCCATTAAATTAAACCAATCACTTATTGCAGAGAGAGCAGCTGCTTCATAGTATAATTTAAAATTGGGCATTTTTAAACCTCCCCTTTCCCAAGAATCTTGAATTATTTTCATTTTAACCCTAGCTTTTTTACCTTCCCATATAAATTTGTTAATTCCCATCTGCCATTCCTCAAGATTCTTATCTTTCTTAATTATTGGTATCATCTGAAAGAGGAATAAAAATCTAGGTAAAACATTCATTTTAATAGCAGCTATTCTCCCCAGCAATGATAATTGCAATTTTTTCCAAACAATCAATTCCTTCTGAACTTTTTGCCATAAAACCTCATAGTTATTCTTATACAATTTCACATTTGATGATTTAATATAAACCCCTAAATATTTAACCTTCTTTACAATTTCAAATCCTGTTATTTCCTCTAATTTTTCTTTCTGTTGTCTGGCCATATTTTTTATTATCACTTTTGTCTTTTTCTGATTTACCTTAAACCCTGAAACCTTCCCATATCGATCAATTATTTCCAACAAACATATAGTAGAATTTAAAGGGTTTGTTAAAGTAATCACCAGGTCATCTGCAAAAGCTCTCAGTTTATATTCATGTTGTCTGCTTAGACATATGGAGGCTGTTAGGTTTCGGCAATGAAGAGGCAGGAGACCAGTGAGTGACAACAGTTCTTTAGTTTATTGTGACTCCAGCAAGCACAACCGGCAAAACCCCCTCTTTAAATACTCTTTTGGTCGAGGTTTCAACCAATCAGCAATGTGCAATTTTCCCGCCCAAAATTCCCTCTCAAAGTTCAAAATACATTACACTCCTTCCCTCCCAGAACGCTTTGTACCTCTATTTACATAATATTTACATGCTATTTCTCTACGTAGTCACGCAGGTAGACAGGGCGTCTCCTAACTCTTTCTGACCTGCGCAGTTCATTCTCTGGGAGAGAGTCGAGCTGGTCGGAGGGACTGTTTGTTCCTCCCATCTCCTCCTCTAGGCCGTCCGGCCCTGGATTATTGGCTGAGTCGTTCCTGTTGCCTTCAGGAGGAACTGGTTGGCGTCGCTGGACTTCATCAGAATCAGATAAGTCCTCCGCTCGCCTCGGGTTTGAGTCAGCTGCAGATTCACACAATTGGTAGTCAGGGCCTGGTTGTTTGGTTTCTAGTTTGTTTGGTATACGTTTTCTTAACTGATCTATGTGGCGTTTCCATACCCAGCCGTCCTCCATGTCTACTACGTATGATTTGGGTCCGGTTATGCCCAGAATTTCCCCCTTTAACCATGTTGGGCCCTCGCTATAGTTGTGTGCCCATACTTGGTCACCCACTGTCATTTCCCTGGTTTTTCCTTGAATACCCTTGTACCCGTCTGGGGTATAAGTTGGGTTTAGTCGGTCTAACGGGCACCTGAGTTTCCTGCCCATTAAGAGTTCTGCTGGGCTGCGGCCAGTTGTGACACAACGGGTCCTATGTTGGTCGGCCAGGAAAGTGTCTATTTTCGTTTGCCAGTCGCCTGGACTTATCCTAGATTGCGCTTCCTTGGTGCTCCGAACAAAACGTTCTGCAAGGCCGTTCGTCGCTGGGTGGAAAGGCCCCGAGAGGACATGTCTGATGCCCTCTCTCGCTAAATACCCCTCAAACTGGTTTGCCGTGAATTGCGGGCCGTTGTCAGAGACTAGGGTGTTGGGCAGGCTGTGTGTTACGAATAGATGCCTTAGGACTGTGATTACTGCTTCGGCCGTTGTGCTTTTCATGAGGATTATTTCCAACCATTTTGAGTAGGCATCTACTACAATTAAAAAGGTCTGCCCATGGAACGGCCCCGCAAAATCTATGTGAATCCTGGACCAAGGCCCGTGGGGTTTCTCCCACTCTCTAACTGGGGCTGTAGGGGGTAGCGACCTTGACTCTTGGCAGGATTGGCATTTCCCTACCCTGTCACTGATGTCCTTATCCATTAAGGGCCACCATACATAACTCCTCGCTAAACTCTTCATCCACACAATCCCTGGGTGGCCCACATGCAACAGTTCCAACACATTTTCGCGTAATTTTTCTGGGATAACTACCCTATCCCCCCATAACAGACACCCCCCTTGAACAGACAGTTCTGATTGTTTTTTCGCAAAGTCTTTGAAACGCTCGCCCGGCGCAGCGGGCCAACCCCTTTGCACCCAACCGATTACAGTCCGTATTGTAATGCCTCTATAAGATGCCCTAGCCACCTGCTTGGATGTGACTGGGCCAGAGTCCAAAGAGTCAATTAGTAAGATGGGTGTCCCCAGGGTGGGGTCCTCAATTGTCTCTGGTAAAGGGCATCTGCTCAGAGTGTCCGCATGCCCTAAGTCTTTTCCTGGGCGGTGGAGCAATTTGTATGAGTATGCCGCTAGGAAAATAGTCCATCGGGTCAGCCTGGGAGAAAGTGCCATGGGTGTTGGGTGGTCACCCGCTAAAAGCCCTAGAAGGGGTCTGTGGTCCATGACTATCTCGAAATCTCGCCCGAACAAGTATTCGTGGAATTTCTTAACCCCGGAGACTATGGCCAACGCTTCCCTATCTAACTGGCTGTAGTTCCTTTCTGCAGAGGACATTGTCCGGGAATAATACGCTATAGGGGCTTCTGTTCCATTCGGTAACCTATGGCTGAGCACCGGCCCCACCCCATATGGTGAAGCATCGCAAACTAGCACTAGTGGCAACGTGCCATTGTACTGGATGAGGAGGCTATCGCTGGACAAAAGGTTTTTTACCCCCTCAAATGCCCTAGCCTCTTCTCTGCCCCAGGACCACACAGCTTTCTTTGCTAGCAACTTATGTAGCGGCTCAGCTACTGTTGCTTTATTCTTCAAGAATACCGCATAAAAATTAACAAGCCCCAAGAATGCCTGTAATTCTGTTTTATTTTTGGGGGCTGGGGCCTTTCTAATGGCCCGTACCTTGCTCTCCGTGGGGTGGATCCCTTCCCTATCTATTTGGTATCCTAGGAATTCTACAGATTTCATCCCAATGTGGCATTTGTTGAGCTTAACTTTAAGCCCAGCAGACCTAAAAATGCCCAACACCTTCCTTAGTTTTACCCTGAGTTCCTCTAAGTTTTCAGCTGATACCAATACATCGTTGAAGTATGGTACCACTCCTGGTAGGCCCTGTAATAATCGCTCCATTAGGTTCTGGAAGAGCCCTGGGGCCACACTAACTCCGAACTGGAGTCGCGTACATTTGAAAGCCCCGCAGTGCGTGACAATTGTCTGCGCCTCAGCTGTGCTGCTATCTACAGGTAGCTGCTGGTAGGCTTGGGCCAAATCGAGTTTGGCGAAGACCTGCCCTTGCCCTAATGAGTGTAGCAAATGTTGCGCCACTGGAACGGGGTATGCGCTTTTCTGCAATGCTTTGTTAAGTGTTGCTTTGTAGTCAGCGCAAATTCGGACCGAACCGTCCGGTTTGACTGGGGTTACTATGGGTGTCTCCCATTTTGCATGGTCGACGGGGACTAATATTCCCTGGCTTACTAGCTTGTCCAATTCTCAGTCAATTTTAGGCTTTAGGGCGAATGGAACCCTCCTAGCCTTTAACCGGATGGGGGCGACTTGGGGGTCAAGGTTGAAAGAAATAGGGGTCCCCACGTACTTGCCCAGGCAATCCTTGAATATGTCCTCGAACTCCTTCAGTAGTTCGTCTCTGAGGATGACGTCGCTCCTGTGGACCCCGGTCACTCCCATGCCCAAAGCTCGGAACCAGTCCAACCCTAGCAAACTCGGTAGAGTTCCGTTTACTATGGTGATCGGCAAGGTCTTTGTGAATTGTCCATATTTGACTTGGACGGATGTGGCTCCTCGAACAGGGATCCGATTCCCCTGGTAGTCCTGCACTCTCAGCTTCTGGGTTTGTAGCTGATGTTTAGCGATCGCTGGCAAGTCTCTCACGATGGTGTCCCAGGACATAATTGTGATTGACGACCCAGTGTCTACTTCCATGGGGCACTGCACCCCTTCAATGTAGACTTGGGTAAATATTTTCTTCTCTGTCGTGTCGATGCGTGGCCCACTCTCACAGTGGTCTGGTTTAACTTCGCGCCCTTTTTAAATGGACCAATCCAGGGCTGCTTCGCTGCTCCCGCGCTCTGATTGGTCGGTTTGAATTTTTGGTGGGAAGGTTGGGGGGCTCGGCAGGCCCGAGCTATGTGTCCTTTTTTTTCACACCGCCGACAAACCGCGTCCCTGAATCTGCAGTTTTGCCGTTGGTGTTGCCCCCCACAACTCACACATTCGTCCCGGTCACCTCTCTCCAGCCTCCCGGTGTGGAACACCTCTTCCTCTTCCTCACCTTCCGATTCGGCCTGGACTTCCTCACTGTGGACCGGTGTAGTCTTTGTCCTGGCACCCTGCGCGTTTGGCTTTTGCAAGGTCTCCGCCGCCTTGGTGGACATCTCATGAGCTCTGGCTTTGTCCAGGGCTATCGCTAGAGTCAGGTTGCTTTTAGACAGCAGCCGCCTTTGTAGTCTGATGTCCCTGACCCCACAAATGAGTTGTTCGAGTAAGGAATCCTCCAAATCTCTGTACTCGCAGTGGTTTGCGGCTTTCCTCAATGCGGCCATGTACACACTTATTGATTCGCCTTCTCGCTGTACCCGTTGCCTCAATTCGAAACGTTGGACGAACTTTGAGGGTACCGGTGCGTAGTGCGCTCGAAGTGTTGTTTGTAGTGTCTGCCATGGTACTGATTGTACCGGCGTTGGCTCTGAGAGTGACTCCGCCGTATCGAAGACCTCTGGACCACAGTGGCTCAGGAAGTATGCTCGCTTCCGATTGTCCGAGACTCCCTGTAGTTCGTTTGCTTCGAGGAAACACTCGAAGCGAGCCATGTACGACCCCCATTTCTCTTTGGCTGGGTCGAATGGCGCTGGCGGCGTGTAGCTGGACATCGCTATTTTCCACCTTCGAGAACTGGCTGGGTTTTTTGAATTCCTGGTTCCTTCAGCTCTTTCTTTCAATCTCACTGCCTCAACATCCCACCTTCGTCGCCAATGTTAGGTTTGGGCAATGAAGAGGCAGGAGACCAGTGAGTGACAACAGTTCTTTAGTTTATTGTGACTCCAGCAAGCATAACCGGCAAAAACCCCTCTTTAAATACTCTTTTGGTCGAGGCTTCAACCAATCAGCAACGTGCAATTTTCCTGCCCAAAATTCCCTCTCAAAGTTCAAAATACATTACAGAGGCCACAATGAGACCTGCAAAGTAGAAGAGTACATATTCCAAAAGTTATTGAAAAAAATATTGAATGTGTATAGAAATCAGCCATTTGTTTCCTTTTCTCAGTTGATAAAGTTTTATAAAGGGAACCTAGGAGTCATCTGCTGTGCTGCAGGCTTTTTCTGTTTGTCCTCCTCATCTTTTTTCTGTTGATCACTTGTAAAGAAACCCGTTTGTTTATGTTTGTGCACTTCTAACTATCCCAACACTGTAAGCATCTAGCTTTGCATGCCACTAAGGGTAATAGGAATGCCAAAATTGGAGTGATAAGGGACTCTGGAATCACTAAGAATCTTGAACAGGGTAAGCCAATTATAGAAGAGGTAAGTTAATAAAGTTGTGCTAAGACAATAGTTCATTTATTGCCAACATCTTCATCAAGCAACGTGAACACAGACCTCCACACCTCCAATGTGAACACAGACCTGATATCACATTATCAGGTACGAACATCTGAACCAAACAGATTGTGGAATAGGAAACAACTGTAGAGAAGTACAATCCAGTCAGATTGTGCACTTCCAGCTGCACATTCTGGAAATGTCCCTAAATTATTGGTATCAAATGTTCAAGCTAAAATTAAGAAAAGAATAAATGTGAATGTGTCATCAACATATGATCTAAAGAACATGCAGTCAGAATGTAAATGTCACCCTTACTTTCTGATTCTGCTACAGTGAAAAAAAACTGTCTCCTTGTAGTTTGTCCAGTAGACACTCCCATCTCTTACCACATAAGGCAGAAAATATCTTCTAAAGCAACGGGGATTAGGTGCCTGAATGAGAAGAGGAGAAAATAATGCTTTTAAACATTTAAAACTTCATTTTTTCAGATATAAATGTGGCAGTGGTAGGGGGTATACAAATATTAATTTGAATACACTGAAGGTGCAGAGCAGATAGACTGTCCTGCTTCAGCACTGTAGGATAGCTGTTTTTAACTTCCTAAACCCTTTGATTAACTCCAACTTTTATTGTTTCATTCAAGTATAAAATATAAAGAAAAATAAAAATAGGAAATTAGGGGAAAGAAAAAGGAAGGGGAAAGAAAACAAGGAATACAAAAGGGGAAAAAAAAGCATTGACTTCCAATTCTTTTTAGCACAGTAAAAGATAACAACTTATTTATCTAACCGGCAAAACCAGTCAATGTTTCATTTTTTTCATCATAAGCATAAAATCCAGAAGTCATTTCTAAATAGAAAATATAATTAAATATATTCTCCTCTTAGAATAAAGCAATCATTTTAACCATTTCTGCTTTTTCTTTCTTGCTGTGGAAATAATATATGTTTCTGTTTGTATTTAATAATCTTTATAAACTATCAAAATTTATAGTAACAAAATTCACTGTTTCTTTCAGATTTCTTAACCTTAAAGGGAAAAATATTTTTCATCTATTTTAAAACACTAATCTTTTTTTTAAAAAAACATTTCTAAGATCCAAAAGTTCTAATACTTCTTCTTTTTATATTTAAAGTTCCAACTAACTCCAATTAACACATTAAATTAAAATCACTGCCTCCAAGTTACCCTCGTAAATTTTTTCTTCTTCTTGTATATATCCTTTTTAAAACTAAACTTCTCTTTAAGCCAATACTTTTTTTCTTTAACTTTCTCTTAATATAGATATCTGGGCCTTCAAGTTTCACCAAGCAACAGGCAGGCTCCTTCCTGATGCCAGGCCCTGGTTCTTTTTGGGAATCTACTGCAAAAAGATGCTTGCCTCAGTATAAAACCGGGGCCGGATAGCTCGGGCTGGTAAGGCCTGTTATTAAGAACACAAAGCCTGCAATTACTGCAGGTTCAAGCCCGGCCCAAGGTTGACTCAGCCTTCCATCCTTTATAAGGTAGGTAAAATGAGGACCCAGATTGTTGGGGGGGCAATAAGTTGACTTTGTAAAAATATACAAATAGAATGAGACTATTGCCTTATACACTGTAAGCCGCCCTGAGTCTTCGGAGAAGGGCGGGGTATAAATGTAAACAAAAAAAAAACAACCTACCAAAAGATAAAGCAATCTTTGATACATCTCTTTTCTTAGTGGGAGAAAGACTCAAGGGTAATTTGAAAAATTGCCAGTTTTGAGTATTTTGAGAATACCATGCTAAAGCAGTAAGAGAAGAAGAGGCAGAACCAAAAGAGAACTCAGGCTAGAATTGTTATATTTTATTTTATTTTTATTTATTTTATTTATTTATATTTATTTATTTGTCACAACAGTATATATAAGTATAAGCATGAAATAACTATACTATATAAAGCATATATATAATCATAAGTATGTAATAACTATATGAAATTGGATACTATCAAAGGGAACATTAGGACAGGAACGGTAGGCACGTTGGTGCTCTTATGCACGCCCCTTATAGACCACTTAGGAATGAGGTGAGGTCAATAGTAGATAGTTTTTGAATAAAGCTTTGGGGATTTTGGGAAGAGACCACAGAGTCTGGTAGTGCATTCCAGGCATTAACAACTCTGTTGTTGAAGTCATATTTTCTGCAATCGAGATTGGAGCGGTTCACATTAAGCTTAAATCTATTGTGTGCTCATGTATTGTTATGATTGAAGCTGAAGTAGTCTTCGAATGAAATTGTAACAGATGATTCTATGAGTTAAACTCAGGTCATGTCGAAGGCGGCGGAGTAATGTTATAATAGTAATATTAGAGAACCAGTCTGGTGTGGTGGTTAACATATCAGACTGGATATCAGGAGACCACCTTGGACAAGAAGCCAGCTGGGTGACTTTGGGCCAGTCATTTTCTCTCAGCTTTAGGAAGGAGGCAATGGCAAACCACTTCTGAAAATCCTTGCCAAGAAAGCTGCAAGAATTTGTCCTCACAATCTCCAAGAATCAGAAATGATTGAATGGAAGGGGGGGGGGAACCATAAAACTATGCTTTAGAATAAAGTGACCAGATTTCAGTGATGGCAAAGCGGGACACCATTGACGGGGGCGGGGGGGGGGGGGCTGCGCATGCACGCTGAGTCTCGCCACCTGGCTGAAGGAGGAGGAGCGGCTGCTGCTTCTTGGCTCTTCCAGGCAGGCTCGGCTCTCCTCGGGTCTCCTCTTGGCTCGTCCAGGCAGCGGGCGATCTCGCGCCCCCTTCTCCACCACTCCCTCTCCTCCTCCTCCTCCTCCTCCTCCTCTTGCGTTGCCGCCTCCCATTTTCAGAATGGGAGTGGGGGAAAAAAATTGGGACTTTTTTGAAATGCTGTGGGATGCGGGACAAATTATTAAAAAGCGGGACTGTCCCGCCAAAACCGGGACATCTGGTCACTATATTTTAGAACCTGCTCTCTAAAAAGGCTTTGCCCGAACATGTGTTGCTATATTTTGGATTTCTGATTAAAACTGTGTTTCATATACTGTAAGTACTTTTAAAAAAGTGTTTCACTTTCACAATGATTTGTGACTCTTGCATGTATCATTCTCACTTTGGTTAAAGTACCATATAGTTAAATTGGAAGCTATAGACTTCTTACATTAAGAGAAGATTCAGAATGCAGCAGAATTCCCAGAAGTTTGGCATTCTAAAAAGTTAGCCATCAGAAGATATATAGTAATAAACCTAATCTAGCAATAATTCAAAAGAAACAATCAAAGGAGAAAGCAAGAAGCAACAGCCCTGAGCTTGTCCTCCCCATCACACACCCTTTAACCAACGCTCAAATGTCATTATTCATGTGGTAATAAAACGTCTGTAAGAAAAAAATTAAGCTGAAAAGAAGGTCTACCAAGAATTGGTGAAAGTCGAGAACAGCATTATCAGTCAGCAACCATAGTGGCCTAAGCAGGCAACCATTGACTCTTTCCAAGCCTTCTGTAATGGTCTGAGATGTTTTAACTTTCCAATCTCATTCTGGATGAAGAGCACCCTATAGAAATGTATCATAGTCTCTAAATAAAAATGGTGCTGCTGTGCCAAGGCAGCACAATATTAACATAACATAAAAAACTATTTAACTATTTAAAAAATTATTTAAACATGAAGAATAGAAATAATCTGTTGAATAGATAACTTTAAAGTTCTCAAGCATTTCTTAATATCAACTCTGCAATTTCTTAGGACTAGATTTGTTTTGTTAACTTAGGCAGTGCGGCTTTAGAATTAGGAAACGATCTTGAATTCTCCTTGCAATCTGAAAGTTTAATTCTCAATGGTCCAAGCTCCAGACCTGGCCAACACAGAAGCACAACCGCTCTGGAACCGTGAAATAGAACCCAAGTTTATTCAGGCTGTAGCCTCGGCACAAATTGAGTTCAGTTACACGTGTAAGTCCATTTTAAAGTCAGTTCTGGGATGCCTCCCAGCATCTTTTGTAGGCAAGGTACATGCCCTCCCCAGCCATTCAGCCACCATCTGGTAGCCAACTGGCCCTCTTCAGCTAGTATCTTTACAGCAACCAGTCTTCCAGGGCTCTGATCTCCTTCCCCAGCAACCAGTTTTCCAGGGCTCCACTCTCTGGGCCATCGCTGCTTTTTGAGCCACCAGTCAGCTGGTTGTTGGCATCCCGGTGCCCCTCTGATCAGCTGGGCCAGGTGACTGGAAACACCGCCATCTCGCTCCGCCTTCGCCTGGTAGGTGCTGGAGATATCACTGCCAAACAGCTGGTCAGCAGCCGGCTCTCAGGGGCCCCAACACGCCACCGATCAGCTGTTCCAGGAGGCTGGGACTGCTGCTGCCATTTGCTTCTGGTTGTCGTGCCATTGCAATTCCCCAATATCCCTCTCCCCAGGTATGGCAAACCCCGGCAGGGTTTGATATTAATATTATAAGTTTAGATAAGTGCAATTTGCATTAGTGAAACATAGCAGACAAATCAGTCTTGTTATATTCTTTATTCCAACTAACATAATTTTCTGTAAAGTTTTTAAACATGAAGATGCAGTGGTCAAACTCCAGTTTGGTGCAATCTTGTAAATTGCATCTATGGTACTTTTTATACCTTCCAAGGAGTCTCATTTTTGAAAACATTAAAAACACCCTGCTTTTTTATATCTCTACTCTCTCTATCTTCTTGTTTCCTTAAAGGGCACAGCTGTTCTTCCATTGTGGTTTAATGTACATTTTGATCCTCTCTGCTGGGAAGATCCTAAGAAGTTTGACCCAGGTCATTTTTTGGATGAAAAGGGTAAATTCCAAAAGAAGGATGCCTACTTTCCTTTTTCTGCAGGTAATACAGGACTGTGGCTGATTTAGTGATCTGGGATCTTCAATGTTAGCCCATGACCTGTAAGGCGGATAAATTATCTCAGCTATGCTGTTCATCCTGCCTGCTTTTGTCGTTATCTGAATTAGTTTCAAGTTGGGCATCCCCAGAACATGTATTGGAAAATGGCAAAATCTCTGAGAGAATCTGATTGAACCATGAAGGAGAATTTTCAGTCTCCTGCAACCAGAAGAGACTTGGTGGCTGCTAATCAATTCCTTTAGGGAAGGAGGTTGTTTTTTTGTTTTTTTGTTTTTGTTTTTTTTGGAAAAGCCACAAATAGTGATAGAGCAATAAGAAAAGTAGGGATTATGGTAGGATGAATGCACTGGGGGAGATTAAAATTTCCACTTTACTGCTTCCCTGAGCCAGTTTTCTTTACAGTAGTTTCTTTTCTTTAAAGTTTGCAAGAGAACATAAAAAATAGCAAACTAATACACAAATAAATTAATAAGAACACCCCCCCAAAAGTGCCAATATAAGCATAAAAAGGAATTTATGCTTATTTCCTTTGCATCTTTGCAGCAAATACAAATATGATTGTAAAAGTAATATTACTCTAAGACCATGATGGCGAACCTATGGCACGCATGCCACAGGTGGCTTGTGTAGCCATATCAGTGAGCACACCAGCTCAGCTCTAGCGTGCATGTGCATGCCAGCCAGCTGATATTCGGGCTTTCTGGGCCACCAGAAATAGGGAAACAGGCTGTTTCCTGCCTCCGGAGGGCCTGTGGTGGGTGGGTAAGGCCCGTTTTCTTTCTCACCTGGCTCCAGATCTTCTCTAGGCATTTAAGGAGGGTGAAAACTGTTAGGTTCGGGCAATGAAGAGGCAGGAGATGATACAAGTGACAACAGCTCTTTGGTTTATTGTGATCCCAGCAAGAGCCAACAGGCAAAAACCCCTCTTTAAATACTACTTTGGCTGAGGCATCAGCCAATCAGCAATGTGCTTGTTCCCGCCCGAATTTCCCTCCTAAGGTTCAAATACATTACACTCCTCCCCTCCCAGAACTCATTGTACCACTATTTACATAGAATTTGCATGTTATTTTTCCACGTAGTCACGCAGGTAGACAGGGCGTCTCCTAACTCTTTCTGACCTGCGCAATTCATTCTCTGGGAGTGAGTCGAGCTGGTCGGAGGAACTGTTTGTTCCTCCCAGCTCCTCCTCTGGGCCCTCTGGCCCTGGATTATTGGCAGAGTCGTCCCTGCAGTCTTCCGGAGGAGCCAGTTGGCGTCGCTGGACTTCTTCAAACTCAGATAAATCCTCCGATTGCCTCGGGGTTGAGTTAGCTGTTGGTTCAAATATTGGGTAGTCAGGGTCTGGTTGTTTGGTTTCTGGATTGTTATGTACTCTTTTCCTTAATTGATCTATGTGGCGTCTCCACACTCGGCCGTCCCCCATGTCCACTACATATGATTTTGGTCCTGTTACTCCTGTAATTGTTCCTTTTAGCCATGCTGCGCCTTCACTATAGTTATGTGCCCATACTGGGTCACCTGTTGTTATTACTCTGGCTTTTTCCTTTATACCTTGGTACCCATCAGGGGAGTATGTTGGGTTTAACCGATCTAAGGGGCACCTGAGTTTCCTACCCATCAATAATTCTGATGGGCTGAGCCGGTGGTCACACGGGGGTTCTATGTTGTACTGCCAAGAAGGTATCGATTTTGGCTTGTCAATCTCCAGGTCTTATTCTAGATAGTGCTTCCTTGGCACTGCGAACGAATCGTTCTGCAACCCCCTTGTACTGACAGTTCCGAACTTTTTTTGTAAAGTCTTTGAACCGATCCCCCGGTGCAGTGGGCCATCCCCTCTGCACCCAACCGATCACAGTTCTAATGACAACGTCTTTGTAAGATGCCCTAGTCACTTCCGTAGATGTGACTGGGCTTGAGTCCAAAGAGTCAATTAGTAAGACTGGCGTCCCTGGGGTTGGGTCTTCGATAGTCTCTGGTAACGGGCATCTACTTAGAGCATCCGCATGTCCCAATTCTTTTCCCAGGCGGTGAGACAATTTGTATGATTATGCTGCCAGGAAAATAGTCCAACGGGTCAGCCTGGGTGATAGTGCAATCGGTGTTGGACGGTCCCCCACCAAGAGTCCCAATAATAGTCTGTGGTCTGTGACTATTTTGAATTGCCGCCCAAATAGGTACTCGTGGAACTTTTTAACCCCCAAAACTATGGCCAGGGCCTCCCTGTCTAGTTGGCTGTAGTTCCTTTCCGCTGAGGACATTGTGCGGGAAAAATATGCTATAGGGGCTTCTGATCCATTTGGTAACCTATGGCTGAGAACAGCCCCTACCCCGTAGGGTGATGCATCACACACTAGTACTAGTGGCAGCATCCCATTGTACTGGATTAGGAGGCTATCGCTGGAGAAGATATTCTTAATGCCCTCAAATGCCCTAGCCTCAACCCTGCCCCAAGTCCAAACAGCTTTTTTCGCTAGCAGTTTATTTAGCGGTTCAGCTACTGTTGCCTTATTTTTTAAGAATACCGCATAGAAATTTACCAGCCCAAAAAATGCTTGTAATTCTGTCTTGTTTTTTGGAGCAGGAGCCTTTCTAATGGCTCGCACTTTGCTCTCAGTTGGGTGGATGCCTTCTCTGTCTATCCGGTAACCCAGGAATTCTACAGATTCAACTCCTATCTGGCATTTGTTGAGTTTAACCTTAAGCCCCGCAGACCTGAAAATGCCCAAGACCTTCCGTAGTTTGACCCCTAACTCTTCTAAGTTCTCTGCTGATACCAGTACATCGTCGAAATATGGAACTACTCCTGGTAGAACCTGTAGGAGTCGTTCCATTAGATTTTGGAATAACCCGGGGGCTACACTAACTCGGAACTGAAGTCGAGTGCATTTAAAAGCGCCTCGATGTGTGACAATTGTCTGCGCTTCGGCTGTGCCGTTGTCTACTGGTAATTGTTGGTAGGCTTGAGCCAGATCGAGTTTGGCGAAAACCTGTCCCTGACCTAACGAGTGCAACAAATGTTGCACCACAGGAATGGGGTATGCACTCTTTTGCAATGCTTTGTTAAGCGTTGCCTTATAGTCAGCGCAAATCCGGACTGATCCATCCGGTTTGACTGGGGTCACTATTGGTGTCTCCCATTTTGCATGGTCGACGGGGACTAATATACCCTGGTTTACTAGTTTGTCTAGTTCCCTGTCTATCTTGGGCTTAAGGGGGACCCTCCTAGCCTTTAACCTAATGGGGGCAATCTGGGAGTCCAAATTGAATGAAATGGGGGTCCCCACGTACTTGCCCAGGTAGTCTTGGAAGACGTCCTCGAATTCTTTCAGCAATTCGTCCTTTAGGTTGACTCCACTCCTGTGAACCCCGGTTACTTCCATGTCCAAGGCTCTGAACCAGTCCAGACCTAGCAAACTGGGTAGGTTCCCATCTACGATGGTGATCGGCAGGGTTTTCTTGAAATGGCCATATTTCACTCTGACGGACATGACTCCTCGAACAGGGATTCGGTTTCCCTGGTAGTCTTGCACTCTCAGCTTTTGGGTCTGCAGCTGGCATTTCGTGACGTCCGGCAGGTCCCTCGCGATGGTGTCCCAAGACATAATCGTGATTGATGAGCCGGTATCCACCTCCATCTTACACGGCACTCCTTCGATGTGTGTCCGGGTGAATATCTTCTTTTCTAGTCGTGTCGATGCATGGCCCACTCTTACAGCGGTCTAATTCAACTTTGCGCCTTTTTTGAACGGACCAATCCCAGGCCGTTTTGCTGCTCCGGCGCTCTGCTGATTTGCCGGTTTGAATTTTTGGCGGGAAGGTTGAGGAGCTCGGCAGGCCTGAACTATGTGTCCTTTCTTTTCACACCGCTGGCAAATTGCGTCCTTGAACCTGCAATTTTGTCGTTGGTGTTGGCCCCCGCAGTTTACGCACTCGTCCTGATCGCCTCTCTGCAGCCTCCTGGTGTGGAAAACCTCTTCCTCTTCTTCACCCTCCGATTAGGCCTGGATCTCCTCGCTGCGTACTGGCGTTGTTTTCGTCCCGGCATTTGGCGTGTTTGGCTTTTGTAAGGTTTCTGCCGCTTTGGTGGACATCTCATGTGTCCTGGCCTCATCCAGGGCTATCGCCAAGGTTAGGTTGCTTTTGGACAGCAGCCGCCTCTGTAGTCAGATGTCCCTGACCCCACAAATGATTTGTTCTAGTAAAGAGTCCTCCAAATCTCGGTACTCACAGTGGTTCGCGGCTTTCCTTAATGCGGCCATGTACACGCTTATCGATTTGCCCTCTCGCTGAACCCTTTGCCTCAACTCGAACCGTTGAACAAATTTTGATGGCACCGGCGCGTAGTGTGCTCGTAGTGTCGTTTGAAGCGTTTGCCATGGTACCGACTGTACCGGTGTTGGTTCTGACACCGATTCGGTGGTATTGAAGACTTCTGGTCCGCAGTGGCTCAGGAAGTAAGCGCGCTTCTGATTATCCAAAACTCCTTGCAGTTCATTTGCTTCGAGGAAACACTCGAAACGAGCCATGTACGACCTCCATTTCTCCTTGGCTGGGTCAAATGGCGCTGGCAGCGTATAGCTAGACATCACTATGTACCCGCTCTTGATACTGGCTGGGTTGAGAATCCGTTACTCCTTCAGCTCTTTTCCTAGTCTCACTGCCTCAACATCCCACCTTCGTCGCCAATGTTAGGTTCGGGCAATGAAGAGACAGGAGACGATACAAGTGACAACAGCTCTTTGGTTTATTGTGATCCCAGCAAAAGCCAACAGGCAAAAAACCCTCTTTAAATACTATTTTGGCTAAGGCATCAGCCAATCAGCAACGTGCTTGTTCCCGCCCGAATTTCCCTCCTAAGGTTCAAATACATTACAAAAACAGTCTTCCCATGAAGCAGTCGCCCTTTCAGTAATAAGTGACTGGTTTAACTTAACAGAGGAAAGAATTTTGAATATAGAAGGTTATGACTTGTTATATGGATGGCATGCGTATTTATTTTATGAAAAAAAAGTGGATAGGGCTTTTAAGAATCATGTGTTGAGAAGTGCTCTTTTGCGGGTCTGGAAAAAATATTCTATAAATTAGATTACAAGATTCCTATATGGGCGAGCCCTAGACATGCAATATAAATATAGAACAGAAACAGGAAATGATTACTTATAAAGAACTTTTGTATGCTGAAGGAGGTAGATTGCAATTAAAATCATTACAGGTATTAAATGAAGAAGGGAGGAATTATACTTGGTTTCAATATGGGCAAATAAGTGCTAGATGGAAAGAAGATAAAAAAATTGGTATAATGCAAAGGGAGGAAAATTTAATAAAGCAAATTAGAAATCAGACCCAGGAGCATATAAAGAGATTGTATAATGTGTTGCTTGAAATAGATTCGGAAAAGGAGTTGGTAAAGGATTGTATGATAAAATGGGCACAGAATATTCAGGAACCAATAATGTTGGAAACATGGGAGAAAATTTGGGTTAGAAATGTTAAGTTTACACAAGCACAGAATTTAAGAGAAAATTTTTATAAGATGTTTTATAGATGGCACTTAGATCCCAAAAAATTATCATGTATGTATCCTAATATCCAAGCGAAATGTTGGAGGTGTGATTGTGATGACGCTACATATTTTCATATTTGGTGGACTTGCAAGAAAATTAAGGTCTTTTGGATAAGAATTTGGTGGATTATTCAAAATGTACTGAAGAAGAAGATAAAGTTCCTGCCACAATTTTTCCTTTTGGGAATTATAACGGATTGTACAGGGATTGAGACTAAATTGATTCTGAATTTAATAACAGCAGCAAGACTGTTGATTGGACAATACTGGAAGAAAGAAGAGATACCTACAATAGAAGAATGGATACTGAAAGTTATTAATTTGGCTGAGATGGCTAAAATCTCAGCGTTTTTAAAAGACAATACGCAGGAAAGATATTTAATTGAATGGAAAAAATGGATTGATTATCTACAAAACAGATATCAGATTAAGAAATATCAGATTGCCTTTGAATAATTAGAAAGTTATTTTATGTAATGGGGAGGGGGTTGGGAGATGAAAAGCTTTGGATGTGGTTATTTGGATTGGAAGGGAAAATTTTATTCTATGTTTGGTTTATGTATAACAATACCTTGTGATTGACCCGGGAAGCCGGGGGGGGGAGGGGAAGGGGTTTTGGGAGGAGGGGAAAAAAAGGGGGGAAAATGTTTTTGTTTTTTAAAACTCTTTCAATAAAAAAAAAACAGTCTTCCCCAGGGCCTCTGGAGGCCCAAAATGGCCCGCTTCCCAACTTCCAGTGGGACAGGAAGTGTTGTTTTTTGCTGTTCCCAGAAACTCCTAGAGTGAAAAAAGTTTTCACCCTCCCCAAATGGATAGAGAGGATCTGGAGCCAGGTGAGTGTTAAGTCCTTGGAGTTATGACCGAGGCTCCTGCCTCACCAACAGCAGATCGCTGCTGATTGGTTGAGACGCGAGCCAAAGAAAAGCGTGAAACTCGAGGCGCTGTTAGTGGAGGAGCCATCTGACAGCCCGGGTATTTAAGAGCTGTCAGATGGCTCTCCCTCAGAGAGAGTTGTTCCGTTGCTGTTGCTGTTGTTGCACTGTTAATAAAGTTTGTTGCATTGTGATCCTGCCTGCCTGCTTCAGTCTGTGCCCACCGACTCACAATACTTATTAGAGAGAAAGAAAAATGGGCCTACCAGGCCATCATGTGCCAGGAGTCGGGGGGGGGGAACATATTAAATAGCGGAGTAGATTTTGTGTTCTTAGGTTAACCTTCAAGCAGAGTTTTCTTAAGTCTTTTTCATTCCCAGCCATCAAAGTGATTTCAATGGTTCTCCCTTAAAATTCTTTCATGAAGCATCAAGGCCTTTTCACTTCTCAGAATAAAATGTTGCTTGACTTGGCTTTGTTTCATAGCCCCTCTTCGAACAGATTTTTGGGCAGAAGTTGCTCCTGAAGAACATATACTCTGTTTCCCCTGACACTCTTCTCCAAAATGTTTTGGAAATGCTGTGGGAGGATATGTCACTTACTTACTTGGGCAACCCCTTATGAAAGCCAGAGGTTTCTACTTACAGTATATCACAGAAGTGAGTATACCCCCTCACATTTTGTAAATATTTAAATATGTGTTTTCATGTGACAACACTGAAGAAATGACACTTGTAAAGTAGTGAGAATACATTCTTGTATAACAGTGTAAATGTGCGTTGCCTTATTTTGAGGCTGTCCCCTCAAAATAAGGCAACACAAAGCCATTAATGTCTAAACTGCTGGCAACAAAAGTGAGTACGCCCCTAAGTGATAATGTCCAAATGGGGCCCAAAGTGTCAATATTTTGTGTGATCACCATTATTTTCCAGCACTGCCTTAACCCTCTTGGGCATAGAGTCCACCAGAACTTCACAGGTTGCCACTGGAGTGCTCTTCCACTCCTCCATGATGACATCATGGAGCTGGTGGATGTTAGAGACCTTGCGCACCTCCACCTTCCATTTCAGGATGACCCACAGATGCTGAATAGGGTTTATGTCTAGAGACATCCTTGGCCAGTCCATCACCTTTACCCTCTGCTTCTTTAGCAAGGCAGTGGTCCTTTTGGAGGTGTGTTTGGGGTCATTATCATGTTGGAATACTGTCCTGCAGCCCAGTCTGTGAAGGGAGTCATGCTCTGCTTCACTATGTCATAGTACATGTTGGCATTCATGGTTCCCTCAATGAACTGTAGCTCCCCAGTGCTGGCAGCACTCATGCAGCCCCAGACCATGACGTTCCCACCACCATGCTTGATTGTAGGCAAGACACACCTGTCTTTGTATTCCTCACCTGATTGCTGCCACACATGCTTGATATCTTCTGAACCGAATAAGTTTATCTTGGTCTCATCGGACCACAGGACATGGTTCCAGAAATTCATGTCCCAAGTCTGTTTGTCTGCAGCAAACCATTTGCGGGATTTTTTGTGCATCATCTTTAGAAGAGGCTTCCTTCTGGGATGACAGACCTGCAAACCAATTTGATGCAGCATGCAGTGTATGGTCTGAGCACTGAGAGATTGACCTACCTCCCCTTCAACCAAGTGGTGGAATTCAAATTTTTTTTACTACCGGAGCTGTGGCCGTGGTGTGGTGGATGTGGCTTGGTGGGCATGGTTTGGTGTGCATGGCAGGGGAAGGATACTGCAAAATCTCCATTCCATCCCCACTCCTGGGGGAAGAATACTGCAAAATCTCCATTCCCACCCACTCTGGGACCAGCCAGAGGTGGCATTTGCCGGTTCTCTGAACTACTCAAAATTTCTGCTACCAGTTCTCCAGAATCTCTCAGAAGCAGCTGAATAGCACCCCTGCTTCAACCTCTGCATCAATGCTGGCAGCACTCATACATCTATTTCCCAAAGCCAATCTCTGCTTATGATGCTGAGCATGGGCACTCAACTTCTTTGGTCAACCATGACAAGGCCTGTTCTGAGTGGAACCTGTCCTGTTAAACCACTGTACGGTCCTGGCCACCATGCTGCAGTTTCAGGGTCTTGGCAATCTTCTTATAGCTTAGGCCATCTTTATGTAAAGCAAGAATTCATTTTTTCAGATCCTCAGAGAGTTCATTGCCATCAGGTGCCATGTTCAATTTCCGGTGACCTGTTTTTTTATTTAAAGGCTCTATAATATAGTTGTCATTGCAGGTATAGAGTTCTTTCTCCAAAGTAATGTAATTCTTTCCTCAGCAACATAGCAAGATTTCAGCTAATTCTTAAAATCTGTGTGAGAAAGTGGAATTCCACCAGAAGACATTGGAACCACTGAATTGTGATTATGGTGGCTGTTTCCTTAGCAGGTCCAAGAAGATAGGTATATATTCAGGGTTGTTATTAGAATTTTGCTTTACTATAATCAAAATATTGGAAAAAACCTGAATTGATATTTACCTTTATTGCTGTTCCCGATTCTTGTGTTTTTATCTTATTTTTTGGCTGTGGTGGCAACTGCTAAAAAGAAAAAATCCTCATGTTATGATTCCTTGAGTAAGCTGAGCTTGATGAAAGCTTTACTCAGTTCTTTAACACACCAAGTTAAGTAAAGCAACTTAAATTATATCTGTTTCAGCTGTTTTTGATATATGGCAGTGTTAACCTTTTCATAGCTTGTGGTATAATGTTTTTTTCAATTTTATTTTAACACAACAGTATATATAAGCATAAGCATGAAAGAACTATACAACATATAAGCGTATATATAGGAATGGTAGGGACTTTTGTGCACTTATGACGCCCCTTATAGTCCTCTTAGGAATGGGGTGAGGTCTATGGTAGACAGTTTTTGGTTAAAACTTTTGGGAATTTGAGAAGAGACCACGGAGTCAGGTAGTGTGTTCCAAGCGTTAACAACTCTGTTACAAAAGTCATATTTTCTGCAATCAAGATTGAAGCGGTTAACATTAAGTTTGAATCTATTGTTTGCTCTTATTTATTATTTATTTATTTATTTATTAGATTTTTATACCGCCCTTCTCCCGAAGGACTCAGGGCGGTTCACAGCCAAATAAAACAGTAGAAAGTGCACAATAAAACAATTAATTAAAAAACTTATTAAATATAAGGCCAGATTAAAATTCATTTAAAATATAAACCCCATAAAATTTAAATCCAAATATTAAAAACTACTAAAAATTGTATTATTGTGATTGAAACTGAAGTAGTCTTTAACAGGAAGGGCATTGCAATAGATGATTCTGTGTGTTAAACCCAGGTCTTGTCGGAGTCGGCGGACTTCTAAATTTTCTAATCCCAGGATTTCAACTCTGGTGGTATAAGGTATTTTGTTGTTTACAGAGGAGCGGAGAACTCTTCTTGTAAAATATTTCTGGACTCGTTCAATTGTATTAATGTCAGAGATGTGGTATGGGTTCCAGACAGGTGAGCTGTATTCAAGAATAGGTCTAGCAAATGTTTTGTATGCTCTGGTTAGTAGTGTAGAGTTTTTGGAAAAGAAGCTACGCAAAATTAGGTTTACAATTCTTAGAGCCTTTTTTGCTATGTAGTTGCAGTGGGCTTTGGCACTTAGATCATTTGATATGAAAACTCTAAGGTCTTTGGCAGGGTGGGGGTCATCTGTAAGTTAATGTCCATGAAGCTTGTACTTAGTGTTTGGGTTCTTTTAATGGAACACATTAAAATGAAATTCTGATGCACTGCTTTTCAAATGGAAAAAGAGAGAGGAAAAAAAATACTCACCAAGCAATGTCACCATTCCAAGGATAATAATAATAATGAGAATAATAATTCTGTAATCACAGTGTATATCAAAGTCCATTTTGAATACATAGTGAAAAAGGGGTCTTGAGAATTTACAAGGTTGATATTACATGTACAAAGCTATTATAGAATCTAGTTGTTCTGCTTCAGATACCATGAAACTTCTTTCCAAAAAGAAACAAGGAAAACCAGTCATGATGTGTAGAGTTCCTAAGGCAGCGGTTCTCAACCTGTGGGTCGGGACCCCGTTGGGGATCGAATGACGATTTGCCAGGGGTCGCCTAAGACCATCGGAAATATGGAAAGTATACTTGCGAGTCGAAGAATTGCGCTCCAATGGTTGACTCCACAAGCCAGCTGCAGGCTCTTCAAATCACTAGCCAAATTCGGCTTCAGGCGCGATGAATTAAAAAAGAGAGAAATCTTTGCTCTGATGTCTCCCTCTCAAGCCAGCTGCAATCACTCCCAATCGCTAGCCTAATCTGGCTTCAGGCGTGATAAACTTAATAGGGGAGGAGTCTCTGCTTTAATGCCTCCGTCCTCAAGGCAATCGCAAGCAGTTCAGATCGCTAGCCAATACGGCTTCAGGCGCGATAAATTCAAAACAAAAATAATTTTACGGTTGGGGTCGCCACATTGTGGGGATATGTATTAAAGGGGTCGCAGCACTATAAAGGTTGTGAACCACTATCCTAAGGCCTTCCATCCTTCTGAGGCAGGTAAAATGAGGACCCAGATTGTTGGGGGCAATATGCTGACTCTGTAAACCAGGCTGTAAAGCACTGTAAAGCGTATATAATTCTAAGTGCTATTGCTACTGCTAACAATACCATGAACCCTGGTCAAGTAGCACTTATATGCCATGTCCTATATAGAAGGAAGTGAACATCCAATCATCTTTTCTGCCATCCTTTCCAGTCTCTGCACAGCCTTCCTGTTCGAAACAGTAATATTTCCAAACAAGCAGTAATACAATATGACAGAATGCTTTTAATCATCCCTCTATAGAAATGGTAAAGGCAAGGGAAATAAGATGTGCTCTTCTAATGCAACTCAGAAAATGCAGGTATTGTTGTGCCTGCTTCACCAGTGTTTCACAGTTAAGTGATCAAGCTAAACTTCTTGTTAGCTGCACCCCCAGAAATCTAATACTACTAACCACCTCCACAGTTGAATCATTAATACACAGAGGTATATGGCTGTGCCTGCCTTTCCTGAAATAGATGATGATCTCTTGTTTTTCCAAGCTGTTCATTTTACACCAGTTCACCAGTTCAATCCTTCTACACCAGCTGTCAAACTCTTGGCCCATGGGGTGGATGCATCACATGCTGGCAATGCCCATGCCCAGTTTAGCAAAGGGAGGAAAAGTCCCAATACATCACGTGAAGCTGCCATGATGATGCGTGTTTGACACCTCTGCTCTACACTCTCTGTAAGCACCATCACCGTCATCCCAAATAACTAGTGGGCCTTATCCACATATTTCACTATATGGTTAGTAGCAAACCTTGCACAACAGTCATAGGTCAACAGGCTGAACAACAATGTCACAATTCTTGTTTTGATAACTGATGCACCATTTTAACAGTGGCAGAAGGGTATAGCTAAATTTGTTTTGAAGGAAGAAAAAAGTAAGTTAAAAATGTGACCTGTTCTGACCTGCACCATTTCTGATATCTGTAACAAGAAAATCCAGTTCTAGCCCTGCAGCTTTGGTGGGGCACAGAGGATGAAGAAGGGATTAGACACAGAGAGCAGCAGTATAAAACCAGATGTTCATGGAAAAAGGAAACATTTGGGACTAATATTATGGAGGACAAGTCTCAAGTAGATTGTTGAAAGGTATGTGCACTGTGATCATTCCACAAATGGCATAAATAATGTTACTGAGATTTCAGACTGTTTGTCTTGTAAATGCAAATGTATATTTCACTGATTTTTGTCAAAAGCTAGTAAATGATGGCATGAATGCATATCTTTTGATTGAACGTCAGGCTAAATGCAAAGATGTTATTGCTTTGGTTGCTTTATTGGATTGCTGTCATTTTGGCAGATTGCTAAATGCCTAAATATGTCCAATTATTGTGAGTTAGGAACAGACAGACCTAGGGGTTGGTAAACAATTATCGGGGAAGGTTAGCCAGGATGAAAAGAAAGCTCAGTCTTGAATTATTATGTAACCACAAATAAACTAATTCTAATTCACCCTAATTGCCATTGACCCTTATCTAATCAGATGCTGACCATTAGATGAGAATATTCATATGCATATAGGCTTTGAGTAATAAATCAAACTGAATCTTTGTATATGGACATAGGTTGTTTTTTTTTTACTATTGATCAATTTTTCAGCTGAAACTCTCTCAGTCTCTAGTTGCTGATTATGCTGTTTTAGAATAAAGTCCAAATATTTGGAAAGTGCCAGGCTGCTGTTCCTGTTCCTATTTGCCACTGTTTGCTCAACTGATATCATAGATCAGGTGTATCCAACCCACAGCCCATGGGCTACATGCGGCCTTTCACAGCAAGTAATGCAGCTCCATAAGATCATAAATGTTTAACATTATTATAAACATTAACTATATAATACATTTTACATGTGGCACAAGAGAATTCCCCTTCACTCAGTGTGGCCTAGGCAAGCCAGAAGTTTGGATACCCATGCTGTAGATGCTACATTTTACATTCTAAATCTATTCACAATCAGAATATACTTATTTCAATTCAGAAAATCAGATTAATTATGTAACATTTGTTAGATGCCATTAGAGTACTCCGGTTGCTCCAAGTTTGTTTATGTCAATAGGACAAATATAGCACTTTATGTTCCCAAAAAATAGATAGAAGAAAAAAAGAAAAAAGACAATTTGGGGAGTAGTTGGGAGAAGACAAGAGAAACAATCACATTGACTTTGCTTCTCTCATTCTCATGTTACTTTGCAGCTTTTTTCCAACCCCAAATTCTCATCACTTCTGCTACATCAAAGCTAGAAGAATAAGCATGAAGGTAGATCTGGTCCCTGGGACAATAATATTGTTCATTCTCTTTCTGCTCATATTCTGGACCTTTCGATTTCAGCAAGCAAGAGGCAGGCTCCCTCCTGGCCCTACACCCTGGCTCTTTCTAGGGAATGTACTACAAAAAGATGTTTTCCCTCTGTATAAAACCTACCCAAAGGTAAGACAGTTTTTGATATGACTCCTTTCATAGTGGGAGAGAAATTAAGAAGTATTTGGGAGATTACCAGTTATCCATAATTTGAGAGTTTAATTCTTTCTTTGCATCTGTTTTTACCCAAAAGGAAGACATAGCCCAACCTCTCAAAAACACCACTGAGAAAGATAGAATAGGCAAAGAACAAGTCAAAGTAGCCAAGAAAATAGTAAGAGAATGCCCAACCGCTCTGAATGAGTTCAAATCATCTGCACCAGATGGTTTATATCAGAGGGTTCTATAGGAGCTGTCAGATATAATGTCTCTGCCACTGAATGTATCCTTTCAAAGCTCCTGTAACATAGGAGAACTACTAGGGGACTGGAAGAGAGCTGATGTGGTCCCAATATAGAAAAAGTGGAGGGAATGGATCCAGGAAATTATAGGCCAATCAGCTTGACATCAATACCTGGGAAAACCCTGAAAAGATAAGCAAATGCAGGGTTTCTGAGCATCTAGAAATAAACAAGGTCATTAGTTAGAAGCCAACATGGGATTCTTAAAAAGAGATCATGCCAGGCAAACTTTGTATCTTCCTCTGATAAAGTGATTAAATCGGTGGATCAGAAAAATGCTGTGGTTATAACATATTTGGTCTGTTTTCATTGTTCTGTTCATATTAATTAGCTTATGACTTCGAATTTTTACTTAAAATAGCCATGAAATTTGGTCATAAATGACCAAATACCTACCATACCTATAAAATTTGTAAGAGTTGTGTATATGGATGTATATTTTAAAAGAACTACCTTCTCATACACAATAATGCTGTCTTTGCTAGATATTTCAAGTTACTTCTGAATTCTACATGTTGTAATCGCGTCTAGCACTCCAAATATTGTAAAGGGAATATTAATGCCTGAATTAGTTTCACCTAACTCATTATCATAATGTTAACTTAGTTTTGTGAAAGTACATTGGAGAACCTCTAACAGCCATTCTGCTTAACAACCCATAATGTATGGATCAAAAGGCTGTATTATCAGCAATGGTGTTTTAATTAGATAGGTAGTCTTCGACCTACATAATGCTAGGAAAAAGAAGTCTTCGACTTACAACCTTTTGTTTAGTGACCATTCAAAGTTACAATGGCACTGAAAAAAGGGACTTATGGCTATTTTTCACACTTATGACTGTTGCAGCATCCCCACGAGCACATAATTCCAAGTACCTGGCAACTGGGATTTACCAGCAAGTTTATTTATAATGGTTGCAAGTTTTCAGTGGCTCTGCAGATAATTAGATGCAAGGTATTTGATTAAAATTGGCCTGAAGGAAACAGTTGGGATTGCTGCTGGAGTATCATCCTCTGCTGCCAACTGTCATCCCTCTTGAGCTGATGGATTTTTTTATTTTATTTTTTGCTGAGTTGACAATAGAATATCTTAGAAGGGATATTCTAGAGCTGGAAGGGATCTTGGAGGTCTTCTAGTCCAGCCCCCTGCTCAAAGGTAGTTGGTGCTTGATAGTTGATGTCAGCAGCCTGATGCATACTGACAGCTGCATATTGCATCTAGTTTTTGTCTTTGGACTGTTGAGTCCTAGTCATGGAGGTCACTGACATCAATCTATTGCTAGAGACGGGGGTGGGGCCAGCTGTCAAAGAGAACAGCTGTGCAAGACGACTCTCCGGATCAGAGAGCCACTTTTGCAGCTTCTTCCAATCACCTGCCGGACTTTATGGAGTCCCAGGTCCCTCAGAGGGGGACTGGAAGAAAGAGGCACCCTGCAAAATGGTCCTTGATGGCAGTTGGGATTGGGAGAAGCAGGAAACCCTTGGAGAAGCCGGATGGGGGAAGGAGACGGCCCACAATGGAGGCCATGAAGAAATGACAGCTGACAACTGGATGAAGAACAGCAATGAGACAGTGGGATAATGGTGCGGTGGATTTGGTGGAATTTGGATCTCAGCGACTCCACATGAGTGATCTGGGGTGAGAGAACTTCCTGGAGGATTTCCAATAAGGGAAGAGTAGAAAAGGACCACCAGGAAGAAGGAGAGAAGAAAGTTCTTCTCCGTGAAATAGGGCCAAAAGGCAAGTGGGGGCATGGAAGGGCTTACTGCAACATGATAGACCTAACTGGCAGAGAAAGAAAAAAGATCAAGGGTGGTTTCTTTTATTTATAAAGAACTTATAATAAGATACTAGAATAACTTAAAGTTGGAAAGTAAAAAGTGCTGATAAATTGGAGGGGTTGGACATTTTGAATAAGGATTGAATGCTGAGTAACACAGAGTGAGGCAAGGGAGATACCTGCTGGCCAAGAAGAAAATAGAAACAAGCAATAGAGGAAAAAAGACAATAAAATAAATAAATAAAATAGAATAAAAGAAACAAAAGAACTTAGAAAGTAGGAAAGACTGTTGGTTAAAACTAATTTGTCTACAAAAATAAATACAGTAACTAAATAAGAACTTGTTGACTCAAAGGGCTAATAGAAGCTACAGAAAAACAAGAAATTGATTGTACTGTGAGGGTGAGAGACTTTCTATACCTGTTGACTTTGTTATATTTCTCTCTCTCTCTCTCTCTCTCTCTTTCTCTCTCTCTCTCTCTCTCTCTCTCTATATATATATATATATATATATATATATATATATATATATATATATATATATATATATATATATATAGGTCTTTAGTTGTTGGGTTTTCTCCGTGTAAAATTGGAAGTGTCTTGGCGGCGTTTCAAGTCTCATTCGTCATCTTCAGGCTTCAACCGTGCTTCAGCTTCGTGCACGGCTGAAGCCTGAAGATGACGAATGAGACTTCACGAAACGCCGCCAAGACACTTCCAATTTTACACGGAGAAAACCCAACAACTAAAGACCTATATACAAACACCCGTGAAAACCTCAGAAAACAAATATATATATATATATATATATATATATATATATATATATATATATATATATATATATATATATATATATATATGTGTGTGTGTGTGTGTGTGTGTGTGTGTGTGTGTGTGTGTGTGTGTGTGTGTGTGTGTGTGTGTGTGTGTATGATGGTGGTCATTATGGCAAGAGGAAATTATTAATATAAGTGATTCTACAATATATTTCCTTATGAATTCATATTTGCTATTGATTGTTATAATAGATAGGTGATTTAGGATTATAATTTGATATAAGTATTTAAAAATGGACAAGCCATTTAATTATCCTAGTTAACAGTGTTTTATATTTAGCAATATCTATTGTAGTATATATTACATGGTTTAGTATCATAAAATTTAATATATTCAATACATAATTTATTAATACAGATAAAATACAAAGTTTGATGCAAGTAAGCATGGAATAGACCAAACTGATAACTCTGGTGTGCTGGAGGGAAATACGAGGATTGTAAACAAGTGGGAGGGTTGGTTTAAAATGGTGTTAAGGATGACAAGTATTTCTAATCTAACAAGAATTGATACTGGAAGGAGACAGGCAGCCCAAACCACAGCAGTTGAACTGAATCCAGCAGGACAAAGGTCCATAGAAGAGATGATGCAACGAAAAAGAATGAATTCATTCAAAGATTTGCAACTAATGTTATAATCAATGCAAGACATAATGCTGAAAAACTCTGAAGAGTTGAAAAAAGAGACAGGGTAAGTGAGGCATGATACTGGAGAACTCAAAGCAAAGATGAAATCAATGGATGGGAAATTCGAATGCTTTCAACAACAAATCATGAAGAATGAACAAAAACTACAAGAGATAGAGGAGAGAATGGGAAAAGAGGAAAAAAGACTAGATGAAATGAATGAAAGACTAATACAAGCAAACAAAGAATTAGAATTAATGGTTATCTTCCTCGAAACAGAAAAGAATGTCCACTATCTACGCTTTCAAAATGTGAGAGAAGATAAAAGTGAAGATCTGCCGGAGATGATGGTGGACTTACTAGCGAAAACCTTAGGAACTGGAAAAGAAGAGATGGCTAATGTGATGGATGAGATTTATAGGATTCACACCAATTATGCAAGAAGTATAACCTACCCAAAGAAGTCCATATTAGATTTGTTAAGAAATCAATTCAGGATGAGATATTACATAGAACCAGAGACAAACCATTAGAATATAGAGGAAGACAATTAGTTGTACTCAAACAAGTACCTAGAAGGGTGAGAGACTTAAGAATGCCTTACCAACACTTAACTTCCAAATTGATGAGACAAAATATCCATTTTAGATAGCTAACACCAGAAGGAATTATGGTGTCATGGGAAGAAAAAAGATTCAAATTAGACATGATAGATAAAGCAGAAGAGTTTTATAGGCAGAATTTTGGTGATGATGAAGAGTTAGAAGAAAGAGAGATAAGCGATGAAGGTAAAATAAGAGCACAGAAGCGAAGGCCATAGAAGCAAAGGAGCCCCAAGCTAGAGAAAAGGAAAGTGGGAGAGGAGAAAAAGTGGATAATGGAAAATATGATGATGGTAGACTCAAAGAATTCAAAGAGGCTAGACCAACAAGAGCAAGAGATCTAAATATAGGTAGAGACTTGCAGGAAGAAATAGCGGTTCTGTCTTTGAATGTTAACGGTCTAAACTCCCCATCAAAGAGAAAAAAAAATCTTAATAAACTCAACAAGATGAATTTGGACATAATAATATTACAAGAAACACATATAGAAAGGCAGCATCAATATTTATTAAACTATCCCAAGTTGGGGAATATGTTTGTATCATTATCCCAACAGAAGAGAGGAGGAATTGTGGCATATATTAAAAGAGCAATTTTGAACCACAAGGAGTTTAAACTAAAAATGGAAGAACAAATGTGTCTGTTCTTTCAGGTAAACAAGAAAGAAGACACAAATAATCAAAACTTATGGGGTACGGAAAAAGCCTATATGAGAGGTATTGCAATTGCCTATATGACTAAGGAAAATAAACAAAAAAAAAACAAAAAAATCTAGAATAATTTAGTAAACTGGAGACACAATTAAAAAATGAACCACAAAGATGGGAATTGAAACAACAAATAGATTTAATTAAACACAAACTGAATATTATTGAGAAGGAAATTTGGCACAGGAAATGAAATGTACCAAACAAAAATGTTTTGAAAACGCGAACAAACCAGGGGCTGGCTGGCAGATAGATTGAAAAAACAGAAAGATAGAAGATGGATTAAATTAAGCAATGAAGAGGGAAAGATAACATACCAAAACAAAGGGGAAAGAAACGTAACATATGAGTTTTACAAGAAATTATACAAAAAAGAGGAACATATTGAAAACATAAGAAAAAGTATTACAATACCTTCAGAAAGCCTGTGGGTGTGGCTTGGTGGGGGGTAATGTGACTGGGTGGGTGTGGCCAACTTTTTTAAAATTACTTTAAAAAGCATTCTTTCTACAATCTCTTTGGCCAAAGAGGTTGTTAAAAAATGCTTTTAAAAGCCTCTGATGATCAGGCAACTCAGCTGGGATCGCCTGAGGAGCCTTTTAAAAGCACTTTTTTTGGCACTTCGGCCAAAGAGGTTATAGAAAAAATGCTTTTAAAGGGTTCTGATAATCCCGGCTGAGCCACGCGATCATCAGAGGCTTTTTTTTACTTTTAAAAGCATTTTTTCGGTTGAAGATAAAATGCTTTTAAAAGAAAAAAAACCCTCTGATGATGCATGGATCAGCTGGGCATGCAGAGAACCCACACAGTGTAAGTGAGGAGTGACTGGTTGGAAGAGGGCGGGGGGAGCAAGCGTTGGGCAGCTGGGGTGAGCGAGCGGAACTGAATCAGGGGCGTGGCCAGCCAGCAATTACTAATGGTTCTCTGAAGTAGCCGAAATTACTGCTACCGGTCCTCCCGAACCGGTGAGAACCGGAACAACCCACCACTGACCTGGAAGCTTCATCTGGTGCAGAATAAAGTGGCATAGTGGGGGGAAATGGTTATAACATACAAATCCAACAATGGGAGTATACGTGGATGAATCTTAACAATTTTTTAAATAAAATGTATTTTTGGTATTTGTATCTTTAGAAATTTGGAAAAATTTCTAAAGGTACTCCAAATTTATCCTGGAATAGTGAACAAGAAGAAGGAACATTTTATCAATCTTTGTACACTTGTAAAATGCTGAAAACAATTGTATCAAAATACACATGTTAATTTAGAATATTTTAAAGATGAATATGTATAGATGAAGATAGAGGTGTTTCGTCAAGATCATGTAAAGTGTTAATACTACTTTATAATGCCTTGATAAGGCCACTCTTGGAATACTGCATCCAGTTTTGGTTGCCATGATGTAAAAAATATGTCAAGATGTAGAAAGAGTGCAGAGCTGAGCAACAAAGATGATTAAGGGACTGGAGGCTAAAACATATAAACATTGGTTGCTGAATTGGAAATCTCTAGTTTAATGAAAAGAAAGACTAGCAGTGACATGATAGCAGTATTCCAATATCTCAGAGTTTGCCACAAAGAATAGAATAGAATAGAATAGAATTTTTATTGGCCAAGTGTGATTGGGCACACAAGGAATTTGTCTTGGTGCTCATAAGAAGAGGGACTCAAGCTATTCTCCAGAGCACCTGAGGGCAGGGCAAGAAGCAACGGAAGGAAACTAATCAAGGAGAGAAATAACCTAGAACTAAGAAGAAATTTTCTGACAGTTGAAACAATTAATCAGTGGAACAACTTGCCTCCAGAATCTGTGATTGCTCCAATGCTGGAAGTTTTTAAGAAGGGATTGGACAACCATTTGTCTGAAATGGAATAGGATATCATGCCTGAGCAGAGGGTTGGACTAGAAGGTCCCTTCCAACTCTGTTTTTTATTTCTATATATAAGGGCAGTAACTCTTCCATATGCACAACAATGGAAAGATGATGGAGCTTGAGAGATGCCTTGATCAGAGGAAAAAAATACTAATTAAATTTTTGAATATTGTTCATGGAACAAAAAAAATGAAATTATGATATGTGGATTTGATGATTATAAATGATCGATGGTAGGAAAAAAATGAAAATTACATTGCAACCATAAATTAGGAGTTTAATGCAAATTTGTAATGGTTGAAAAAAAATGGGAAGTCAATTTCTATTTATTTCTTCTTTCTTTTTTCCTGCATATTTGGCTTTGTTCTTTTTTCTGTACTTCTTTCTTTTATCTTAATACTGTTTTCTGTAAGTTATCTTTTTTGTTTAAAATTTAATAAATTTTAGAGATCCTGTCTAAAAGAGATATCCTGAATCAGATATCAGAATTTTAGAGATATCCTGAATCAGATATAAAACAAGGAGATCTCAAATTCTACTGATTCACACCTTTGATGGATTTTGTCCTCAGCTCAGTAAGAAGTATGGTCCAGTTTTTACTCTCTGGATAGGAACTAAGCCACTCGTTGTGATTTGTGGATATGAGGCAGTGAAAAATGCTTTGGTAACTCATAGTGAAGAATTTGGTGGACGACCTCCAGTACCTTTCCTCTATCAGATAACAAAGGGCAATGGTGAGTGTACAGCTTATTTTCACTTTGATTTCAGATGTAGTTTTCATTTCTAGAGGAAAGAAAAAAACATTAACTTTTTCAGGCAAGTGATGGTGGCCAATATTTTTTTTAGGAATAAAAAATGAAATAGCTTAATCTGTTGGAGGTACTTGAAAATATGTTTAGTCAAAATGCCAATTAAAGGATAAAGTGTTAAAACAAAAAAGAGCAGTACACTGAAACCTTTGTTTAATATCTGCTTAGAAACTACAGATTCCAGAACTGTCACTCCTCAGGCCTTTTTAAAGCCAAATTTAAAAGTGAACTAATTAAATAGGGACAAATCCAAATTGTAATAGTGAAAAACTTTCAGTCAGAACCAACAGAAATATCTACTGATATTGGTAATTCAGTTCTCATAAGATTGCTGTCAAGTTCCAAAACTGAGGATGTCAATTTCAGGATATATTGAAGCAATAGAAAATAACACTTTGTTTTTCAAATATAGCTTTTGTTTATGTATGTTGGTGGGTATGTTGGTATAAAGTTGAATAAGAAAAGTTCAAGCCCATAATGAAATCGAATATCTTTTCCTTTTGCCGAAGTATCAATGACTTCTGAAAGAAGAAATAAAATTTTATTTGAGCAGGGTAGATGCTTTCTGGATGGGAGTGAATATCAGATAAGTTGCTTTTTTATTCTTTAAAACAAATGTTCTAGTGTCTATTATCTGTTATTGCCAACTTTTATCCTTCCAGGGATTATTAGTGAAGACAAGAAATGGAAGGTTATACGTCGTTTTACTGTCACCACACTACGGAACTTTGGAATGGGACGGAAGTCAATGGCTGAAAGGATATTGGAAGAAGCCCACTATTTGGTGAAGAGGATAACAACCTTTGAAGGTGATCTTACATTGCAGAAGATTTTTATTTATTTATAGAATTATATCCCACCTTTAGACATACAACACAAGGTAGTGTACATAATGTTCCTGCCTCTATTTGCGTCGCAACAACAATACTGTGAGATGGTTTATTTGTTTATATATAAGTCCAGAAACAAATACTTTGTTTTTATTGAATTAATACTCTGCCTTATATACTGGATTATTATATGCAAATTCTGTGAGGGGCAGCAGTGATGGCCAGTAGTCCTGGCTGTAAGTCCAATAACATGTCAAATATTGTTGCAACATCTAGTTAGTTTTGCAGCGGTGGGATGGGCAGATGACAAACTGAATTGTACCTTCAAAAGCTTGGACAGTATCCTCCAAAACCTGGAAGTAAATTGATTTCTGCAATCTGACACCACTCCATTCCTCTATAATGAAAGAAATGATCAAAAAAATATCTGAGCAAGAAATAAAATGTACCATTTTGATGTATTTATTTGATGTATTTATTTATTTGTCACAACAATATACATAAGCATCACATAAAATGATTATATAGTATATAAACATATATATGAGGAAATATGAGGAAGTATAAGCATATATGTATAAGAATAAAAAACAATAGGACAGGAACGGTAGGCACATTTGTGCGCTTATGCACGCCCCTTATAGTCCTCTTAGGAATGGGGTGAGGTCAATAGTAGAAAGTTTTTGGTTAAAGCTTTTGGGATTATGAGAAGAGACCACAGAGTCAGGTAATGTGTTCCAAGCACTGATAAGTCTGTTACAGAAGTCATATTTTCTGCAATCTAGATTGAAGCGGTTAACATTAAGTTTAAATCTATTGGTTGCTCTTGTATTATTGTAATTGAAGCTGAAGAAGTCTTTAACAGGAAGGACATTATAATAGATGATTCTATGAGTTAAACTTAGGTCTTGTCGAAGGCGATGGAGTTCTAAGTTTTCTAAGCCTAGGATTTCAAGTCTGGTGTTATAAGGTATTTTGTTGTTTTCAGAGGAGTGAAGAACTCTTCTTGTAAAATATTTCCGGACACGTTCAATTGTATTGATGTCAGAAATGTGGTGAGGGTTCCAGACAGGCGAGCTGTATTCTAGAATTGGTCTAGCAAATGTTTTATATGCTCTGGTTAGTAGTGTAGTGTTTTTGGAAAAGAAGCTATGCAAGATTAGGATTGATTGATTGATTGATTGATTGATTGATTGATTTACTTACTTACTTACTTATTTATTTATTTATTTATTTATTTATTTATTTATTTATTTATTTATTTATTTATTTATAATCCAATTTCTATACTGCCCTTCTCCCGAAGGACTCAGGGCGGTTTACAACCGTATTAAAAACACAAGAATACACATAATATAAATAACAAATTTAAAACAGATTTAAAACAAATATTTAATTGGCCAATTTACTAAAACAGTCAAGACCGACATAAAACCCTTTAAAATTTAAAAACTATAATTAAAATGCATTTAGGCTAGTCCCGCACGATTAAATAATAACGTTTTCAATTCCCGCTTGAAGGTTCGGAGGTCGGGGAGTTGGCGTAATCCCAGAGGTAACTCGTTCCAAAGGGCCGGTGCTGCCACAGAGAAGGCCCTCCCTCTGGGGGCCGCCAACTGACATTGTTTGGTCGACGGTACCCTGAGCAGGCCCACTCTGTGGGAGCGCACAGGTCGTTGGGAGGCTATCGGTGGCAGAAGGCGGTCTTGTAGATAACCCGGTCCTAAGCCATGGAGAGCTTTGAAGGTGGTCACTAACACCTTGAATTGCACCCGGAAGGCTACCGGCAGCCAGTGCAGGCCACGCAGGATAGGTGTTATATGGGAGCAATGTGGTGCTCCCTCTATTACCGCGCAGCCGCATTCTGGACTAGCTGGAGCCTCCTGGTGCTCTTCAAGGGGAGCCCCATGTAGAGAGCATTGCAATAGTCTAGGCGAGAGGTAACGAGTGCGTGAGTTTACAACTCTTAGAGCTTTTTTTGCTATGTAGTTGCAGTGGGCTTTGGCATTTAGATCATTTGATATGAAAAGATCCACCATCATCAACATGGATGTATAACCCTGCAGAGGTGTCAAGTCTGTTATAAAGTAAATGGACATTGAATGCCAAAGTTGGGAAGAGGTGTTTCTAGGAACTATAAAAGTCTGTTGGCTTGCAATAGAGTAGAAGAATAGAATAAAAGAATGGAATGGAATGGAATGGAATGGAATGGAATGGAATGGAATGGAATGGAATAGAATAGAATAGAATAGAATAGAATAGAATAAGCATATAGCTCTAAGCCAGATATATCAAATTCAAGGCCTGCAATGTGGTTAGATCTGGCCTGGTCTGGAACTGGCAAGGGGCCAGCCCCAGTGGTCTTGGCCGTGGCCCAGCATGCACACGAGGTGATAAACTTTTGGGGGCTGGCCCCTTGCCAATTCCAGACCAGGCCAGATCTAACTGTTGTGACCCAGACCCAAGTAGGTAGCACCAAACTCAGTCCGTGTAAAAATAAACTCTATTCGAACAGCTGGGAATTACTTCATTCCCAGCATCGTTCAACTCAGAGTAAAACAAATGCCTCCCAAACACAAATTCTTCAGTTATCACAGTTAGTCCAATTAGGCAAACAGCCAAAGGCCCTTCCTGGCAAATATCCAGAAGCCACAAAAACAGAGACATACATGAAGCGTTGTTTTCCGGCAAGCTGAAACACCGGTGCTGGTCTGTTATTAAGCTTTATGGGAAGGGCCAATCATCTCTTGGCCCTACTCCTGAGTTGTCCTCTCTGCTTGAGCTGCTCTTGCCTTTTGGCAGCTCTTCTCATGCATGCATTAGGAACAGGCTCCTCCTGTTCCTCTTCCTCACTATTATCAGGCTTTGGAGGTTCTGGAGTCTGCACTTCACTTCCCGATGGCCAGAGGTCAACCTCGTCGCTGTCTGACTCCATTGCCAACTCCGTAGGCTGCTGATGGACCATAACACTAACCACGTCACGGGCCAGATATGCCCGGGTGCTCACACAGGAGGCGGGAGCATTCAGGGGATGGCAGTGCCAACTTGTTGGCCTCAACTCACCCCATTCCATCTGGCCTCGCAGAAGTGATCACAGTGGGGTGGGGGGTGCTAAAAGCAACTTGTAGCAATGGCACCATGTTGACGCGATTGCAGCGGGATAGGGGTGGCGACATGGTCCAAGCCATTGCTGCTGCATTTGTGGATCCATGTGGCATCCATGTTGCTGAGGGATAGCAAAGCTGCAGGCAGGGCAGGCTTTGGTCTAATTTTCTAACCAGAAACAATTCAGAGGCTTCATTTAGATCTCCCCCCCCCCCGTAGCCCTGCAATATGATTTGGTGGTGTGTGGGAGATTTTCAGACCTTCAGAATCAGGTTATAACTCCCTTTTTCCAAATAGGTAGTAACATTGAAAAGTAACTTAGCAACTGGTCACTTATTACCTGTTTTAAAAAATTATTACAAAGTCATTACAGAAAAAGATTTGGAAATGTAAATGTGGTCACACAATCTCTTCTTTCTTTTTGATATTACAGGTCAACCCTTTGACATACTCTCACCTATCACATCTGCTGTTTCTAATGTTACGTGCTCTGTTGTCTTTGGGAATCGACTCTCTTATGAAGCCAAAATCACTGAACTATTGGATATCTTACAGACATTCTCAGGATTATTTACGAGTCCTTCAGGAACGGTATGTTGACTGTATGTACTTCTGCAAGCAGAGATTTCTTCTTATCAGTGATTCTTGCCAGTTATTGAATATATTGAGCAATGGTAGCGCAGTGGTTAGAATGAAGTATTGCAGGCTAATTTTGCTGACTCAGAGTTTGATTCTCACCAGTTCAAGGTTGACTCAACCTTCCATCCTTTCAAGGTCGGTAAAACAAGGACCCAGATTTTTGGGGGAAATATCCTGAGAGGGCTGTAAAGCTCTGTGAAGTCTAAGCACATATAAATCTAATTACTATTGTCATAATATTTCAGCCTTGCTTTTTCTGAGCCAACTATTCTACTACCCATTTCAGAGTGGCATTCATAAATAATTGCTTTTTAAGTCTTCCAAAACTACTCTACTTTCATTCTACTATTTCTCATAGTAGCAACTAAGGATTTATAAACAAAGAGAGAATGGTCAGCAGGCACTGCAGAAAATCAATAACTGATCTTGCATAATGTTTATTTTTAACGAATAGAAATAAAAGGGCACTTATGTGTTTTTCTGTGTAGTTCTTAAAGCAGAGCACAAGAGATGAACTGGCAATGGTTAACTTTACTTTTACCATGTTTCAGGTGTACAACGCTTTGCCAAATATCATGAACTTCCTTCCTGGACCTCATAAGAAAGTTTTCTCTGACTGTAACAAGGTCTGTGACTTCATTAGGAATGAAGTGGACACTCACAAGAAGACCCTGGATCCAGACAATCCTAGAGACTATATTGATTGTTTCCTCCTTAAATTAGAAAAGGTACCATAGCAAGGATATTTTATTTGCGAGGCTACTTCACACACAAAAAGAAAACAGGCAGGGTTTCAGTTATGTACTTGTGCCCCATTTTCTTGAGATGCCCATGATGGTGAGCAAGTTGTACTATCAAAACAGCAGAAAGCAAAAGAACGGATGTCTCCCAATCTGCCACAAATGCTAAACGAAGCCTTCTAGTAGTGGCCATTATAAACAAACAAACTCACTCTTTAAGAAATGGTTGCATGGATCTGCTCTGTAATGTCCTTTCAGCACTGAAGGAGGCACATAGATCATATCTGCATCCGGTCAGGCATTAGTAAAGCCAGCTTGGTAGTAGGTAAAGCTGCAGAACAGAGAAAAGTTATCTTTTTGGGGGCTGAGAGTCCTGAAGATGTGCTCCCTAAAATGATTTGGGCCAGGACAAAAATTGAGAGCGATTTAATTGTCTTAAAAAAATTAAATAATTACCCATCCATTCAATCTTTTGCACTAACTGTAATTCAGTGGCAACTTTGAAGAAGTTACAAGGGGCTACAAGGTGAAAGAATGCCAGCTTTGGATACAGTTTTTTTGTTTAGTTTTGTTTTGTGCCAAAATTAGAATAGGAGTGGAGCTACTCAGAGGATTGCAGTCTCCTATTTCAATCCTGTAATCCTCCAATCCACCTCAAATCACAGAAAATAAGACCCATGAAATCAGTAGTATGATTCTGGAACTTTTTAAAATGTGGAAATAGGAGAATGTTTCTATCAAAGGATTCCTATTCAAAGGAGACTATTGTTCCAATACAGGGAAATTACCCATCTCTTATTTATGTTTTAGGATACTTGGCAGTCTCAGAAAAAGTGCAACACTGTGCCGGGTTGCTAGATTGTGGCTAGCAAAACATTCAGTGAAAGAGTAAGATGGATGCTGTTGAATCATGAGATAGCAAATGCCCATTGAACATTAAGCGGAGCAAAGCCTTGTGGCTCTTACTTAGAACTCTATTTATTTATTTATTTAGAAATATGAAAGGGGACATCAGTAAACAAAAGTCTATAAATGAAATGTAATACTTCTGAACAAGATTTCAAAAGCTCAGTTTGTGAGATGGAAATGGATGTTCTATTCCATGAAGGGGAGATAGGAGGAAATTTCTGTGTTACAATAGCTACAAAACGGGTAATATTCTAGGGGAGACTTGATGATACAGGACAGAAAAAGAAGCTGCCTACTTCTTTTTCCAAATGATCTCAGCTGTTTTTCTTTTATTTAAACATTGATCCATCTGACCCAACCACACATTAGCTTCATATTCAATTTAAAATAGAGAATATGGAAAACTCTACCTTGGATTATTCCCTACCTACCCTATAAATTGATCTGAAAGAAAAGTAAAATCAGAAGAAGTAGGTAGAATTTTCACAACATGATGATGAAGGTATATATTACAAACTGCTGCCTCTTTATTTTATATCTGCTTTATCTTACAGGAAAAAGATTCTTCTATTCTCTCTACTGAAGACTTGGTTATGTCTGTGTTTGGGCTCTTCATTGCTGGGACAGAAAGCACAAGCAGTATCATCTCATTTGGCCTTAACCTTCTAGCCACGTTCCCAAATATCCAAGGTATGTGAAGTGATAATATTTGTTTATATTTTTTCTCTTAGATACGGATTCTGAGATACAAAGAAAAACTACAATTTGGCATTTTCCTACCATTTTTTATGCTGTTTCCATATATTTCTAGTGACAATCCAACATGTTAATGACCGCTTCTCAATTACTCTTTTCAAGAGATTTCAAACAATAGGAAGCTAATAAAAATGTTACAATGGTCTAAGCATTGTTTACAGTGATTTCCATGTCCCCTAGATCATGTTTTTAAAAAAACACTAGACAACCCTGCCACACAGTCAGCATTTCAGAGTTATTTTCTTGCCTAAACAGAAAAATAGAATCAACAGAAGCAGGTGAAAAATCAGTGGGAGATGGAGTGACTTCCAACTTTCTCTTACCTTCCCCATTGGATCTCCTTGTGGGAAGCTTGAGATTGGAAATCTCCCTTCCCTTCCCTTCCCTTCCCTTCCCTTCCCTTCCCTTCCCTTCCTTTCCCATCCCATCCCATCCCATCCCATCCCATCCCATCCCATCCCATCATCCTTTCAGAGATATATCCTTAGCAGATTCCTCAGTGTTTTCAGCAGTGTATCTGCCTTGAACACAGCCCATATTAAACTGAATGGCACAGTTAAACATCAGCAGAGGAAATGTTTAATTCATGCTGTGATTTATAAAATTTGCCAAATTTCAATTCCACAGGAGTCACGTGTCATAGGTGATTGATTTTAACAATCTTTGAAAATAAAGGTAGTCCTCATTTAACAACCCTTCATTCAGCAGCCGTTCAAAGTTACAATACCATTGAACAAGTGATAATACAAGTAGTCTTAAAAGTTCTGGCTGTCCCAGGAACTTTGCAACCATATGATCCTGTTCTGAGCACTTGGCAACCAGCTTGCAATTCCAACAGTGCAGTGTCCATTGGTCATGTGATCACTATCTGCAATCTTCCCTGCTGGCTTTCCACAACCAAAGTCAATGGGGAAACTAAATGGGAAAGTTGAAAGGTTGGATTTACTCCAGTAAATCTCACTCCCCCCTGCTGGCAGAAGCCACTCCTGACCCCATCATGCTTGCATCTCACCAGCTGCCTCCTCTCACACAGCAGATGCACAGCTATGCCGTACCTTGCCAGCAACCCATATACCTTTTTCCCATCTGGCTGCAGTCGCCCTCAGCCCCCCTGTACTTGCAATTCTCTGTGTAGCAGAGAACAATCACTCTCGTGTATCAAAATCCTTTTCTTAAACTCCGGGTCCAAGAATGTTTATGCAGCAGCTGCATCTTGATTACACAAATCTGGATGACCGCTATCGTGCAGTTAGAGAGATGGAGAATTTGCTGTCATCTAGTGATCAATAGGCTAACTGTCCTCTAGGGAGGCAGGGAAGATACCTGGGTGGGGAAATAATTGGATGGAATGACTAAATCTTCAAAGCATCTATCACCTTGGACCACATTTTGCATGGAATTGGTGGTGGATTTACCCAAGCTAAATAGACAGTGGTACAGAATGGCCTCTTTAGCTATCCTTTAAGGGCACATGGTGGGGCAGTGTATTTTATTTATTTATTTATTTAATTTCTATACCGCCCTTCTCCCAAAGGAGTCAGGGCGGTTTACAGCCAGAATAAAACAGCATAGACAAAAATTAAAACATTTTAAAAATCTTTTTCTAATTTGGCCAAAATAAGTTAAAAATGTCATAAAACCCTAATAAAAGCCCCACATTAAAATTACGTTAGGCCAACCCCGCACGATAAAACAAAAAGGTCTTAAGCTCACGTTTGAAGGTCCGGAGGTCAGGGAGTTGACGTAACCCCGGAGGCAGCTCATTCCAAAGGGCAGGAGCCCCCACAGAGAAGGCCCTCCCACTGGGGGCCACCAGTCAACATTGTTTGACTGAGGCACCCTGAGGAGGCCCTCCCTATAGGAGCGCACAGGTTGGTGGGAGGCTATTGGCGGCAGTAGGCGGTCCCGTAAATAACCCGGTCCTATGCCATGGAGCGCTTTAAAGGTGATAACCAACACCTTGAATTGCACCCGGAAGACCACCGGCAACCAGTACAGCTTGCGCAGGAGAGGTGTTACATGGGAGCATTGTGTTGCTCCCTCTATTACCCATCCAGTGCTCCAGAATGCTCTTCAAGGGGAGCCCCATGTAGATAGCATTGCAGTAGTCCAGGCGGGAAGTGACAAGGGCATGAGTGACCATGCATAGGGAATCCTGGTCTAGGAAGGGACGCAACTGACGTATCAGGCGAACCTGATAAAAAGCTCCCCTGGCGACAGCCGTCATATGTTCTTCTAAAGACAACCGTACATCAAGGAGAATGCCTAAACCCTCTCCCTAGGGGCCAATGATTCGCCCCTAAGAGTCAGCGATGGAATCAGCTGGCATCCACAGCCACTCAGTCTTGGAAGGGTTGAGTTGAAGCCTGTTCTTCCCCATCCAGACCCGCACAGACTCCAGACACCGGGGCATAACTTCAATGGTTTCGTTTGGGTGGTTAGGGGTGGAAATGTACAGTGAGTGTCATCAGCATACAGGTGGCATTGCACCCCAAAACCACGGATGATCTCACCCAGCGGCTTCATGTAAATGTTGAACAGGAGAGGTGAGAGAACCAACCCCTATGGCACCCCACACATGAGTTGCCTTGCGGCTGATCTCTGCCCTCCTGCCAACACCATCTGCGATCGGTCAGAGAGATAGGAGGAGAACCACTGAAAAACGGTGCCCCTCACTCCTAAACCCCCCAGCCATCACAGCAAGATACCATGGTCGATGGTATCAAAAGCCACTGAAAGATCTAATAGGACCAGGACAGAGGAACAACCCCTGTCCCAAGACCTACCAACGCGACCAAAGTCGTCTCCAGGCCTGAAGCCGGACTGGAACGGGTCTAGATAGACAGTTTCATCAACCTTCGCCACAAAACGAAGGTAGAAGACAGGACGATAGTTCGCTAGAACAGCTGGGTCCAGGGAGGGCTTCTTGAGGAGGGGCCTCACCACCGCCTCTTTCAAGGCGGTAGGGAAGACACCTTCCGTCAAAGAAGCATTGATAATTCCCAGAAGCCAGCCTCGCTTAACCTCCTGTGTGGCCAGTACCAACCAGGAGGGACACGGGTCCAATAAACATGTGGTCGCATTCAGCCTCCCCAGTATCCTGTCCATGTCCTTGGGAGCCACAGTATCGAACTCTTCCCAGATAATATTCTCAAGAACTACCTCCGTCATCCCACCAGAATCTACCCAATCAGCGTCCAAACCATCCCGGATCCGAGCGATTTTATCGTGCAGATATTGTCCAAAATCCTCAGCGTGCCCTTGTAAGGGGTCCTCCCGAGCTCCCTGTAAAAGAAGGGAGCGGGTCACCCTAAATAGGGCGGCTGGGCGGTTATCTGCCAATGCAATAAGAGCGGAAAAATACTCATGTTTTGCCGCTCTTATCACCACAGATTAAGAGCGGCTGGTCCTCCAATCACTCTCTAGGCATCTTTTCCGGCGCTTCATCTCTCTCAGCTCCTCAGAATACCAAGGAGCTAGTCGAGATCGGCGCCGGGTCAGAGGCCACAAAGGCACAGCGTCGTCCAAAGCCCCTGCCGCTGCCCTTTCCCAGGCGGTGACTTCAGCCGAGCCTGGGCTAGATCCTCAGGAAACAGCCCAAGCTCCGTCAGAAACCTCTCTGGGTCCATCAGGTGCCTGGGACTGAACCAACGAATCGGCTCCGTCTCCCTGCGGTGTGGGTTAGCGGTTCGAAAGTCAAGTTGAAGGAGCAAATGGTCTGACCATGACAGGGGTTTGATAACTAAATCCCCTAATTCTAGATCATTCAACTACTGTCCCGAGACAAAATCAAATCCAGAGTGTTTCCCCCGATGTGACTGGGACCATTAACTAACTGGGTCAGGTCCAAGGCTGTCATGAAAGCCATGAACTCCCGAGCTGTCGCCGATGTTTCACCTACTGACGGCAGGTTGAAATCCCCCATAACCATAAGTCTGGGGGTATCAACCGCCATCCCGGCTATCACCTCGAGCAGTTCAGGCAGGGCTGCTGTCACGCAGCAAGGAGCCAGGTACGTGATCAGCAAGCCCACCTGCATCCCCTGACCCCACTTCACAAAGAGAAACTCACATCCGGCTATCTGCGGCACAGTGACCTCCCTCAGCTCCAGACCTTTGTTAATAATAACCGCTACCCTCTCACCCCTGCCCTGGGCCCTCGGCTGATGGAATGCATGGAAGCCCGGTGGGCACATTTCAACAAGGGGCACCCCCTCCTTCCATGCCCAGCCAGGTCTCTGAAATACCCATCAGGTCCGCACCCCCCTCTTGTATAAGATCAAAAATAAGGGGGGGCTTTATTCACCACGGACCTGGCATTACATAACATCAGCCGAAGATCCAGGCTCTGGGGATTCCAGCCACTCAGGGAACGAGGAAAGCCAGAGGGACTGGAGTGCGCAATCGCTCGTAAGCAGCGAGCGCGCACTCCCCGAACATGATGCGGGCCCCCGCTTCCGCCTTATCTGCCCCTCCCATTTACCGTGCCAATGGAATAGCCCTTATAAGGTCGAGCTCCAGCCTCCTCCTTCACCTCCAAACCTGTAACCTCTGTGCCGCGAGCCCTAGCAGGGCCTAGCCCTATCCCTGATGGGTTTCCCCCACAACCCATCCTAAACCTCCCCCCCTTAAAAACCTTTTAAAAGACAATTTTAAAAAACTCCTAAGCCCCTTCTTTGCCACATGCCACCTCTCAGGATTCCAAATTCCATCATCGAGGTAGGCCCTCGATAGAGTGGAGGGCCAAATCTGCAAGAGGGGGGAGTCTCGCAGACCAAGAAGTTGCACTGGTGAGTACATCAATGTTCTAGAGAGTGACGGATGATCTCATCCCGGCCAGTCCAGATGGTAAAACAACAGTCTCCGGCCGGGAACAAACTTGGATGATAAATTAAGTTCCAAAGGTGGGAATGATGTCCCGGGATGGTGGGTCATCTGGGCGGGCACCCACCCAGGCAAGGATGGAACACTGCCAAAGGTGACTCCGCCAACCATACTGAGCGCCAGATTATTCAGCAATGTTAGTCGGCGACGAAGCAATCACTCAACCTCGAGAAGACCCAAGGCAGGGAAAGGCGTTGCCGCCGCAGCCATTACCATTGCCGCTGCCCCAAAAAATGTCTCCGTAGACAGAAGGTGCCGCCACCACCATTGCCGCAGCCACTGCCCAATCCAGCCGCCCAGGCCTCCCGGGCCCCAAAGAGGAAGAAGAAGCCACCGCCGCCAAAAGATGATGCCATACATGCGGCAGCCACCAACGCGGTGGCACAGCTGCCCCAAACCTCGAGAGGGCTTCATGGGGGGCTCTGTGAGGTCCTGTGGGATGAGACACCACCGCCGCCGCCAAAATGCCGACCCGCCGCCGCCATCACCATCCGACCAAACCAACGGGCCACAGCTCACCCCGAGCCTCATTTGCTACCAGCAAATGAGGCTCGCTCTTCCAGGCTGGCAAGATGTTCCTCCAACCGGGCCAGGGACCGGAGAGGTCAAAATCGGCCTCGCCCGGTCCGGTCCGGCCAGGAAAAGGCCATCACTCTCCAAGCGCTAACTCACCACCATGCCATCTTGGGCATGCGCAAAAGGGTCAATTTTATGTTGATCTACTTTTTTCCCCAATTCCAGGATGGGAGCAAAACATGGCAAACATCTTTGTGAATGAGCTCAAACAACTGTGAAATTGGGAAATAAGAAACTAATGTCTATTTCTGATGATCCATATCTAAAGATCAGTGCAGTCTGGGATATTTTTAAATTAATATTTCTGCTTTAAAAATATGATTTATTGCAGCAAAAGCCCAGGAAGAAATAGATGATATTGTGGGGGAAAACCGTAGTCCCTCCATAGAGGATAGAATGCAGCTGCACTACATCAATGCACTTGTTCATGAGGTCCTACGTTTTCCGCAATCAAGCATTGAGAACTTTCCACGTATGACAACCCAGGATGTGAATTTCAGAGGACACTTCATCCCCCAGGTGTGAAAAATCAGATCAGTGTCTCTGATCCACCTTCCATGTAGATTTCTGTTTATAATTGCAGTACTATAAACCTTCTCCAATAATTGTTGCTTATATTTTGTGATCATCATTTGAATTTTAGGCTATTGGATTTTATAGAATACTTTATTTATTTGCAAATGTCATCAATGATCTTACATATCTCCCATCCTGTCGAGTTTCATTGATATCTATTATGGTTCTTAGCTAAGTTAATTCTTTTTTATTTGCATCACTGACCTGAGGATGTTTAATAAGAAAACTTTGTTCAACTTTCATTCCTAACCATAGATGCAAACCTATAAACACTGCCATCTACTGGTTGGCTGTAGTTGTTGCATAAAATATATGAACATGTATTCCAACACCCCCACTCAACAACTACTCCTTATATTAGTCCCATTTTGGATCTCAGTTCTATAAATCTCTTTCTTGTAAATGGTTTTGTCAAAACATCTGCAATCAAATTATTAATTTCACAATACATAAGCACAATTACATTTTGATCAACCTGATCATGAATGTAATGATGCCTGACATCAATGTGCATTGTTCTTCCATTGATCTTCTCATTAATGGCAGATTTGATACATCCTTGATTGTTCTCATATAAGATTGTAGACTGGGACATTGGCTCTCCGAGATCTTCAAGCAATTGACGTAACCACACTTTTTTGACCGGCATAGGCAGCAGAAATATATAGAAGACAAAGCTACTGAAGTCTGCTTCTTACTGGACAAAGATGTAGGACTGTTTCCTAATTTAAACAAGTAACCACTTGTGGATTTGTGAGTACCTAGGTCACTTCCCCAATCAGAGTCCATATCCTATGATATTCAAATCACAAACTGCAGACAGCTTCAGACTCAAGTCCTATGTTTGCTTGAAATATCTCATGACTCTTTTGAATGATGTCCAGTGTCTTTGACATGGTTCACTCACACCGGCTTTTTTACACTGTATGTTAATTCCTAGGTAATATGTCACATCTCCAAGATCTTTAGTCTCAAAATGCAGTTTAAACACTGCAGTCAACTTTGCAATTTTCTCATCTTTTTTGTGAGCAACAATCAAGCCATCCACATAGAGTAAAATATACATATATTCCAAATCTACATGTTTTGAGTATAGACATGGATCAGCTCTGCTTCATATGAATCTGTCATCTAACAAGACTTTGTTTATTTTTAAATTCCATGCTTGAGCTGATTGCTTGAGTCTGTAAGGTATTTCTGCAAATATTGAACCTCGTAGGATATGTGGACTCTGATTGGGCAGGTGACCTAAGTACTTGCATATCCACAGCTGTTTACTTGTTCACATTAGGAAACAGTCCTATATCTTGGTCCAGCAAGAAGCAGACCTCAGTAGCTTTGTCTTCTACAGAGGCAGAATATATTGCTGCTGCCTATGCCAGTCAAGAAGATGTGTGGTTACATCAATTGCTTGACGATCTTGGAGAGCCAATGTCCCAGATTACAGTCTTAGCCTAACTTCATTTATATATTTCCATGTATGACTGGTAGTTCTGGTTTGTCAGATTTGCAAATGAATGTTTTGTTGCAGTTGTGTTACTGGCCATTTTCTTTTATTCTGTTTTATTCTGTTGCAGTCTTCTTTCTGTTGCTGTATCCTGCACTTGTTTGCTGTATCTTGCTTATTTGCTATGACTGGGCCCATAACCTGTTAAAAATTCTTTTTATATAGCCCTACAAACAAACAAAGTGTACAGTCCAGATGTGCCTTTCTGCTTAGCTGTGGCAGGAAACAGGAAACTCTACTGGGAACAAAAGGACATAGAGTATAGCCATAGCTGCAAACATATAAACTCTGCCATCTATTGGTTTGCTGTAGTTGTTGCGTAAAATACATGAACATGTATCCCAACATTAAGTTGGAAATCTTTCCCCTGAATGTAAAAAGGAAGCACAGTAAAAATGATGGATTAATGAATTTAGCCTGCCTCCTTTGGATTCTAGATTTCTGCCTTCCTGATAGTGGAAAAGTAGGAGTATCAAATATGTTTTTTTATTTACATTTGCTTTTCATCAACCATAAAACAGAGCCAGTTTAGTCTAGTGGTTAAGGCAGCCGGCTAGAAAGTGGGAGACAGCGAGTTCTAATCCCAATTTGGACATGAAGCTAGCTGGGTGATACTTTCTCTCAGCCCTAGTAAGGAAATAGCAATAGCTCACTTCAGCAGAAGCAAAATGGATCTTTCAATTGTCTGCGCCATGATTAAATTTTTTAAAACTTACAATGCACAGCCAAGTTGAACTAGAATTTTAGTTGGGAAACTGTAGATTTCTTACATCAAGACAGAGGCAGAATGGAACAGAATTCCTAAAAGTTTGGCACACTGAAAAATTAGCAGACATATAGTAATAAACCTAATTTATAAATCATCATACATCCTCCAACCAATACTCCAAACAACACTCAAATAAGCAGAAACAGTCAAGAAAAAAAATCTCCCCAAATCCACACAAGGCTGTAAACAGCAAACCAACATCATTTCCCATTTTAGAGCACAGATTATATTATTAATCTAGTAATGAAATGCCTGCAAGAAAACAAACAAACTGAAAGGAAGGTCTGTCAGAGAATTGTGAAGGACACATAAGACATTATCAGTGAGCAACTGGACAGGTAGTCCTTGACTTATGATCACAATTGAGCCCAACAATTTATGTTGCTAAGTGAGACATTTTTAAGTGAATTTTGCCCCATTTTATGATATTTCTCTCCACAGTTGTTAAATGAATCACTGCTTATTGTGGTATTATTAAATCATTATTCGCTGCTTGTTGTATTCTTAAATAATACATTCAATAATAATGTATTATTAGTTAATGCCATGCTTGTTAAGTGAATCTGGTTTTCCCATTGACTTCGCTTGTCATAAAGTGATGACATGACCCTCGGACACTGAAACTGAGTCATAAATATGAATCAGTTGCCTCTGAATGTTGATCATGTGACCTTGGAGATGCTGCAACATTTATATGAAAAACATTCATAAATCTCTTTTTTCAGTAACTTTGAACACTCACTAAACGAACCGTTGTAAGTCAAGGACTACTTGTAATGAACTAAGTGGGCATCTATTGTCTCTGTCCAAATCTTCTGTGTTGATTTGGGATGACCTCATTCTGGATAAAGAACACCATATAGACATGTGTTAAAGCCTCTAAAGAAAAATGATGCTAATGTACCCAGGCAATACAATATTAACACAACTAGGCGGAATTTATAAAATAATTCAAAATAAGGCTTTTCTTTGGTTGGAGGAAAGGAGTAAGCTGTTGAATAAATAACTTTAAAATGCTCTACGTTTCAAATAACATAATTTTTGTAAGGACTTTAATCACATGACTTGGTCAAACACAAAACATGGAGAAATATTTTAAATTGCATCAAAGTTACTTTTGATACCTTCCAAGGAGTCTCATTTTTAAAAGAATTAGAATAATCTGTTTCATTATGGGGAAAAACTTACCTTTGCTTTCCATATCTTCTTGTCTTCATAAAGGGCACAACTGTTCTTCCATTAGGAATTTCAGCACATTTTGATCCTCTCTGCTGGGAAGATCCTAAGAAATTTGACCCAGATCATTTCTTGGATGAGAAGGGTAAATTCCAAAAGAAGGATGCCTATTTTCCTTTCTCTGCAGGTAAAAGAGGGGTTATGGCTGATTTAGTGTGCTGGGGTCTTCAGCAAAGACCAAAAATTACCTATAATGTTTCTGAACTGTTACCTCACCTGTGCTGATGGGGCTGTTTTTTCTGCCTGCCCTTGCCGCTAGCTATACCTGCTCCCAGATTTAAGACAAGCATTCCTAGAACACTTAGGTAAATGGCAAAATCATTGGGAGAATCTGATTGACACATGAAGGAGAGTGTTCAGTCTTTTTGAACCAGAAGAGATGTGGTGATTGCTTTTTTAGGTAATAAAATTATTGAAGTTTAGAATTACAAAGATTTTTTAAAAAAAGCTAACAGAGTAAAAAGTAAAATTACAAAGGGTAAAATGAGAAATTAGAATATTAGAATTCAAATATTTCAATATACCTTATTTTACAATATTTTTAAAATATGAAAAAGTTAAAATAGATATCAGTAGATCCAAAGAGAGTCATTCAAAATAACCACATCTCACACTTTACCCTGGTGTAATAAACTCTACTCCTTTTTTTAGTATACAAAACAATATTTCTCTATAATCCATTCAGACGGTTATTGATCAATGCTACAAATTACTTCAATACAGTCTCTTTCATAAATCGAGCAAAAAAAAATCCAGTTCTCTGGGATTTTCATTTAATTTCCTTCTTAATTTAATGGAGTTTGTAGTCTTGCATCTTTGAAGGTGTCTAACTTCTATGAAAGGGTTAATAGACAATAGATAAAGTGGTTAGCAAGGGAAGTACAAACTTAACATCTTGTGAAAGACTCCATTTGCAGCTGGAGGCAATACACTAAATGTCCTGGTCTCCCAATTTCCACCCTCCCACATAATTTTTTTTTATGCGAGGAGCAGATGTAAGGAAAAATGGCCTAGGCAATCTTGAGAGGATTGTAGGAAGCAACCTACTAAGTGGCTCCTTATTTTGTGGAGCTGTCTTCAGTTGGATATCTTCCCTGGAAGTGTTGTCTTTTGATTCAATCTTAGGTTATTTTTTTTAAAAAGAATATTAAACAACAGAATAGGTTTTGCAACATTCAACAAAAGTTTATGTCTTTCTCACTATGTCTTTCTTCTTTCTGAAATAATACCTTATATTTCTGTAGCATAAATGATTTGGATATTTATTTGATTGATTGATTGCTATTGCTGCCCTTCTCAATGTGTCACTGATTAATTAATTGGCAATTAACTAATTATCTTCTTCATTTTGTGTTTGTGTGTGCAGGGAAGAGAGCATGTCCAGGAGAGGCTTTGGCAGATATGGAAGTCTTCCTTTTCTTTGCCATTCTGCTCCAGCATTTCACTTTTGAATTGACAATGGACCCTAAAGAGATAGACCTAGAGGCTTTGTTTAAGGGCTGTAGGAAGAATGGGAAGTATCGCTATTTACGGGCCATCAAACGTAAAATTTAAATGAGCAACAGAAATAAATATTGTTTCAACTTTCATCAGCCCAAACCTATAATTCTAAAGCTGGATGTAAGGTTCTAAAAGTATAAGAAAGCTTTTCATTAAGGGACCTGAAATACTTGTGGGAAGAATTTATAAATTTATATAACAGTGTTAGAAATATTGTATAGGGAATCATATGCTCCCTTACCCAAGTTTCCAACAAATAAAACATTTGATTAATGAAACAAAGTTGCAAACGTTGCATGGAACGTTGCATTGGAACGTTGCATCATATCCCATTGGAACGTTGCATTGGAACGTTGCATCATATCCCATGAGGCACACCCAGTGGTGGGATTCAGCCAGTTCGCACCTATCCGGGAGAACCGGTTGTTAACTTTCTAAGCAGTTTGGAGACCCAGTTGTTGGAAGAAATCTTATTTTGTTTTTTTTGCTTTACAGGAAGGCAGGAAGGAAACATTCTGGTGGTGTTTCTAGCCTAATCTTTATTGCCCTGCTTACAGAAACTGCCTCTCTGGTTTACCCTTATTACATTGTAACAGCTAAGGCGAAGCGCCCATTGACATGAGTGACGTTGAATTGGCCACGTCCACACGGTCACATGACCACCGAGCCACGCCTACCCAGCTGGTCATTAGGGCAGAGAACCGGTTGTTAAATTATTTGAATCCCATCACTGGGCAAACCTCTTTGCTTTGAGGAATAAATAAATCTCCTTTCTTCACAGCTGTCTTGATTTCATTTTGATTTGTTCTTGAGCAACTCCAGCTGGATTTGGAACCCCAAATTATTCTTCTGACAGGCTTCAAATCACTTTTTGAAATTAATTACAAGAATATTTCCTGTGGGTTGTTTAACATTTTACAAAAATATATATGAAGACTTTGAAACAAACTGTAAGAAATCTTCCTGTAGAGAAAAAGTTGTTGATTAGGGAAAAAATACCCTACATGATAAGAGATAAGAAGGTTGGCTAGAGGGAACAAGAGAGACTTGAAAGATTATATTTATAAGTGACTGATTAATACAGAATGAAGTAGTCTTATTTGTGGAAGAATTAAAGAATTTTTGGGGAAAATTATCTCAGAAATTACTCTTAAGAATAGTTGCTATAAACAGAGGAAAGAATTTTGAACATAGAAGGTTATGACTTGTTATATGGATGGCATGCATATTTATTTTATGAAAAAAGGTGGATAGGGCTTTTAAGAATCATGTGTTGAGAAGTGCTCTTTTGCGGGTCTGGAAAAAATATTCTTATAGTTTATAGATGACTAGACTATAAGATTCCTATATGGGCGAGCCGCAGACATGCAATAGAGAATATAAATATAGAACAGAAACAGGAAATGATTACTTATAAAGAACTTTTGTATGCTGAAGGAGGTAGATTGCAATTAAAATCATTACAGGTATTAAATAAAGAAGAGAGGAATTATACTTGGTTTCAATATGGGCAACTAAGTGCTAGATGGAAAGAAGATCAAAAAATTGGTATAATGCAAAGGGAGGAAAATTTAATAAAGCAAGTTAGAAATCAGACCCAGGAGCATATAAAGAGATTATATAATGTGTTGCTTGAAATAGATTTGGAAAAGGATTTGGTAAAGGACTGTATGATAAAATGGGCACAGAATATTCAGGAACCAATAATGTTGGAAACATGGGAGAAAATCTGGGTTAGAAATGTTAAGTTTACACAAGCACAGAATTTAAGGGAAAATTTTTATAAGATGTTTTATAGATGGCACTTAGATCCCAAAAAATTATCATGTATGTATCTTGATATCCAAGCGAAATGTTGGAGATGTGACTGTGATGATGCTACATATTTTCATATTTGGTGGACTTGCAAGAAAATTAAGGCCTTTTGGATAAGAATTTGGTGGATTATTCAAAATGTCCTGAAGAAGAAGATAAAGTTCCTGCCGCAATTTTTCCTTTTGGAAATTATAACGGATTGTACAGGGATTGAGACTAAATTGATTCTGAATTTAATAACAGCAGCAAGGCTGTTGACTGGACAATATTGGAAGAAAAAAGAGTTACTACAATAGAAGAATGGATATTGAAAGTTACTAATTTGGCTGAGATGGCTAAAATCTCAGCTTTTTTGAAAGACAATACGCAGGAAAGATATTTAATTGAATGGAAAAAATGGATTGATTATTTACAAAACAGATATCAGATTAAGAAATATCAGATTGCCTTTGAATAATTAGGAAGTATTATTTTATGTAATGGGGGGGTTGGGAAATGAAAAGATTTAGATGAGGTTAATTGGATTAGAAGGGAAAATTTTACTCTATGTTTGGTTTATGTATAACAATACCTTGTGATTGACCCGGGAAGCCTGGGGGGGGGGAGGGAGGGGGGAAAGGGGTTTTGTGGGGGGGAGGGGGAGGAAAAGGGGGAAAATGTTTTTGTTTGTTAAAACTTTTTCAATAAAAAAAAATAGTTGCTATAAAAATGGAATTCAAAATAAATTGTGGAAAAGGAACAGATTTTAGTAATAAAATAGAGACTGTGGCTAATTTGAAAGACGATCTGCAAATGGATTTTAAAATGTCAGGCTACAAGAATGATATGGAAAACAATATTACACTGAAATTGAATGAACTTGCCTGATGTAATAATTAAAGGAGACATAAAAATAATAAATCAGAAGAGTGACTTGAGCATGTTTTTTTTAATCTTTGATTAACAAAAAAAAGTCATAAAGTTGTGAAATAGTTTCTGAGAGAGAGAAAATTATAAGAAACCAACTTGTAAGACACTATTTGAAGGGATTAAAGATCAAGCATCTTAAAAATAAATGGAAGGAAAGAAAGGGGACTTATTTGGCAAGATTAAAATATATGGTTTTTTTCCTGGTAGCTCTTAATGGACTATTTTTTACTTGGGCCAAATGATGAGGCTCTAAAGGTTTGTTTATAGATAACAAACAAGATATAAGAAGGGGGCTTTTTGGTTTATTTTTAGAGAATCTGATGTTACTGCGTTAAAAGGAAAAAGAATATAAGACTGATTTGATTAAATATATACAAGTATGTTATTATTTCTCATAAATCTTAATGGCTTCTCCTGATTAGTGCTATTTTATCATTTGTTTATTGATAAAAGCTGAGAATAGAAAGAAGAGATCTTTCATTGTAACCCCAAAGAATGTGATAAGTACTGAAGTTGTTTGCATTTGTTTTTCTTTGCAATTCTTATTTTTTTTCTTTTTTGTATATTCTTAGTTTGCATTAGTTTTTCATCTTTGCATTTGTATTCTTCAATAAGAATTATTAGAAAAAATAAACATATCGGAAATCCATGAAATCAGAAAAGTAGAAATATTTGTTTTAGTTGCCATGTTAAAAAAGTGATAGTCCTTAACATACAACCTGTCATTTAACAACAGTTCAATGTTATGACAGCCTTGGAAAGGATGCTTTATGGCCTGTAAAGTATCTCCAATTGTCATAAAATATCACGTACACACACATGCACACACACATGCACACACACACACACACACCACTTACCTTTCTACTTACCTTTACTACCAGTTTGCAATGGGAGCATGTGTGCACACTTCTGTGCATGTGCAGATCGTCTATGATGACATCAGGGTTGGTGTGTGGAGCCTCCCGCCGCTTTTACTACGGGTTCACAAGAACGGGACAGAACCAGGGGCAACCCACCACTGACACACCCCCACCCACCCACCCACCCACCCACATGTACACACATGCTCCCTGGACAGTGAATCCACTTTGACTTTGACAGGGGGGGATTTTCAGCACCTGGGTGGAGAAATACTTCTACGCAGCCTCTTCTGGTCCTCCCAAGGCCTCCCTCAACCATCCTCCTTACATTACTGCTCTGTGTTTGCTCTAACACATGTGATTCTGAAATAGATGCTTTTTCCAGAGCTCCATCTGCTACTGCTGCATGATGCCAATCCTCTTCCCCCCAACCTCCAACAGCATTTGGCAAATCTCCTGAAGTTGGCGACCGGCATGGAGCACAGTGAGTAACCGCTCCTCAGCCGCGATCTTGTGGGGGGAAATCCACAGGTTGAGGATTCTGCAAAAGAGCATACCATTCACCCAAACAGCTCAGTGGAGTACCCCAAGGCTCTGTTTTAGGCCCAGTACTCTTCAACATCTTCATCAATGACTTGGACGAGGGGATAGATGGGGAACTCATCAAATTTGCAGATGACACCAAGCTGGCAGGAATAGCCAACACTCCAGAAGATAGGCTCAAGTTACAGAAAGATCTTGACAGACTTGAACATTGGGCGCTATCTAACAAAATGAAATTCAACAGTGAAAAAAGTAAGGTTCTACATTTAGGCCAAAAAAACAAAATGCACCAGTATAGTAGCATGCTACTATATGTGGTACCTTGCTCAATAGTAGTACCTGTGAGAGGGATCTTGGAGTCCTAGTGGATAACCATCTAGATATGAGCCAGCAGTGTGCAGCAGCTGTTAAAAAAGCCAACACAGTTCTGGGCTGCATAAACAGAGGGATAGAATCAAGATCACGTGAAGTGCTAGTACCACTTTATAATGCCTTGGTAAGGCCACACTTGGAATATTGCATCCAGTTTTGGTCGCCACGATGTAAAAAAGATGTTGAGACTCTAGAAAGAGTGCAGAGAAGAGCAACAAAGATGATTAGGGGACTGGAGGATAAAACATATGAAGAACGGTTGCAGGAACTGGGGATGTCTAGTTTAACAAAAGAAGGACTAGGGAGACATGATAGCAGTGTTCCAATATCTCAGGGGCTGCCACAGAGAAGTGGGAGTTGGGCTGTTCTCCAGAGCACCTGAGGGTAGAACAAGAAGCAATGGGTGGAAACTGATCAAGGAAAGAAGCAACTTAGAACTAAGGAGAAATTTCCTGACAGTTAGAACAATTAATCAGTGGAACGACTTGCCTGCAGAAGTTGTGAATGCTCCAACACTGGAAATTTTTAAGAAAATGTTGGATAACCATCTGACTGAGATGGTGTAGGGTTTCCTGCCTGGGCAGGGGGTTGGACTAGAAGGCCTCCAAGGTCCCTTCCAACTCTGATGTTATGTTATGTTAAATGAAAACATCGGGGAAGCAGAGGTCAGAGACTCTACAAACGGGAGCGTCTGATAACAGAGTCCCCCTTCCCCCACCGCCTCCATTATTACCATTCCTGCTGCTACTCTCCAGGCAGCGAAAAAATCATAAATCAAGCTTCACAGGTTAGGTTTGTGGACTTAAAAGCCCTACTGAAAGAACTGTGCGAACTCAGAGAGACCTAGGCGAGGAGAACTTCTAACTTCTAACTCCTATCGGGAGCATCTGATAACAGAGTCCCCCCGCTGCCTCCACCATCATTGCCCCTGCTGCCTCCACCATCACCGTTGCCACTGCCTCCACCATTACCACGCCGCCGCTACTCTCCAGACCCCGAAAATAAAGTCCCCCTTCCCCCACTGCCTCCACCACCGCTGTCGCCAAATTGGGTTTGTGGACTTAAAAAGCCTGCCTGCCGAGTGAGCTACAAACTCTCCAAACCCTTCCCCCTCCACCTCCCCCACCGCTGTCGCTGAATTGGGTTTGTGGACTTAAAAAGCCTGCCTGCTGAGTGAGCTACAAACTCTCCAGACCCCAAAAACAAAGTCCCCCTTTGTTCTGTCCTCTTTACCTCCGTCCGAACGATGGCTTAATTAGCCGGCTCTTATCAGCTCTGGCAGTAAAAGAGCCAGTGTCTGCCAAGAGCCCTCGTTAGCTGCCAAGACGCTGGTGAGTCACAACCTTCAGCTCTAGTGAATCAGTGGATTTGCCTGATACAAAGAGACACACCAGCTCTTGCTGCCTTTTATATCCTGTGTGGTGTGGCTCCATGACTCAGCACTTCCTAGGCCTGCCTCTTCCCTGCTTCTGTTGTTCCCTTCTCTCCTGCCTACGAAACCTAGGATTCAGCCATGCCTGATTGCTGTCAGCTGGGTCTGCAGGCGTGGCCTGTGGGGGGGGAAAGAGTCAGGGGAGGGAGGCCTTGTTATCTCTTTCACCTGGCCTGCTTCTGGCTCCTGGAGCTGAGCCAGGGAGGCCGGTGCTTCTGAGGTAAGTCCTGACAGTCCTTCCCCCTCACTGTCCAAGTCACTTTCTGGCAGAAGGCCCGGCTCCGAGTCACTTTCTGGCAGCAGGCCTGGCTCCAAGGCACTTTCGGGCATGGGGCCAGGTTCGGGGGCGGGAGCCACAACACCCTTTGTTTTTTCCAGACCCGAAAACAAAGTCCCTCTTCCCCCACCGCCTCCACCACCACCGCCATTGCCGAATTGGACCACCATCTCAAATACTCTACAGACCACCTCCACCACCGACATCGCCGCAGATACATTCCAGACCATGAAACCAAAGTCCCCCTTCCCCAGCCGTCTCCACCACCACCGTTGCCACAGATACTTTCCAAACCTCCATTGCCATCGCTGTCGCTACTCTCCAGACCACAAAAACTTCGCAAAAGGACCAAGCGTGCTCAATGCCACTGTGTGTGAGAGAGAAAGATTTGAGATCTAAGGAGAGAGATAGAGAGAGAGTATAGAGAAACTCACAAGGAGAGCTTCGTGGAGGATGGAGCGTGCTTGGTTGGGCCGTGGGAGAGAGAGTGTGAGATTTGTGATCTGAGGATAGAGAGAGAGAGAGAGAGTATAGATAAATCTAAGGTGATTAGAAATATAAATTAGATAAATCTAAGGAGGTAAAAAGTATCTAAGGAAAGAGAGAGAGTGAGATTTGTGATCTAAGGAGAGAGAGAGAGAAAGAAAGTATAATTAGACAAATATCCAATAATCTATTAGTTAATTATTAACTACTCAATAGATAATAAGAATAGATGAATATCCAATAACCAAATTAGTTAATTATTAACAACTCAATAGTAAACAGACAGTATTTACTGTTCTATATTCTATGTTCTATGTTTTATATTAACTAATGTACTTTCTAATTACTATTTCACTATTACTATTTCACTATTTTATCTACTATTTTTTATTTGCTATTTCACTATTGATATCAGCTAATTAATTTCATAAAATATTTAAGGAAACATCAACTATGCCAGGCAAAAACTCCAACAGATCTGCCAAACAAAATTACCCAAACAAAAATTATCACTACAAACAATGACCCAAATGACCCCGGAATATGCTATAAATGTAACACATACATAAACGATTGTGATGAATCCAAAAAATGCCGTTTATGTACCAAGTATGCCCACCACACCTGCCTGAAAATAAGCAAACGGATAGTCAACATCCTACAATCAGATCCTACATTTATCCGTATATGTCCATCTTGTTTTCCAAAATTCGACCACTTAATTACCATGTCTGATAAAGTCCTTACCTTGGAAACAACTATAAAGTCACAACAATCTATCATTAACTCCATTGATACAAGCTTAGAAAGAAGAATACTATCATGTATTGAACCACGTTTCTCAAATCTGGAAAAAAAAATTACAGCACAAAAAGCTGAAAACTTAACAGATCAAAATCTTTTCCCAATCCAACAAACATCACCTAATACACAACCTAAACCACAAATATCTGCCAACCAACCAGACAACGTAGCCATACTAATAAAAGATACCATCGGGAGAGAACAAAAATGTCAAAATGCTATACTATTTGGATTAGAAAACACCAGTGAACCAGATATCACCAAGGTACGTAACATCATAGGAAATCTTAATCCACCAACCATCTCTCCTGACAAAATAATTGCAGTTTCCAGAGATGGACCATAATATAAAAACAGTGATGGATCAATGGCGCCTAGATTCTGTAGTCATCTGCATAAATGAGACCAGCAAAAGAAAGTTCATTTATACTATAAACTCAATCGCCAGAACCAACCCTATCCACAGCAAACTTGGAGCACGGCCTGATCTATCTTTTCTACAAAGGATACGTTCCCGTGAACTCCACACAGAACTCAAACAACAGCAAGACGAAGGCGAATCCAACCTATACATTGACTTCCGTGCTGACTGCATAAAAAGAAAAACCTACAATCAAGTACCCGCCATCCAACCCCCCATCACCCAAAACATCCAACCAGCCGTTGTACAGAACTTTCAATCAGCTGTCATCCAAAACTCAATGTACAATCAAGTACCAATCATCTAACGCCCCACATCACCCAAAACATCCAACCCCCCATCATGCAAAGCATCCAACCATCCGATGTACAGAACTTTCAACCAACCATCATCCAAAACTAGGTACACACACCTCTAATTTCCTCTACACCAACCACTGCAGAACTTAAATGCAAACTAATAAATGCAAGAAGGATTGTAAACACAATACTTGAATTTCTCCTATTGTTAAATACTGGTACATTCAACATTGTATTTGTATGCAAAACATGGATGAACTCATCCCTGTCTGACTCCATTATTTCAGACAAAGAGTATCATGTTTTCAGGTCTGATCGCAAAACCTGCAGAGGAGGTGGAGTGGCTATCTTTTACCAAAAATCACTGAATCTAAAAAATATTCAAGTTGCACATAAACTTGTTCTTCTTGAAACTATTGTATGTGAACTGTCCCTTAACATCACACTTCGCTTCTTGCTATGCTACAGAGCCCCCGACTACGACACTGCACATGCAAACATGTTAACCGCACTACTAACATGGGCTTCCTCTTGCCCTTATCCTCTCATCTTCCTGGGTGACCTAAACCTGCCTCTTTTTAACTGGATAACAAATGAATGTACAATCGAACCCATCCATACTACCCTGTACAATGCTGCTACAAATCTAGGTCTTGATCAACTAATAACTAACAATACGAGACTCAACAGCTGCCTTGACCTCATCTTCTGCAACAACTCAAATTCAATTTACGGACTACAAATAAAAGAACCTTTTTCCAACAGTGACCACAGCATGATAGACTTTCGTCTCAATATACGCCTTTACAATAATCTTCATAATAACGGCATTCCAAAATATAATTTCAAAAAAGCCAACTATGATCTTATAAACACTGACCTCGCATCTCTTGATTGGCAACATCTATCCTCTAACTGTACCACTGCTGAAGACCACTATAAAGTTTTCCTACTTGAAATCAATAGAGTTATTAAACTATACGTACCACAAACCACCACCAAAATCAAGAAAAACAAACTACCCATATCAATAAAAAAGCTCCAATCAAAAAAAAAATCCCTCTGGCAAAAAAACAAAACTGGCTATGTAGCCAACTTCAGAAACTGCTACAAAAATATATGCAGCCAAATAAAGATTGAATGTACCAATTACCACATCAAACAAGAAGAAGACCTTCTGTGCACAAAATCCAATCGAACGTTCTATAATTTTGTGAACAACAAACCTGAAGACTCGAGATCTGTCTCACCCCTAAAAGAATCAAATGGTAAAGAATGTAACGATGAAACAGTTAAAGCAAACCTCTTTAACACATTCTTTGGCTCAGTCTTTGTCAACAGTAATGGCTCATATCCGATATTCCTCAATCGTACCAACAATGAGTACAACGACTTAACACATTGCTGCGTCATCTGCAAAGTAATGGAATCAATCATCAACCAATCCATCACCATCCACCTAGTAACAAACAACCTACTCTCTAATAAACAATTTGGTTTCAGAAAAAGTTTAACCTGTAATTTACAACTTCTTCACTGCAAAAACATATGGACTACAAATCTTGATCAAAGCAAAGCAATAGATGCAATTTACATAGACTTCTGTAAAGCTTTCGACTCAGTGGTACATGACAAACTTCTTCTAAAACTAAAATCTTACGGCATCTCTGGTCCCCTCCATAATTGGATTACAGCGTTCCTGTTAAACAGACAACAAGTGGTAAAAATAGGCAGTGCCCTATCAAATCCTGTTCTTGTCAATAGCGGTGTCCCCCAAGGCAGTGTTCATATCTGAACAATAGCGGTGTCCCCCAAGGCAGTGTTCACACTCTTCATATTATACATTAACGACCTCTGTGACCATATTATAAGTAACTGTGTTCTCTTCACCGATGATGTTAAACTATTTAACACTACCAACAATACGTCTACCTTTCAAAAAGACCTTGACTTTGTGTTGGAATGGTCAAAAATATGGCAACTACAAATCTCAATCAGCAAATGCTTTGCCTTACACATTGGAAAAAAGAATCAGAACACTAAATACAAGCTTAATGGACTTTACCTTGTAGATGACTCTCACCCTGTTAAAGACCTTGGAGTTTTATTTATTTATTTATTTATTTATTTTTTTATTTATTTATATTTATATACCGCCCTATCTCCCTAAGGACTCAGGGCGGTTCACAGGCAGTTAAAATACATATAAATACAGATTAAAAACGACAATTAAAAAACTTATTCTATAGCCAAATTTTTAAAACAATATAAATAGTAAAAACCCCTTAAAACCAATTTCTTTAAAATCTAATCCAGTCCCGCGCAGATGAATAGGTGTGTTTTAAGCTCGCGACGAAAGGTTCGGAGGTCCGGAAGTTGACGAAGTCCTGGAGGGAGTTCGTTCCAGAGGGTGGGAGCCCCCACAGAGAAGGCCCTTCCCCTGGGTGTCGCCAGATGGCACTGCCTAGCTGACGGCACCCTGAGGAGTCCCTCCCTGTGAGAGCGCACGGGTCGGTGAGAGGTATTTGGTAGCAGTAGGCGGTCCCGTAAATAGCCCGGCCCTATGCCATGGAGCGCTTTAAAGATTGTCACCAGCATACAATTTTCATATCAAATGATTTAAGTGCCAAAGCCCACTACAACTATATTGCAAAAAAGGCTCTAAGAGTTGTAAACTTAATTTTGCGTAGCTTCTTCTCCAGAAATATCACACTACTAACCAGAGCATACAAAACATTTGCAAGACCAATTCTTGAATACAGCTCGACTGTCTGGAACCCACACCTTATTTCAGACATTAATACAATTGAGCATGTCCAGAAATATTTTACAAGAAGAGTTCTCTGCTCCTCTGAAAACAACAAAATACCTTATACCACCAGACTTGAAATCCTGGGATTAGAAAACTTAGCACTCTGCTGACTCCGACAAGACCTGTGTTTACCACACAAAATCATCTATTGCAATGTCCTTCCTGTTAAAGACTACTTCAGCTTCAATCGTAATAATACAAGAGCAAAGAATAGATTCAAACTTAATGTTATCCGCTTCAATCTTGATTGCAGAAAATCTTCTGTAACAGAGTTGTTAACGCTTGGAACTCACTACCTGACACTGTGGTCTCATCTCAAAATCCCAAAATTTTTAACCAAAAACTGTCTACTATTGACCTCACCCCATTCCTAAGAGGACTATAAGGGGCGTGCATAAGAGCACAAAAGTGCCTACTGTTCCTGTCCTATTGTTCCCTTTCATTATATCAAATTAATACTTTGCTTATATATATATATACATATTTTAGCCTATATTTTATATTTTATATATATTTTAGCCTATTTATTTATTTATTTATTTATTGTTTATATTTATATACCGCCCTATCTCCCAAAGGACTCAGGGTGGTTTACAGGCATTTAAAAGCAATAAATACAATCTAAAAACAATTAAAAAACTTATTCAAAAGCCTAATAATTAAAAATATAAAAAATTAAAACCCAAGTTAAAACCCACAAACTAAAATCTAACTCAGTCCTGCGCAGTTAAATAGGTATGTTTTAAGCTCGCGGCGGAAGGTCCGAAGGTCCGGAAGCTGACGAAGTCCTGGGGGCAGTTCATTCCAGAGGGTGGGAGCCCCCACAGAGAAGGCCCTTCCCCTGGACGTCGCCAGACGACATTGCCTCGCTGACGGCACCCTGAGGAGTCCCTCTCTGTGAGAGCGCACGGGTCGGTGAGAGGTATTCAGTAGCAGTAGGCGGTCCCGTAGATAACCCGGCCCTATGCCATGGAGCGCTTTAAAGGTGGTCACCAAAACCTTGAAGCGCACCCGGAAGGCCACAGGTAGCCAATGCAGTCTGCGCAGGATGGGTGTTATACGGGAGCCACGAGGGGCTCCCTCTATCACCCGCGCAGCCGCATTCTGGACTAACTGCAGCCTCCGGATGCCCTTCAAGGGGAGCCCCATGTAGAGAGCATTGCAGTAATCCAGGCGAGACGTCACGAGTGCGTGGGTGACTGTGCACAGGGCATCTCGGTCCAGAAAGGGGCGCAACTGGCGCACCAGGCGAACCTGGTAAAACGCTCTCCTGGAGACGGCCGTCAAATGATCTTCCAAAGACAGCCGTTCGTCCAGGAGGACGCCTAAGTTGCGCACCCCCTCCATCGGGGCCAATGACTCGCCACCGATGGTCAGCCGCGGATTTAGCTGACTGTACCGGGATGCCGGCATCCACAGCCACTCTGTCTTGGAGGGATTGAGCTTGAGCCTGTTTCTCCCCATCCAGACCCGTACGGCCTCCAGACACCGGGACAGCACTTCGATAGCTTCGTTGGGGTGGTCCGGCGTGGAAAGGTACAGCTGGGTGTCATCCGCATACAGCTGATACCTCACGCCGAAACCACTGATGATCTCACCCAGCGGCTTCATGTAGATGTTAAACAGAAGGGGCGAGAGGATCGACCCCTGCGGCACCCCACAAGTGAGGCGCCTCGGGGTCGACCTCTGCCCCCCTGTCAACACCGACTGCGACCGGTCGGAGAGATAGGAGGAGAACCACCGATAAACGGTGCCTCCCACTCCCAATCCCTCCAGCCGGCGCAGCAGGATACCATGGTCGATGGTATCGAAAGCCGCTGAGAGGTCTAATAGGACCAGGGCAGAGGAACAACCCCTATCCCTGGCCCTCCAGAGATCATCCACCAACACGACCAAAGCCGTCTCTGTGCTGTAACCGGGCCGGAAACCGGACTGGAGCAGGTCTAGATAGACGGTTTCATCCAGGTGCAGGGAAACTGATATGCCACCATACTCTCTACAACCTTCGCCAAGCGGGTTGGAGACCGGACGATAATTACCTAAAACAGCCGGATCCAGGGAAGGCTTCTTAAGGAGGGGTCTCACCACCGCCTCTTTCAAGGCGGCCGGAAAGACACCCTCCACCAAAGAAGCGCTCGTAATCGCCTGGAGCCAGCCTCGTGTCACCTCCTGAGTGGCCAGCACCAGCCAGGAGGGGCACGGGTCCAGTAAACACGTGGTGGCATTCAGTCTACCCAACAACCTGTCCATGTCCTCGGGAGCCACAGGGTCAAACTCATCCCAGACAATGTCACCAAGACCACCCTCGGACGCCTCACCTGAGTCACCGCAATCTTGGTCCAACCCGTCCCGAAGCTGAACGATTTTATCGTATATACATGTTTATATGTTTATATGATATGCTGCTGTTTTTATGTCAATGTTTGCATATACTGTTGTGACAAAATAAAAAAAGAAAAAGAGTTCTCCACTCCTCTGAATACAACAAAATATTTTATGCCACCAGACTTGAAATCCTGGGCTTGGAAAATTTAGAACTCTGCTGCCTTCGGCATGACCTGAGCTTAACTCATAGAATCATCTGTTACAATGTCCTTCCTGTTGAAGACTACTTCAGCTTCAATCGCAACAATACACGAGCACACAATAGATTTAAGCTTAATGTGAACCACTCCAATCTTCATTGCAGAAAATATGACTTCAGTAACAGAGTTGTTAATGCCTGGAATACACTACCTGACTCTGTGGTCTCTTCCCATAATCCCAAAAGCTTTAACCAAAGACTATCTACTATTGACCTCACCCCATTCCTAAGTGGTCTGTAAGGGGCATGCATAAGAGCACCAACGTGCCTACCGTTCCTGTCCTAATGTTCCCCTTGATTGTATCCAACTCGTATAATTATTTCATGCTTATACTTATATATATGCTTATATGTCGTATAGTTATTTCATGCTTATGCTTATATATACCGTTGTGACAAATAAAATATATAAAAAATATAAAAAAATAAAATTTGTGCCTTCCGCTTGGATGGCAGGAAATGAACAGTGGAAAAGGAGGGAACAAAGAAGAAAAGAGTAACAGAACATCTCCTTCCCCCTTTTTTTCCTCCGCTGTCATTTTTTTCTTTGATCTCCAGCTGCTTCCTCTCCCTCCTCCCCCTTCTCCCTCCCCTCCCTTCCTCCTCCATCACTCTTCCTCGCTTTTACATAACCATTTGTATGAACACTCTCCTCATTCCTGAGCAGACTCCTAAAGATGCAGGCAGCATCAAAGAGATTTCTAGAGGAGATTGGCTTCACCTTGGTTTCTCGAGGATTAAAACATCAGGCCAAATCCTAGAGAGGAAGCAGAACCATCAAGCAGATTTCTAGAGAGGAAAGGAAAAGTGAGTGAAGGGGCAGCTTGAGCATGATGTGCTTGGACTCATCATCATCATCATCATCATCATCATTATCATCATCATCATCCCTGCCCTGATGGTGTTGATGCTGTTTCCTTTGCTTGAGCAGGAGAGAGGAAAAGAATCAGAAGGAGAAGAAAAAATGTCACCTGAAAGAATAATATTCCCCTTATGTCACACCATCCATTTTCAAAATAAAAGGGCTACACTAGGCTTGACTTACCAAGCTAAGAATTGCACTCCAAAAGTCAGTGGAGTTATATTTCCCTTGCTTAAAAAAATGTTGCTTCATTCATTTTTATTTTTAAAAACTACAGTCAGTCCTTGACTTAGAAGCATTTATTCAACAACCTTTGTAATTTATGATAGCAGTGAAGGAAGAGACTTATGATCTGTTTCCAAAAGAAAACAACATTTAAGTGAAGAGTTTGTTTAAGTAGCCTGGAAAGTATTAGCAGTTCATCGGAATAGATTACAATAGAATAGAATAGAATAACCGAGTTGGAAGGGATCTTGAAGGTCTTCTAGTCCAACCCCCTGCTTAGGCAGGAAACCCTACACCACTTCAGACAAATGGTTATCCAACATCATCTTCTTTTTTTTATAAAAACTTTTTTATTTTTTACAAACACACATACATAAAACCATCTTCAATTCAAATACATTGCGTCGGTGGGTTGATTACCAGTCTTTGTGCAGATCACCATATTTGTTGCAACTGATTTATCTAATCTTATTTTTTTATCAATATAGTACATCTCTCAGCATTTTGGGCCACTTCCTGAGGGTCTGGCTCACGGCACGGCAGAGGAACTAGCCGCAGCCTGGGAACGGGCTGTGGCTGGGGCTTTAGACCGTGTCGTGCCTCTGCGGCCTCTGACCCGGCGCACATCCCAACCGGCTCCTTGGTTCTCCAAGGAGCTGAGGGGGATGAAACGCCAGAGAAAATGCCTAGAGAGTTCTTGGAGGTCCAGCCGCTCAGAGGCTGATCGGACACTAGTTAGATTCTATACTAGGACCTACCTAGTGGCACTGAGGGAAGCGAGGCGTTGCTACGCCTCCTCCCTCATTGCGTCGGCAGATAACTGCCCAGCTGCCCTGTTTCGGGTGACCCGCTCCCTCCTTCATCAGGGGGAGCGGGATGACCCGTTGCAGGGACATGCTGAGGAGTTTAACGGTTATCTATACGATAAAATCGTTCAGCTTCGGGACGGTCTGGACCAAAATTGTGGCGATTCGGACGGGGCGTCTGAGGGCGGTCTTGGTGATATTGTCTGGGATGAGTTTGACCCTGTGGCTCCCGAGGACATGGACAGGTTGCTGGGTAGACTGAATGCCACCACGTGTTTACTGGACCCGTGCCCCTCCTGGCTGGTGCTGGCCACTCAGGAGGTGACACGAGGCTGGCTCCAGGCGATTACGAGCGCTTCCTTGTTGGAGGGAGTCTTTCCCACCGCCTTGAAAGAGGCGGTGGTGAGGCCCCTCCTCAAGAAGCCTTCCCTGGACCCGGCTATTTTAGGTAATTATCGTCCGGTCTCCAACCTTCACTTCGCGGCGAAGGTTGTAGAGAGTATGGTGGCATATCAGTTTCCCCTCCACCTGGAGGAAACTGTCTATCTAGACCCGTTCCAGTCCGGCTTCCGGCCCGGTTACAGCACTGAGACGGCTTTGGTCGTGTTGGTGGATGATCTCTGGAGGGCCAGGGATAGGGGTTGTTCCTCTGCCCTGGTCCTATTAGACCTCTCAGCGGCTTTTGATACCATCGACCATGGTATCCTGCTGCGCCGGTTGGAGGGACTGGGAGTGAGAGGCACCGTTTATCGGTGGTTCTCCTCCTATCTCTCCGACTGGTCGCAGACGGTGTTGACGGGGGGGCAGAGGTCGACTCCGCGGCGCCTCACTTGTGGGGTGCCGCAGGGGTCGATTCTCTCGCCCCTTCTGTTCAACATCTATATGAAGCCGCTGGGTGAGATCATCAGTGGCTTCGGTGTGAGGTACCAGCTGTACACTGATGACACCCAGCTGTACTTTTCCACACCGGGCCACCCCAATGAAGCTATCGAAGTGCTGTCCCGGTGTTTGGAAGCCGTACGGGTCTGGATGGGGAGAAACAGGCTCAAGCTCAATCCCTCCAAGACGGAGTGGCTGTGGATGCCGGCATCCCGGTACAGTCAGCTGAGTCCACGGCTGACTGTTGGGAGCGAGTCATTGGCCCCGATGGAGAGGGTGCGCAACTTGGGTGTTCTCCTGGATGAACGGCTGTCTTTGGAAGACCACCTGACGGCCGTCTCCAGGAGAGCTTTCCACCAGGTTTGCCTGGTGCGCCAGCTGCGCCCCTTTCTAGACCGGGATGCCTTGTGCACAGTCACTCACGCCCTCGTGACGTCTCGTCTGGATTACTGCAATGCTCTCTACATGGGGCTCCCCTTGAGGGGCATCCGGAGGCTTCAGTTAGTCCAGAACGCGGCTGCGCGGGTGATAGAGGGAGCCTCGTGGCTCCGTGACACCTATCCTGCGCAGACTGCACTGGCTACCTGTGGCCTTCCGGGTGCGCTTCAAGGTTTTGGTGAACGTCTTCAAAGCGCTCCATGGCATAGGGCCGGGCTATTTACGCGACCGCCTACTGCTACCGAATACCTCCCACCGACCCGTGCGCTCTCACAGAGATGGACTCCTCAGGGTGCTGTCGGCACGTCAGTGTCGTCTGGCGACGCCCAGGGGAAGGGCCTTCTCTGTGGGGGCTCCCGCCCTTTGGAACGAACTCCCCCCGGGACTCCGTCAACTTCCAGACCTCCGAACCTTTCGTCGCGAGCTTAAAACGCATTTATTCATCTGCGCAGGACTGGGTTAGTTTTTTAAATTTATGGGTTTTAATTGGGTTTTTATTATTTATTCTAAATTTTTAATTTCGGCCCAATTGAATAAGTTTTTTAATTGTATTTTAATTGTGTTTATATTGTAACATTATTGTGTATTTTATTTGGCTGTGAACCGCCCTGAGTCCTTCGGGAGAAGGGCGGTATAGAAATTTAAATAATAAATAAATAATAAATAAATAAATTTTAATCAATTAATCTCGATTGGGAATAACATTTCATTTTCTCTATTCTAATCAGCTTTCTTAATTTAGTATTAAACATCTCCAATCTCATTCCCTAGACTCAATTATATAATTTAACATTTCCATTATACAATCTTACTTAAATCTCTTTAACATATCTCTCTAACCACTGATAAAAGAGATCCCATATTTTATAAAATTGTTTGTCTTCCTGTTCTCTAATTTCTAATGTCAATTTACTCATTTCTGCACGTTCCAACATTTTCATGATAATTTCATTTTGCAAATGAAGTCTTTCATTTTTTCAATTTTTGGCAAATACAATCCTAGCTGCTATTAAAACATTTACAATCAAATATCTCACTTCTCTATTATATGTTTCAGATATAATTCCCAATAAAAAAACTTCTGGTTTGAAATCAATATGTTTTTTAATCATCTTTTCCAACCATGTGTGGATTTTAGACCAATATCTTTTAGCTTCTACACATGTCCACCACATATGGTAGTATGAACCGGGTGTCTGGTGATATTTCCAACATTTTTCAGATTTATTCTTAAACATTCTAGCAATTCTTGTCGGGGGTAGGTGCCATCTATAAAACATCTTGTACAAGTTCTCTTGTAGGCAGTAGACATTGTCATTTTGTAGTTTTGAGTCCAAAGTTTTTGCCACACCTCCAAGTCAATTCCATGTCCAAAGATTTTCCCCCAAGCAATCATTGTCTCTTTAACTTGTTTTTCTAACTTAAATTCTAATAGATAACAGTATAATTTCCTAATTAGGTTGTCATCAGCACCTGTCAAAATTTTATCTAAATTAATCATATTATTATAAATTCCTTCTGTTTTGGAATCTTTATCGTATCTGGAATGAATTTGCAAATAAGAAAACCAATTCATTTTTATACCTTGTAATTCTAATTCCTCTATCGTTTTTAGTTCACCCTTTTCATTCAACAGTTCACAATATCTAACAATTTGTTCTTTCCTGAATATTACTGAATATGAAAAAGCCTCAATAGTTGATACCCAAACTGGAATTTTTAAATAGTGTTTTTTTTTAATTTTTTCCCAGTTTAACAATAATGCCTCTCTTATAAAGTGTCTTTTAAAATGACCCTGTGTTTTAGCTTCCCCATACCATAGAAAAGCATGCCATCCCAACAACAAATCATGTCCTTCCAAAGTCAATATTCTATTATTTCTTAGAGTTATCCATTCCTTGGTCTACATTAAACTAGCTGATTGATAATATAAATCCCAATTAGGTAGTCCAAAGCGTCCTCTGATTCTCACATCTTGCAATAGTTTCAATTTTATTCTTGCTTTTTTACCTTGCCATATAAATTTCAATATTTTTTTATTTAGGTCCTCAAAATATCCTTTCCCCAATTTAATTGGAATTGTTTGGAACAAATACAAAATTCTAGGCAATATATTCATCTTGACGGTTGTTATTCTTCCAATCAGTGATAATTGCAAGTTCTCCCACTTTGTCATGTCTAACACAATCTGCTGCTTAAGTTTAACATAATTATTTTAATAACAACAACAACAACAACAACAGAGTTGGAAGAGACCTTGGAGGTCTTCTAATCCAACCCCCTGCCCAGGCAAGAAACTCTACACCATTTCAGACAAATGGCTATCCAACATTTTCTTAAAAATTTCCAGTGTTGGAGCATTCACAACTTCTGCAGGCAAGATGTTCCACTTATTGATTGTTCTGTCAGGAAATTTCTCCTTAGTTCTAAGTTACTTCTCTGCTTGATTAGTTTCCACCCATTGCTTCTTGTTCTACTCTCAGGTGCTTTGGAGAATAGTTTGACTCCCTCTTCTTTGTGGCAACCCTTGAGATATTGGAACACTGCTATCATGTCTCCCCTAGTCCTTCTTTTCATTAAACTAGATATACCGAGTTCCTGCAACCGTTCTTCATATGTTTTAGCCTCCAGTCCCCTAATCATCTTTATTGCTCTTCTCTGCACTCTTTCTAGAGTCTCAACATCTTTTTTACACCATGGCGACCAAAACTGAATGCAATATTCCAAGTGTGGCTTTACCAAGGCATTATAAAGTGGTATTAACACTTCACGTGATCTTGATTTTCTTTCAAGGTACTACATCTTGCTGTCAGGTGTATCCCCAAGTACTTAACCTTGTTAGTAATTTGCATCCCTGATCTTTCCGCCAATTCATCTTTGTATTTTGTTAACATATTTTTGTCAAAATCTTTGTTTTTTCTTTATTTATTTTCAGACCTGCTACCTTGCCATATTCTCCTATCTTATCAATCAATATATTTATTGATTCTAATGGATCCTCTAGGATAAAAACCAAGTCATCTGTGAATGCTTGTAGTCCAACTTCTTCTTAAAAACTTCCAGTGTTGGAGCATTCACAACTTCTGGAGGCAAGTTGTTCCACTGATTAATTGTTCTGTCAGAAAATTTTTCCTTAGTTGCTTCTCTCCTTGATTAGTTTCCACCCATTGCTTCTTTTTTATTTTATTTATTTATTTTGTTTAGCATGTATTTTATGACAAATACAAGTGTAAACATAATTATAAATACATGTAAAGGATATGAATAAAAAAAAGGATGAGGACAGGGACAGTAGGCACGCTGATGCGCTTATGCACGTCCCTTACAGACCTCTCAGGAATGGGGTGAGGTCTACAGTAGACAGTCTAAGGTTAAAGTTTTGGGGATTTGGAGAAGAAGCCACAGAGTCAGGTAGTGCATTCCAGGCATTAACCACTCTGTTACTGAAGTCATATTTCCTGCAATCGAGTTTAGAGCAGTTTACCTTGAGTTTGTATCTATTATTTGCTCATGTATTTTTGTAGTTGACGCTGAAGTAGTCATTGACAGGTAGGACGTTGTGGTAGATGATTTTATGCACTATGCTTAGGTCAGACTGAAATCGGTGTAGTTCTAAATTGTCTAAACCCAAAATTTGGAGTCTGGTGGCATAAGGTATTTTATTGCGAGCAGAAAAGTGGAGGACTGTTTTTGTGAAATATCTCTGGACTCTCTCGATTGTATTTATGTCTGATATGCAGTGCGGGTTCCTGACAGATGAGCTGTATTCAAGAATTGGTCTAGCAAATGTTTTATATGCTCTAGTTCAGGGGTAGTCAATCTTTTAATACCTACTGCCCACTTTTGTATCTCTGTTAGTAGTAAAATTTTCTAACTGCCCACCAGTTCCACAGTAATGCGCCGTGTATTGGCATCTGCACATGCCTCTCGCACATCATGAGTTGGGTTGGGGGGGCGCTGGTTACCAGCTCTGCTTGTCTGTTACAACTGGGTGGTGTGGGGGGAGATGCGCAAGCTATCCTGGGACAAGGCTCTTTTGTTTGTGGTCGTGCTATAGCGCCATTTAGTTTCACTTAAGTAACGTCAACTAAACTTATGCACACGTGATACAAATAGTATATTTTCAGAAATTTAAATTGTCATGGGGAATTTTATGAAAACCTAATGAAAATGTTTTTAAATAATGGTATGAATTTTTTTTTAAAAAGTCAGTTAAATTTAAAAAAAGGAAAGTGTTTCAGCATCGGACAAAACCTCTACCTCCCACCATGAAAGCTGGAATGCCCACTAGTGGGCGGTAGGGACCAGGTTGACTACCACTGTTCTAGTTAGTAGTACAATATTACCAGAGAAGAAGTTACACAAGATTAGGTTTGTTGTTGTTGTTGTTAGTTGCGAAGTCGTGTCCGACCCATCACGACTCCATGGACAACATTCCTCCAGGCCTTCCTGTCCTCTACCATCGTCTGGAGTCCATTTAAACTCATGCCTACTGCTTCAGTGACTCCATACAGCCACTTTGTTCTCTGTTGTCCCGTTCTTCTTTTGCCCTCAATCTTTCCCAGCATTAGGCTCTTCTCCAGTGAGTCCTTGTTTCTCATTAGATGACCAAAGTATTTCAGTTTCATCTTCAGGATCTGGTCTTCTAAAGAGCAGTCAGGGTTGATCTCCTCTAGGACTGACTTGTTTGTTTGCCTTGCAGTCCAAGGGACTCCCAGGAGTTTTCTCCAGCACCAGAGTTCAAAGGCCTCGATTCTTTGGCGCTCAGCCTTTCTTATGGTCCAGCCTTCACAGACCTACATTGCAACTGGGAAAACCATAGCCTTGACTATACATACTTTTGTTGGCAGGTTGATGTCTCTGCTTTTTAGTACACTGTCTAGATTTGCCATAGCTTTCCTCCCCAGGAACAAGCGTCTTTTAATTTCTTGACTGCAGTCCCCATCTGCGGTGATCTTGGAGCCCAGGAAAATAAAATCTGTCACTACCTCCATTTCTCCCTATCTATCTGCCAGGAACTGAGAAGGCCGGATCCCATGATTTTAGTTTTCTTAATGTTGAGTTTCAAGCCAACTTTTGCACTCTCCTCCTTCACCCGTATCAAGAGGCTCTTTAGTTCCTCTTCGCTTTCTGCCATTAGAGTGGTATCATCTGCATATCTGAGGTTGTTGATATTTCTCCCGGCAATCTTAATTCCAATTTTTGTTTCATCTAGCCCTGCCTTTCTCATGATGGGCTCTGCATATAAGTTAAATAGACAGGGTAATAGTATACAGCCTTGCCGGACTCCTTTCCCAATTTTGAACCAATCAGTGGTTCTGTGTCCAGTTCTCACTGTTGCTTCTTGACCCGCATACAGGTTTCTCAAGAGACAAATAAGATGGTCTGGTACATACATCTCTTTAAGAACTTGCCACAATTTGTTGTGATCCACACAATCAAAGGCTTTAGCATAGTCAATGAAGCAGAAGTAGATATTTTTCTGGAACTCCCTAGCTTTCTTCATGATCCATATGTTGGCAATTTGATCTCTAGTTCCTCTGCCTCTATGAAAACCTGCCTGTACTTCTGGTAGTTCTGGATCCACATACTGCTGGAGTCTAGCTTGTAGGATTTTAAGCATAACCTTATTAGCATATGAAATGAGTGCAATGGTGCGATAGTTTGAACATTCTTTGGCATTGTCTTTCTTTGAAATTGGAATGTAAACTGATCTTTTCCAATCCTGTGGCCATTGTTGAGTTTTTCAAATTTGCTGGCAAATTGGGTGTAGCACTTTTACTGCGTCATCTTTTAAGATTTTGAATAGCTCAGCTGGAATACTGTCTCCTCCACTAGCTTTGTTGTTACTCAGATTTCCTAAGGCCCATTTGACTTCACATTCTAGGATGTCTGGCTCAAGGTCAGTGACCACCCCATCGTGGTTATCGGGGATGTTAAGCTCATTCTTGTATAGTTCTTCTGTGTAATTTTGCCACCTCTTCTTAATCTCTTCTGCCTCTGTTAGGTCCCTGCCATTTTGGTCCTTTATCATGCCCATCTTTGCATGAAACGTTCCCTTCATATCTCCAATTTTCTTGAAGAGATCTCTGGTCCTCTCTATTCTATTTTTTTTTCTATTTCTTTGCACTGTTCATTTAAGAATGCATTCTTATCTCTTCCAGCTATTCTCTGGAACTCTGCATTTAGCTGGGTATATCTTTCTCTTTTTCCTTTGCCTTTCGCTTCTCTTCTTTCCTCAGCTATTTGCAAAGCTTCCTCAGACAGCCATTTTGCTTTCTTGCATTTCTTTTTCTTTGGAATGGTTTTAGTTGCTACCTCTTGTACAATGTTGCGAACCTCTGTCCATTGTTCTTCAGGCACTCTGTCTATCAGATCTAATTCCTTAAATCTATTTGTCACCTCTACTGTATATTCATCAGGGATATGATTTAGTTCATACCTGAGTGGCCTGGTGCTTTTCCCTACTTTCTTCAGTTTAAGCATAATTTTGCAAGAGGCTCATGATCTGAGCCACAGTCAGCTCCTGGTCCTGTTTTTACTGACTGTATAGAGCTTCTCCATCTTTGGCTGCAGAGCACATAAGTCAATCTGATTTCTGTGTTGACCATCTGGTGATGTCCATGTGTAGAGTCGTCTCTTAGGTTGTTGGAAAAGAGTGTTTGCTATGACCACCGTATTATCTTGACAGCATTTTATCAGCCTGTGCCCTGCTTCATTTTGTACTCCAAGGCCAAACGTGCTTGTTATTCTGGTAATCTTTCCAATCTCCCATGATGATAAGGACATCATTTTTTGGTGTTAATTCTATCAGGTGCTGTAGGGCTTCATAGAACCGGTCAATTTCATCCTCTTCGGCACCAGTGGTTGGGGCATAGACTTGAACTACTGTGATATTGAATGGTTTGCCTTGGATTCGGACTGAGATCATTCTGTCATTTTGGGGATTGTACCCCAGTATTGCTTTTCCTACTTTTTTATTGATTGTGAAGGCCACTCCATTACTTCTGAGGGATTCTTGCCCACAGTAGTATACCTGAAAGTCATCTGAGTTAAATTCGCCCATTCCTGTCCACTTTAGTTCGCTGATTCCTAAGATGTCGATGTTCAGTCTTGTCATCTCTTGTTTGACCACATCCAGCTTGCTTTGATTCATGGATTTTACATTCCAGGTTCCTATGGAGAAAAAAATCTTTACAGCATCGGACTTTCCTTTCACCACCAGATACAATGACTCCATTGCCAGCTTTTCAAGCTGCTGGCGGACCATAACACTAATCAGTAGGAATAGACATTTTCTGCCTGTAGAAATATATATAATCCATGGATAGTGGAGATGAACCGTGTGTGTGTGTGTTTAAATACACTGCTATGCAAAAGGCTTGGGTTGTCCTCTCACTAAATCCTCATCCTCGTGATGTACGCTAGGCTTCTGCAAATGTTGGTATTTGTAATCTGCAGAGAGCCCTGGAGGAATGAAATGCGTTCAGGAAAAAAAGAGATGCGCTAAAACATTACAGCCTTTGGCTTCAACATTATTGCAGACTTGTTCGAAACGCAGCCACAAAAAGCAACCGTTGGATCAGTCTGGAAACGTTAGGAAATGCAGCGATGACACAGCTCCCTCCCAGAGGGTTTCTATTTTAAATTTAGCTATTATATTCAGCATCTCACGAGGTGCCTCTGATCACGATGGTATTTTTTTTTGTTTTTTGCTTTTAGTTCGGCACTAAAATTTTGCAAAATCATTTGGGAGGGGCGGCTCCAAAATATTTGCATGGACCTACTGAACCCTGAAGCTGACCTGACTAAAGCGATTTTTGACAGCTTCAGTGTTGCCACACTGCAGCTGAGGGATAGGGATAGGGAGAGATTATAGATAGCTGGGATCTTGTAGCCAAAACAAAATACCTTCTTTTGGGAACCAAGGACATTCTCACACCTGGTTAGGGGAAGGCGGAGTGATGTCACCCGGCAATCAGATAGCGCCGTCATTGGACCATGTGACTGATTGTTTTGAGAAAGTCGCTTCATTCTTTCTGGTGCTACTAGTACTAGCCCTCTGCTCTTCCCCAGTAGCATATTGGACACCTTCCGACCTGAGGGGCTCATCTTCCGGCATCATATCTTTTTTCCTTTTTGTACTGTCCATGGGGTTTTCATGGCAAAGATACTGGAGTGGGTTGCCATTTCCTTCTCCAGTGGATAGGCAATAATAGACAATAGACAAAGTGGTTAGCAAGGGAAGTACAAACTTAACATCTTGTGAAAGACTCCATTTGCAGCTGGAGGCAATACACTAAATGCCCTTGTCTCCCAATTTCCATCCTCCCACATGATTTTTTTTTTAATGCAAGGAGCAGCTGTAAGGAAAAACAGCCTAGGCAATCTTGAGAGGGTTGTAGGAAGCAACCTACTAAGTGGCTCCTTATTTTGTGGAGCTGTCTTCAGTTGGACATCTTCCCTGGAAGCTATTGTCTATTGATTCAATCTTGTGTTATTTTTTTTTAAAAAAATATTAAACAACAGAACAGGTTTTGCAACATTCAACAAAAGTTTATGTCTTTCTCACTATGTCTTTCTTCTTTCTGAGATAATATCTCTTATTCCTGTAGCATAAATAATTTGGATATTTGTTTGATTAATTGATTGCTATAGCTGCCCTTCTCAATGAGTCACTGATTAATTAATTGACAATTAACTAATTATCTTCTTTATTTTGTGTGTGTGTGTGTGTGCAGGGAAGAGAGCATGTCCAGGAGAGGCATTGGCGGATATGGAAGTCTTCCTGTTCTTTACCATTCTGCTCCAGCATTTCACTTTTGAATTGACAATGGACCCTAAAGAGGTAGACTTAGAGGATTTGTTTAAGGACTGTAGGAAGAATGGGAAGTATTGCTACTTACGGGCCATCAAACGTAAAATTTAAATGAGCAACAGAAATAAATATTGTTTCAACTTTCACCAGCCCAAATCTATAATTCTAAAGCTGGATATAAGGTCCTAAAAGTATCAGAAACCTTTGCATTAAGGGACCTGAAATACTTGTGGGAAGAATTTATAAATTTATATAACAGTGTTAGAAATATTGAATAGGGAATCATATGCTCCCTTACCCAGGTCTCCAACAAATATTTGATTAATGAAACAAAGTTGCAAACGTTGCATGGAAAAGCTGGCAAGCGATAATATCAAAATCTTTTAAACTCACAGCAAAGATACAAATTAATTAAACATTTATTTCAAATTGTAAATGCACACAAAATTCAATTAACATAATGTAAATATAATTTTAACACTCACAGTTCAACCATAGGACTCAGTCTACATTGCTTGCTGTCACACAATAGAACCAGCAGTATATACACCCACCCCCTCAAGTCTGTGGACTAGTCCCTTATAAAACCACCTCTCTGTACTCCATTTTTTCTGTAATTATCCCCATAGGCAAACCTCTTTGCTTTGAGGAATAAATAAATCTCCTTTCCTCACAGCTGTCTTGATTTCATTTTGATTTGTTCTTGAGCAACTCCAGCTGGAGTTGGAACTCCAAATTATTCTTCTGACAGGCTTCAAATAACTTTTTGAAATTAATTACAAGAATATTTCCTGTGGATTGTTTAAAATTGTACAAAAATATATATGAAAACTTTGAAACAAACTGTAAGAAATCTTCCTGAGAAAAAGAAAAAGAAAAAGTTGTTGATTAGGGAAGAAATACCCTACATTATAATAGATAAGGAGGTTGGTTAGAGGGAACAAGAGAGACTTGAAAGATTATATTTATAAGTGAACAATTAATACAGAATGAAGTAGTCTTATTTGTGGAAGAATTAAAGAATTTTTGGGGAAAATTCTCCCAGAAATTACTCTTAAGAATTGTTGCTATAAAAATGGAATTCAAAATAAATTGTGGAAAAGGAACAGATTTTAGTAATAAAATAGAGACTGTGGCTAATTTGAAAGATGATCTGCAAATGGATTTGCAAATGACACAAAGTCAAAAAGACCTTGACTTTGTGTTGGTAGGGTCAAAAATTTGGCAACTCCAAATCTCAACCAACAAATGCTCTGTCTTACACATTGGAAAAAGGAATCAGAACACTAAATAGAAATTTAATGGACGTGACCTTGTAGATGACCCTCACTCCGTCAAAGACCTTGGAGTTTTCACATCAAATGACCTAAATGCCAAAGCCCATTGCAGCTACATCGCCAAAAAAGCTTTTTTTTTTTTTTGAATAATTTTTATTTCCATTTTCCAACATCATATTTATGTACAAACTATTATCCATCATTAATCATTAATTTTTATTTATAACTGATTCAGGCCTGCCCGATTGCCACTTCCTTTCTACACAACCTCCCTCTCTACCCTCTACTACTTTCCCTCTCTACCCTCTACTACTTTCCCATCCTTCATCTCCTTCACTTTACTACTTCCTCTCCTCCTCCACTCCTCCCTTCTTCCACCCTTCTTCCACCCTATCTAACCTTCTTATTCCCCTCCTCCTTCTCTACTCTTTCCTACCTACTTTCTTCCCTCCTTCTACTCCTCTCCTTTTCTTCCTGAAATGGCAGTCGAGCATCCCCAATATCATTTTAATTTTTTTAATTTCATATCTTCAAAATTACTGTACATTAATAATCAATCCATGTATCATTTCCCCTTCCCCCTCTTCCCCTTCCCCCAGACTTCCCAGAGCAAATACCGGTATTATAACCAACAATCACAAGCTAAAGTATGCAAAATATACATAACCTCCCACCTTTAAAATTTAAAACTTTAGATCCCTCACATTAAGAATAAAAGATAGGAAAGAATAATAAAAAGAAAAAAAGAAGCAATACCAACTTCACATATTACTTCTTCTTACAGTCCATTTTAAAATTAATCCATCTTCTCAAATTCATTTTTTTCCACTTGTATATTCCTTCAAATTTCATAAGTCCATTTCTCAAATTACAGTCCATCTTCTCGAACTCAAATTTTATCACTTATATATTTCTTCAGTTGCCATAACATTTAATGTCCGTTCTTCTTACAGTCCATTTTAAAATTAGTCCATCTTCTAAAGTTCAATTTTTTTCACCCACTTATATATTCCTTCAAATTTCATAAGTCCATTTCTTAAATTACAATCCAGCTTCTCAAATTCAAATTTTCATCACTTATATATTTCTTCAATTGTCAAGATTTAATATCCAATCTTCCAATACTACTCCATCAATCAAATATCATTTCGAATAAAATCTCTCAAATATAATATTTCCAGCTTAACTTCATAACTTTTACTATCTATAAACGTATCAATTAAAATAAATAATCATTTAAACTACATCCACAATATAACAGTAAGCAGTTAAAATCATTACATCCACATTATCTAAATTCATAAATTTCACTTTCCATCCTTCACAATTGAATAATATCATCCCATAGATTTATACCATACAAATAGCAAATAACAAAAATCCTGTAATTTATATCCTAAACAAATCAATTCCAAAAATTAACCATAATCATCATATTCACATCTTAAACATTCCTCCCCTCTCCCATTCTATTTTGCATCATTTCCAAACCAGTTAACTTAGCATCTAACAACAAAGGATTCCCACTCTTTAAAACATTAATATAAAAATGTCTCGCTTTCATAACTGAATTAAGAAAATACTTTCTACCTCTAAAATTCAGTGACAAACCCATTGGGACTTCCCATCTAAAATATATCTGATATTTCTTAAGCTCATCCACCAAAAAAGCAAATTCTCTTCTGTTTCTTAACATTTTAGGAGGAATTTCCTTCATCATTTTTATATCTTGTCCCAATATCTGAAATTTATTTTTATAAAAGGCTTGCAAGATTTCATGCCTAACCTTTTTAGTTGTAAAATAAATAACCACATCCCTAGGTACTCTATTTTGTCTTGCCCACCAAGAATTAACACGATAAATTCTTTCAATATTAATCTCAAAATCTTCTGGCTTCACACCCTTTATCTGTGCAAAGGCTTGCGTAAAAATCTCCTTTAAATTTTCCTTCCTATTTTGTTTCAACCCCCTCACCCTTATAGCATATTCCATTAATCTATATTGTAATATTACTCTTTCTTCATCTGCCCTATCTACCTTTGCCTTTATATCTTCCATCTTATTATCTAAGTTCCAATTGTTTTGATTTTTTTGAATATCTTCTATTTTCCTTTGCAGCTCTAAATTAGTTTTATTAAATTCTGCAAGATCGTCCTGCATCTGAATACAAGAACTTAATATTTGCGCAATTGCATCCTTTACCATTTTCATTTCCCTCTTCTGCTCTTCCACCATTTCCTTAAAATCCAACATCTCTTTCTCTATTTCATCAAATTTTTGATCTATTTCTAAAAAATGACTCTCCAAAAACTCCTGTAAAAAATTTCTTACTTCCTTTTTGATTTCTTCTTTTAATTTTTGAATCTGAGCTGAAGAAATTTCAGCTGAAATTTCAAAGTTTTTAATAACTTTTGGCACTATTTGCTTAAAGGCCATTTTAAAAAAAAAAGGATAGCTTAATAATAAACCAAAAAAGAGAAAGAAAAAAAATTTAAAAGAAAATTTCAAAAAAAAACCCTATCTTTTAAATCTATAATCCCAAGGAAGATGAAAAAATATAAATCATAAGATTCTCATTTCTTCCAGTTAGTCAGTATCTTCCTATATATCTTCTTTTTCAACACACTTTTGGCACTATTTGCTTAAAAGCCATTTAAAATATATATAACAAGTCAAGCCCAAAAAGAGAAAAAATATAAATCATAAAATTCTCATATCTTCCGTTTAGTCAGTATGTTTCTATGTATCTTCTTTCTTCTACTTCAACACTAGCTGTTAGTAAGCATTTCTACTTTCGTTTTCAGAGCACACATTCCACAAAACCGCCATTTGCTTTCTTCTCTCCTATCTTCGCAGCCAATAAATCCTCAGGGTTTCACAATCTTCTTACAAGCAGATGTTAGAACTCCAGTTTTTGCTCCGTCCACGTTTAAATCCATCATTAAATCAATTCTTGTCGTGGCGGTTGGATGCTTCGTTCGTTTGCCATGAAGGCAAGTGCCTCTCCTAGCCCGGAGCTTATCAGATTATAGAAGGAGAACTTCCCACCAGATTAGGGCATCTCAACCTCAAATCTAATTGCTCAGCTTTCCTCCTTCGCCCGAAGGAAAGAATACAAGCTGTTGGACTCAGATTTACGATGTCCTAACAGCTTTTACAGACTAGGGAGTCAGCAGCTAAATCATAGCTGCTTTCTGCACGAAGCAGAGCCAAACCGGAAGTCGCCAAAAAAGCTTTAAGAGTTGTAAACCTAATCTTGCGTAGCTTCTTCTCCAGAAAGATTACACTACTAACCAGAGCATACAAAACATTTGCTAGACCAATTCTCGAGTACAGCTCGCCTGTCTGGAACCCACACTTCATTTCGGACATTAATACAATTGAGCGTGTCCAGAAATATTTTACAAGAAGAGTTCTCCACTCCTCTGATCACAACAAGATACCTTATGCCACCAGACTTGAAATCCTGGGTTTAGAAAATTTAGAACTCCGCCGCCTTCAGCATGATCTGAGTATAACTCACAAAATCATCTGCTACAATGTCCTTCCTCTTGAAGACTACTTCAGCTTCAACCACAACAATACACGAGCACGCAATAGATTTAAATTTAAAGTGAACCGCTCAAATCCTGATTGTAGAAAATATTACTTCAGTAACAGAGTTGTTAATGCCTGGAATGCACTACCTGACTCCATTGTCTCTTCCCAAAATCCCCAAAGCTTTAACCAAAAACTTTCTACTGTTGACCTCACCCCATTCCTAAGAGGTCTGTAAGGGGCGTGCATAAGAGCACCAGCGTTCCTACTGTTCCTGTCCTAATGTTCCCTTTGGTTGTATCCAATTCGTATGGTTATTTCATGCTTATACTTATACTTGTTGTGTTTGACAAATAAATAAATATAAATAAATAAATAAATAAATTTTAAAATGTCAGGCTACAGGAATAATATGGTAAATGATGTTACACTGAAACTGAATGAAATTGCCTGATGTATTAATTAAAGGAGACATAAAAATAATAAATCAGAAGAGTGACTTGAGCAGTTTTTTAAATCTTTTATTAACAAAAAAACTGTCATAAAAGTGTGAAATAGTTTCTGAGAGAGAGAGAAAATTATAAGAAACCAACTTGTAAGATCCTATTTGAAGGGATTAAAGATCAAGCATCTTAAAAATAAATGGAAGGAAAGAAAGGGGACTTATTTTGCAAGATTAAAATATATGTTTTTTTTTCCTGGTAGCTCTTAATGGACTATTTTTTACTTGGGCCAAATGATGAGGCTCTAAAGGTTTGTTTATAGATAACAAACAAGATATAAGAAGGAATACAAGACTGATTTGATTAAATATATACAGTATGTTATTATTTCTCATAAATCTTAATGGCTTCTCCTGATTAGTGCTATTTTATCATTTTTTATTGATAAGAGCTGAGAATAGCCAGACAACAGAAAGAAAAACTAGAGGAAATAACAGGATTTGAAATTGTAAAGAAGGTTAAATATTTAGGGGTTTATATTACATCATTAAATGTGAAATTGTATAAGAATAACTATGAGGTTTTATGGCAAAAAGTTCAGAAGGAGTTGATTGTTTGGAAAAAATTGCAATTATCTTTGCTGGGGAGAATAGCTGCTATTAAAATGAATGTTATACCTAGATTTTTATTCCTCTTTCAGATGATACCAATAATTAAGAAAGATAAGAATCTTGAGGAATGGCAGATGGGAATTAACAAATTTATATGGGAAGGTAAAAAAGCTAGGGTTAAAATGAAAATAATTCAAGATTCTCGGGAAAGGGGAGGTTTAAAAATGCCCAATTTTAAATTATACTATGAAGCAGCTGCTCTCTCTGCAATAAGTGATGGTTTAATTTAACGGAGGAAAGAATTCTGAATATAGAAGGTTATGACTTGCTATATGGATGGCATGCATATTTAATTTATGACAAAAAAGTGGATAAGGCCTTTAAAAATCATGTGTTAAGAACTGCTCTTCTGCATGTTTGGAAAAAATACTCTTATAAACTAAATTATAAGGTTCCTATGTGGGCAAGTCCTAGACATACAATAGAGAATATAAATATAGAACAGAATCAGGAAATGATTACATATAAAGATCTTTTGTATACTGAAAGAGGTAATTTGCAATTAAAATCTTTGCACGTACTAAAAGAAGAAGGGAAAAATTATACTTGGTTTCAATATGAGCAACTACGTGCTAGATGGAAGGAAGATCAGAAAATTGGTATAGAGCAGAACGAGGGAAATTTGGTAAAGCAAATTAGAAATCAGTCTCAGGAGCATATAAAGAGATTGTATAATGTGTTACTTGAAATAGATTCTGAAAGGGACTTGGTAAAGGACTGTATGATAAAGTGGGCACAAAATTTTCAGGAGCCAATATTATTGGAAAGTTGGGAAAAAATTTGGGTTAGAAATGTTAAATTCATGCAGGCACAGAATTTGAGGGAAAATTTTTATAAAATGTTTTATAGATGGCATTTAGATCCTAAGAAATTATCGTGTATGTATCCAGATATGCAAGCAAAATGTTGGAGATGTAATTGTGATGATGCTACATATTTTCATATTTGGTGGACTTGCAAAAATATTAAGGCTTTTTGGATAAGAATTTGGTGGATTCTACAAAATGTTCTGAAAAAGAAGATAAAGTTAGGGCTTCCAGTGGTTTCGTTTTCCCCGGAGGACGTCTGGAATGGCGTCCCGAACTGAGATTCTGTAAAAGCTGGTAAACAGCGGAGAACGGCTGTTAGCCAGCTTCAAAGCTTTTCTCTGGGTGAAAGAGATTAGCAAGAGCGGCTGGATAGCAGAAGATTGCCCCAGGGGCTCTGCTTTCTTATGCAGAGTCTCGGAGGGGTGCCTGCCTAACCCAGCCATACTCCAGACTCGGCTCGATCCTGCTAATTAGGCAGGACAAGAGGAAAACGCCCACTTCTGCTCAATTGATTCCGTTTTGAATAACTAAAAGCAGACGGGACAAATACAAGTGATCGATTACTGGGGAAGCAAGAAGAGAGCTGACTTCTACTTCTTTTTAAAAAAGGGGAAAACTTTTTCTCACTTGAACTTAGTGAAGGAAGAAATGGCGTCTGAGAGGAAGTGGATTGGAGGCTGCTTGTGAGAGAAAGCAAAATTCGTCTTTGTGGATTTTAGCTGAATAGAAGCTTTCCATAGGAGGCAAGGTGAAAGTTTTTATTTTACAATTTTAATTGGAGACTTTTTGAGACTTTGAGATTTTATAATTCTAATTAGAGACTTTACTTAAAATAAAATGGCTTCTAAGCCACCAAAAGCTCCCATGACGAGAAGGGGGTCTGAAACTAATTTAGAAGATATATTAAAGGAACAGAACAGAGTTTCTGAAGAGCGATTTAAAGAAATTATGAATAATATTCATGGTGTGAAGGATCAACTTAGGGAAGAAATTAAAGAGACTAATAAAAAAATTAGAGAAGATTTATTGATGGTTTTTCAAGGTTTGGCAAAGAATTTGGAAGTAATGGAGGATAAAGTAGAAGTAATTAGTCAAGCAAATCAGTATTTGGATAATAAAGTTGGAGAGCTTCAAAATAAAGTGGATAAAAATGAGGATCATGTGGTGGTATTGCAATATAGAGCGTTGGAAAAGGCTTTGAGAATTAGGGGTCTTCAAGACCGGAAGGAAGAAGATCTTTAAAAAGTTATATCAGAAGCCTTAGCTGAAATGTTAGGCATGGACCCTCGAGAAGTTGATTTTCAAATTGGTAAGGCATATAGGGTTAATTCTTGGGTAGCGAGGCAGAAAAAGCTCCCAAGAGATATTGTAATTTATTTTTTAACTTCTACAATAAGAAATCAGATTTTGCAAGCTACATACCAAAAGAAATTGCAAATAGCAGAACAGGAGATGTTGGTTTTGAAAGAGATCCCTGCTAAAATGTTAAAGGATAGAAGGGATTTTAGGTTTTTTACACAAGAGCTTAAGAAGCATCAGATTCAATATAGATGGGAGGTTCCAGTTGGTTTAACAGTATTTTTTCAAGGCAGGAGATATCGAATTGATACTGAATTGAAAGCAAAAGATTTTCTTTTTAATGTATTGAAAGTGGATGTAGAAACAGTGGATAAAAGTCTTCAAGAGAAACAGAGTGGGGAAGCTGAAACTGCACCTGTGATATCAGTACCTCAAGAACAATCTCAAGAACAAAGAGTGACAAGGGAGCTATTAGGCGTAAGGAGATGGAGGAACGACTTCAAAGACAGGAACGGATTCTACTACTGAAGCTGTGGGAGGAGCCAAGCCGAAGAGTGAGGGTCTTCAGCTAATTGCTCAGAAGCTTCAAGAGGCCAGTGATGGCAAATAAATTTTTGACATGGAATGTTAATGGTTTAAATTCAGCACAGAAAAGAAGAAAAATATTCCATTATTTGAAACAATTTAAAAATGATGTGATATGTTTGCAAGAGACACATATAAAATTATCAGATCAGAAATATTTGATTAATTCGAAATTAGGTAATCATTTTGTTTCTTCTGCTCCGAATAAGAAAAATGGCATAGTTATATATTTGAAGAAAAATATATCAAGTAAATTAATTGAAACGGACATTCAAGGAAGATATATTGCTATTGAATTGATTTTAGAAGGAAAAAAGACACTTGTGATTGGCATATATGCACCTAATCAACAACAAGAAAATTTTATAAACTGTTACATGAAAAATTGACTTTTGGGACTATAAAACATTTATTATATTAGGGATTGGAATGGTGTAATGGACATTAGAAAAGATAAAAGAACTCTTTCTAAGAAAATTCCTATGCATGCAAAATTGCCTAAATCCTTTTTTGATTTGATGGAAGATTTTGAGTTGAAAGATATATGGAGAAGGCAGAATTTTGATGATAGAGATTATACTTATTTTTCGGATAGGCATCAATCTTTTCACGTATTGATTTTATATTAATTACCAATGACTTGCTTTCTAGGGTTAGGAAAACAAAGATATTTCCAAGGTGTTTAACTGATCATAGTCCGGTATGGATGGAGTTGCAATATGAAGGTGGAAGAAGATCATGGAGAATAAATGAAAATTTGTTTAGATATGAGGATAATGTAAATCAATGTAAAAACAAATGAAAGAATTTTTGATTATAATTTGGGTAAGGAACTTGATAGAAATGGTGTGGGACGCAAGCAAGGCCTTTATGAGAGGAAATTTGATATATATTAATAGTAGACAGAGGAGAAAACTACAAAAACAGCGTAGGGATTTAGAAGAGGAAATTCAGAGGAAACAACAATTATTGGTATATAATCCACATGATTTAAAAACTACTGAGGCGATAAAGATACTACAGAGTCAATTTAATATGTTAATGGCAGATCAGGTGGCAACCAATATACAATATGCTAAACATAATACTTTTTGTAATGCCAATAAATCAGGGAGGTGGTTGGCTTATATGTTAAGGAAAAGACAGAAAGCACGTATTATTGAAGGAATTGAATACAAGGGTAAAGTGCGATTTCAACAGGATAAAATTAAAAAAGCTTTCTTGGAATATTATACAAATTTATATGCCAGAGATACAATATTGAATATGGATATTGATAAATATTTGAAAGAATATAAGGTTAAAGGTTTAACTAATGAACAAAGGGAAGAGTTGAATCGGCCTATAACTTCTGAGGAAATTATTTGGGTAATAAAACAATTAAAAATAGGGAAATCCCGGCACAGATGGACTTACAGCAATATATTATAAATGTTACAGGATGAGATAGTTGGTCCACTTATGGAGTTATTTAATCAGATACTGATGGGAGGAGGAGTACCACCATCATGGAGGACTACTTTTATTTCATTGATACCAAAAGAGGATCAGGATTGTACTAAGCCTGGGAATTATAGACCGATTTCACTCTTGAATAATGATTATAAGATTTTTGCAAAAATAATGGCAAATAGGTTAATGGAAAATTGTACAACAAAGGATTCACACTGACCAGTCTGGTTTTATAAAAGGGAGACAAATGAGGAATAACGTTAGGCAGATAGTGAATTTATTGGAATATTTGGAAAAGAAAAATCAGATTCCGCAGCGTTTATATTCTTGGATGCAGAGAAAGCTTTTGATCGTTTGCATTGGGAATTTTTATTTAAATTAACAGACAAAATGCAATTTGGAAATGGTTTTATACGAATACTTAGGGCAATTTATGGAGAGCAAACAGCTCAGATAATAATTAATGGTAGTTTGACAGATAGTTTTAAAATTGCGTAAGGAACAAGGCAGGGGTGTCCTTTATCACCTTTATTGTTTATTTTATCTTTGGAACCTTTATTGGATAAGATAAGAGAGTTAAGGGAGATAGAGGGTATTAGAATTAGAAGATATGAATATAAAGTCAGAGCATTTGCAGATGATTTGGTTGTTATGTTGACTCAGCCTATAAATTCGAGTGTATATTTGTTGGATGTAATTAATCAATATGGAAGGGTCTCAGGGTTTAAAGTGAATCAAAATAAAACAAAAGTGTTAACCAAAAATATGATTAAGAACCAGAAAGAAAAACTAGAAGAAATAACAGGATTTGAAATTGTAAAAAAGGTTAAATATTTAGGAGTCTTTCTTACTTCATCAAATGGAAAATTGTATAAGAATAATTATGATGTGTTATGGAAAAAAATTCAGAAGGAAATGAATACTTGGAAAAAATTACAATTATCTTTGTTAGGGAGAATAGCAGCTATAAAAATGAATGTTTTGCCTAAATTCTTGTTCTTGTTTCAGATGATACCAATAATTAAGAAAGATAAAAATTTGGATGAATGGCAGATTGGAATTAATAAATTTATATGGGAAGGAAAAAGCGAGAGTCAAAATGAAAATAATGCAAGATACACGGAAAGAGGAGGATTAAAATGCCTAATTTAAAACTGTATTATGAAGCAGTTGTTCTTTCGGTAATAAATAATTGGTTTAATTTGACGGAGGAAAGGATTTTGAATATAGAAGGTTATGATTTATTATATGGTTGGCATGCATATTTATTGTATGATAAGAAAGTAGATAAAGCTTTTAAGAATCATGTGTTGAGAATTTCTCTTCTGCGTGTCTGGAAAAAATATTATTATAAGTTAAATTACAAAATTCCTATATGGGTATGTCCTCGGCACACAGTAGAGAATATAAATATAGAACAGGAACAAGAAATGATTACCTATAAAGATCTTTTATACAATGAGAGGGGAAATTTACAACTAAAATCTTTGGATACATTAAAAGAAGAAGGGAGGAATTATACTTGGTTTCAATATGGACAGTTAAAGGCAAGATGGAAAGAAGATCAGAAAATTGGTATCATTCAAAATGAAGAAAATCTGGTTAAACAAATTAGAAATCAAACTCAGGGGCATATAAAGAGATTGTATACTGTGTTGATAGAAATAGATTCTGAAAGAGATTTAATAAAGGATTGTATGATAAAATGGGCACAGAATATTCAAGAACCAATAATGTTGGAAACATGGGAAAAAATTTGGGTTAGAAATGTTAAATTTACGCAAGCAGAATTTAAGGGAAAAATTTTTATAAGATGTTTTATAGATGGCATTTAGATCCTAAGAAATTATCATGTATGTATCCAGATATGCAAGCGAAATGTTGGAGATGTAATTGTGATGATGCTACATATTTTCATGTATGGTGGACTTGTAAGAAAATTAAGTCTTTCTGGATAAGAATCTGGTGGATTATGCAGAATGTTCTGAAGAAGAAGATAAAGTTCCTACCGCAATTTTTCCTTTTGGGAATAACAACGGACTGTACAGTGATTGAGACTAAGTTGATTTTGAACTTAATAACAGCAGCAAGACTGTTGATTGGACAATATTGGAAGAAAAAAGAATTACCCACAATAGAAGAATGGATATTGAAAGTTTCCAATTTGGCTGAGATGGCTAAAATCTCAGCCTTCTTGAAAGACAGTACTCAAGAAAAATATTTAAATGAATGGAAGAACTGGATTGACTATATTCAAAATAGATATCAGATTAAGAAATTTCGGATTGCTTTTGAATGAAGGATGTTATTTTTGATTTTATTGGAAGAAGTCAGGTTATGTGAGAGAGAAAGATTATAATTGTGTTAGATTTTAAAAATTTAATGTATGACTGTTTTGTTTAAGGAACTATACCTTGTGTTTGCTCCGGGAAGTCTGGGGGGGGGAGGGGGGTTTTGGAGGGAGGGGGGGAGGGGGAAAAATTTAATTGTTGTTGTAAAACTTTTTCAATAAAAAAAAAAGAAGAAAAAAAAAAGAAAAAGAAGATAAAGTTCCTGCCGCAAGTTTTTCTGTTAGGAATTATTACGGACTGTACAGTAATTGAGACTAAATTGATTTTAAATCTAATAACAGCAGCAAGATTACTAATAGGACAGTACTGGAAGAAAAAAGAAGTACCTACAATAGAAGAATGGATATTGAAAGTTGCCAATTTGGCTGAGATGGCGAAAATATCAGCCTTTTTGAAAGGCAATATGCAAGAAAGATACTTAAAGGAATGGAAAAAATGGATTGACTATATTCAAAGTAGATATCAGACTAAGAGTTATCAGACTGCTTTTGAATGATTATGATGTATTATTTTTGATTGTTTTCGGAACAATCAGTTCGAAGTTAGGAACTGATGAAAATTGTAGGGGTACAATTAAGTCGGGATGAAATTTTTTTAGCATATGTTTGTTTTATTTTTAACTATACCTTGTGCTCCTTCCGGGAACTCGGGGGGTGGGAGGGGGGTTGTGAAGGGAGGGGGAGGGAAGGGGGGGTAAAGGGGGAAAATTTTCTGTAAAACTTTTTGAATTAAAAAAAAACTGAGAATAGAAAGAAGAGATCTTTCATTGTAACACCAAAGAATGTGATAAGTTACTGAAGTTGTTTGCATTTGTTTTTCTTTGCAATTCTTATTTTTTCCTGTTTATATTCTTAGTTTGCATTAGTTTTTCACCTTTGCATTTGTATTCTTCAATAAAAATTATTAGAAAAAATAAACATATCAGAAATCCATGAAATCAGAAAAGTAGAAATATTTGTTTTGGTTGCCATGTTAAAAAAGAGATAGTCCTTAACATACAACCTGTCATTTAACAACAGTTCAAAGTTATGATAGCCTTGGAAAGGATTCTTTATGGCCTGTAAAGTACCTCCAACTGTCATAAAACATCATGTACACACACATATACACCCACACATGTACACACATATGTACACACACACACACACACATACAAACTCCGTGGAAAGTGAATCCACTTTGACTTTGAATTCAGGGAAGATTATCAGCGTCTGAGTGGAGAAATACTTCTACGCAGCCTCTGCTGGTCCTCCCAAGGCCTCCCTCACCCATCCTCCTTACACTACTGCTCTCTGTCTGCTCTGACACCTGTGATTCTGAAATAGGTTTGCAAAGGAACAAAGAAATGGGAGGTGCTTTTTCCAGAAGTCCATCCACTACTGGTGCATAGTGCCAATTCCCTTCCCCTGCCCGCCACCCCCAACAGCATGTGTGCCTTCCACCTGGCAATGAACAGTGGAACAGGAGGGAACAAGAAGAAAAGAGTAACAGAACATTTCCTTCCCCCTTCCTTTTCCTCCACTGTTCATTTTTTCAGCTGTTTCCTCTCCCTCTTCCCCCCTCCCCGTCCCCTCCCTTCCTCCTCCATCACTCTTCCTCGCTTTTACATACCCATTTGTATGAACACTCTCCTCATTCCTCATTAAAGATGCAGGCAGCATCAAAGAGATTCCTAGGGGAGATTGGCTTCATCTTGGTTTCTTGAGGGTTAAAACATCAGGCCAAATCCTAGAGAGGAAGCAGAACCATCAAGCAGATTTCTAGAGAGGCAAGGAAAAACGGATGAAGGGGCAGCTTGAGCATGATGTGCTTGGACTTTCATCATCATCATCATTATCATCATCATCCCTGCCCTGGTGTTGTTGGTGCTGTTTCCTTTGCTTGAGCAGGAGAAAGGAAAAGAATCAGAAGAAGAAAAAAATGTCACGTGAAAGAATGATCATCATTTCCAAAATAAAAGGACTACACTAGGCTTGACTTACCTAGCTTTTGGAACTGCATTCCAAAAATCAGTGGAGTTATATTTCCCTTGCTTAAACAAATGTTACTTCATTCTTTTTTATTTTTAAAAAATTACAGGCAGTCCTCGACTTAGAAGTGTTTATTCAGCAACCTTTCTAAATTATGGTAGCAGTGAAGGAAGATCTGTTCCTATTTCCCAAACCTGTTTCCAAAAGAAAACACATTTAAGTGAAGATTTTGTTAAGGTAGCCTGGGAAGTAGTAGCAGCTCACCTGGTTGTGTTCCCTCTCTGGGCACACAAGACAGACATCAGTCTTGCAAGTCTGATAGTACAAATCTCTTGCCATCTCTTTTACGGCATGAGAAGTTAGGAAGGGTCCTCTCTGAGCGTCTTTCCCTGCCCATTATGCAGCTGTGGGCTATGGCCTCTCTTATCTCACTATTCCCTAGGAATAGTCCCCCCCAAACTTCCCCAGGTCTTTACCACATATCTGTTACATCATGTGGTGACATTAATGAGCAAGATGCAGAGTTGATTCTGGAGCAGTGCCGAAACCCTTTATAGATATGTCCTGAAACAGGAAAATATGATTGGATCCTACACTGATCATAACCACACATTACAATTGGCTTTTATAGCATCTCTCTCATTTCCATGTTTTATATAGTAACATATAAGTCTATGCTGTTTTGCTACACGATGACAACCATGACAATGAAGAAACCTAGGCATTCTATGGCCCAAAGTTTTACCAGGATAGGTTTGGCTATACCTATCCTCCTCATAAAAGGAACAGCAGGGGAGAGTGGCGAGGGCTGCAGCAGCAGTCCTTTTGATTCAGCCCTTCACAACAGTCTCAGTTATACCTGAGAGTAATAGTCTATTTAGATTATGGATTTAAACAATTTTGATCTCTCCATGATAATAGATCTGGACTGAGAGTTTGTGGCTTTTGAGTGAGACTCTATCATAGAAGCCTGTTTAGAATAACTCTTTTAACACAACTTTTTGCTATAATAGATTGTTTGAGTTTTGAATTCTCCCCCATAAAATTTAATTTAAAAAAAAAAACAATTGTTGGCTAAAATCAATTTCAAAAATTTGAAAGATGATTTCATTTCTTCCTGTACTCTATTCCCTAGGCCCTGCTTTCTGTTTTAACCTCACCTTCATCCATCACGGTGCCCATTCCTTCTCTCCATCCTCCATTTAGATTCAGACTGTTCCCATTCAGACAAAATGGATATTCAAGCCTTCTCTGCACCCATGATTTATAATAGAAATGAGAGGAAGACTTTTAGAATTAAATCTAAAATTATATCTGTTTAAGCTCTCCTTTTCTGAGGACTGCTTTGTTTTTTTGTCCCGTTTTTTTCTTTTTCTTTTTGTTTTCTGTGGGACTTTTTGTTTGGAGTTTTGTATTTTCTTTTTTAACCATCTCTTGAATAAAATAAAAATATAGATAAAAAAACAAACCATAGATAACAGACTATCAGACAACCAAGATAACAGTTGTTGCAAATAGAGAACAGGTATATAAAAATGCTTTGGTGAGGAAAATTAAAGATCTTGTTATAAATGACTTCACTAGTGATGGAAAAGAGAACTCACCCCCTCCCCGAGCAAATAGGTAAGCATAACAATAACAAAATAATAATCATTCCCATAGGAATTGAGCCCCTAGCACAGTGATGGCTAACCTTTTTGCCATCGCATGCCAGAAGGGGGATGCGCGGGGAGTGGGGTGGGGCGCACACGTGCCCACACCCATAATTCTATGTGCCCAGCCTCTGTGCATGGGACTCTTGCCTCCCACCCCCTGCTCCTGATACATGATGGCCTGGTAGGCCCATTTTTCTCTCACCTGGCTCCAGAGCCTCTCTATGAGTCTGGGGTGGGGTGGGGTGGAGAATGGCCTTCCCCATCTCCCTGGAGGCCCTCCGGAGGCCAGAAATGGCCCATTTCTGGTTGGACAGAAAGTGACATTTTTTGCTGTCCCCAGTCTCCAGAGACTCCTAGAGAGGCTCTGGAGGCTGTGGATAACAAAAACGTCACTTCTTAACAACTACGGCATTTTTTGCCGTAGTTGTTAAGTGAATCACTGCAGTGGTTAAATTAGTAACATGGTTGTTAAGTGAATCTTGACTTTGCTTGTTAAAAGGTTGCAAAAGGTGATCACATGATCTTGGGACTCAGCAACGGTCATAAGTATGAACCAGTTGTCAAACATCTGAATTTTGATTACATAATCATGGGAATGCTACAAAGGTCATAAGTGTGAAAAATGGTCATAAGTCCCTTTTTACAAAGCTGTTGTAACTTTGAATAGTCATTAAATGAACTGTTGTAAATTGAGAACTACCTGTATACCTTAATCATAGGCATGCAATCTCCTGCCAAATAGATTATATTTAGTGGTAAATAAACTAGCCATTATTGGTTATTCTCAATTTCTCCTTTTTCCCATATTAGGTTGTTCCATCCTACATATTTGTATTTCATGATAGTATCATCTATTATCATGGTTTCTTGTACAAATATGCATTTTACTTAATCCATACTTTTTGTTAGCGATTCACATTTACACACACATTTTGTACAGAGTTTTTCGACATGGCAGGATAGAATCCAGAGAAATGCAAATAACAAAAGATGAAAATGTAAGGTACTAACAATAATCCCAATGAAAAATTGACATTGAACCAAAGAAACATTACTTTTATTGTTGTGGCTGCTCCTCAACCTGTCCTCTTCCCAACTCCCATACTTAGTTCTTTGCTATTCATTCTCATCTTTCACAACACTACTACTTCTTAAACTTGAATGAATCATTTCCTAAACCTGCCTAGTAACAAACATGAAAAATCTGACATGGACTTTGAAACTGTGGAACCCTATATCCAGGCAGTATTTTTTTATTTTTTTATTTTTTTATTTATTTGATTTTTATACCGCCCTTCTCCCGAAGGACTCAGGGCGGTGTACAGGCAAAATAAAACAAACAATACAAAGTACAATTTAAAATGCCATTTGAAAATTTGAAAAATTTACCATACACTAAAAAACCCCATTTAAAATTAATAAAAATTTGACATTTAAAATTCAATTCAAGCCAGCCCCGTGCGGATAAAAAGGTGTGTCTTCAGTTCGCGGCGGAAAGTCCGAAGGTCATGAATTTGGCGTAAACCTGGGGGAAGCTCGTTCCAGAGTATAGGAGCCCCCACAGAGAAGGCCCTTCCCCTGGGGGCCGCCAGCCGACATTGTTTGGCGGACGGCACCCTGAGAAGTCCCTCTCTGTGAGAGCGTACGGGTCGGTGGGAGGCATGTGGTAGAAAAAAGAAACTTGGTTCTCTTTGAAAAAAAATCAGATAACGTAGGACATAGATCATAATCAGTATTGGAAGGGATCTTAGAGGTCTTCTAGTCCAATCCCCTGCTCAAGCAGGAGACCCTATACCAATTATGGTGAACCTATGGCACAGGTGTCACACAGAGACATTTCTGTGGGCACAGGAGCTGATGCCCAGGTCAGCTCCACCATGCATGCCCACGCACCTCCTGCCAGCCAGCTGATTTTTGGGTCTCTGCCGGGAGACACATCCACATGTGTAGGATGGGGGGTCATGCACAGGGATGGAGGGTGCAGGCCCCTCCCCCTGCTCCCTGTTTTTGGTTTCAGGAGGCTTCAGGGGGGCCTGCTAGCACAAAAGCAGGAGTCTCACACACATGCACGAGGCGGGGGAAGGGGGCGCACTTGCGTGGGGGGAGTGGGGGGGTTGTTCATGCATGCACAGGGGCAGGGTCTGCAGGAAGGCATTGCATTATGGGTGTCAGCATGTACACATGCGCTGTTGTGCACACTCATACGCTTTCGGCACCCAAGGAAAAAAAGATTTGCCGTCACTGCCCTATACTATTTCAGACAAATGGCTGCCCCGTCTTGCCTTCTGGTGCTTGGGAAAATAAGTTGACCTCCTCTTCTTTGTGGCAGACCCTCAAATATTGGAACACTGCTATCATGTCACCCCGAGTCCTTCTTTTGACTGGACTAGTCATATCCAATTCCTACAACCATTCTTCATATGTTCTAGCCACTAGCAACTGTTGTTCATATGTTTTGATCTCCGGACCTTTAATCATCTTTCTTGTTGTTCTCTGCATTCTTTCCAGAGTCTCAGCATCTTTTTGTATATAATGGTGACCAAAACTGGATGCAGTATTCCAAGTGTGATCTTACCAAGGCCTTATAAAAGGCCTTACTAATACTTCACATGATTTTGATACTATCTCTCTGGTTAATTCAGCCTAGTATTGCATTGGTTTTTTTGGCAGCTACAGCACACTGTTGGCTCATATTTAAGTGATTGTCTACTAGGAGTCCAAGATCCTTCTCTCAGATAACATAACAGACAATAGCTAACAAATGAGAGCAATTAATGAAAAGAGCTTTACCTCATTGATTCAGAGTTTCTTGTGGGACTGAACAGCTAATTTTTTTGCTGAGTTTTTCTGCTATTAAATTTCAGAAATGAAATACCAGTAAATTTCAAAACCTCTCACAGTATTATTCCAGTATTTTGGATTGCCTGGAATTTACAAGCACCATTATTTATTTATTTATTTATTTATTTATTTATTTATTTATTTATTTATTTATTTATTTATTTATTAATCAAATTTCTAGACCGCCCTTCTCCCGAAGGACTCAGGGCGGTGTACAGCCATATTAAAATACATAGATAGACAATGAATTTGAAATAATTTTAAAATGAAATATTTAGCCGGCCAATTGAACTAAAAATAATAAAACCAATTAAAATCAGTATAAAATTTAAAATTTAAAATTTAAAAGCTAAAAAATCTAATCCAGTCCTGCGCACCTGAATAAGTGTGTTTTAAGTTCACGACGGAAGGTTCTAAGGTCCGAGAGTTGGCGAAGTCCTGGGGGGAGCTCGTTCCAGAGGGCGGGAGCCCCCGCAGAGAAGGCCCTTCCCCTGGGTGTCGCCAGACGACACTGCCTAACTGACGGCACCCTGAGGAGTCCCTCTCTGTGAGAGCGCACGGGTCGGTGAGAGGTATTCGGTAGCAGAAGGCGATCCCATAAATAGCCCGGCCCTATGCCATGGAGCGCTTTAAAGGTGATCACCAACACCTTGAAGCGCACCCGGAAGGCCACAGGTAGCCAGTGCAGTCTGCGCAGGATAGGTGTCACCCGGGAGCCACGAGGGGCTCCTTCTATCACCTGCGCAGCCGCATTCTGGACTAACTGCAGTCTCCGGATGCCCTTCAAGGGGAGCCCCATGTAGAGAGCATTGCAGTAATCTTAAATGTATTGCTGTTGTCTTTACGAAATAAAACAAGAAATGTGCCACTGTGGCCTAATTAGTTGTGTGCAAAAGTGTTTTTGGCCATTGCTAAAGACTGGGCTTATCCAGTGGTGGGATTCAGCTGGTTCATGCCAGTTCAACCAAACCGGTTGTTAACTTTTTATGCAGTTTGATGAACCAGCTGATCTCACCACTGGCTGGCCCCATCTCTCGCCAGTCCCAGTCACTCCTTGACTGGCCTGAGAAGGTAAGGGCAACATTGGGGAAGGGAGACTCTCTCCAGGTAGGGCTGGAAATCTCCACTGCAGAGGGTGGTACAAGGAGTAGTATAGCAGCAAGGTGGGCTGTTGTGGCAAGGTGGGCTGGTGCATGTGAGCCGAAGCAGCAGTGGCGATGGCCGGAATGTCAGCCCTGGATTCTTCTTACAGGGCTGCCACAGTGGGAATGGGAGAGTAGCGAAGGGAATGTATCATAACAACATTCTTTCACATGAGATCAAGGTCAGGCTTCTGGCACCTGGAAGGGAGTGACCGAAGTTTGGTGGCAGCTGAAGACAAGGGAGTGATTGGGGCATGTGATGTGACTGTCACTGGACAGGGCAGGTTGAGAGTTTTAATGTGGGTGGGGGAAAACATAGGATTTCAGATTCAGGTTTTCCCCAGATGTGCCAATATGACTTCTCTAATAAAATCTTACTTTGATGGACTTTGTCTTGGAGTTCTGAATTGCAATGAGGAGTTAGTTGGAATGCTGACCCAGAGCCTTAGTGCGGGAGCAAAGCGTCCCTGTACTTGCCTTTGTGTAGCAACAGCATTCCGCTTTCATCACAGTACATTTGCACTCAAGGCAGCCCTCGCTTTCCACTGCTTTGGGCTCAGAGCTGTGAACCACGTCTGGGAAGCTTTGCAGCAGAGAGAACTGACTAGGTCTGATTCTCCAATGCCTCATCTCTTGCTGGGTCTTGCCGCCTGACAGTCAGGTTTTAAAAAAAATATTTTTGCAGCAGGAAACAGCGGGTAGCTACTTCCAGTTATTTCATGCCTCAATTGCTCAGGGAGATAGGCGACCTGCTTTCTGCCCCGAGACACTGGTCTGCTGTGGTCACTGCCATGGTCACCTGCATGCTGACCCAACACACTGCTGCTGCTGTTGTGAGGGGAGAGTAGGGTAGGGTTGCATTGTGCCTCTGCATTGTAATGGGCTCCAGGAGGAGAAGGAGACCCAATCTCCCCCATTGTGAAGCACACTAAATTTCACTGTGCTACGCAAGGCACTGTGAGAGCGGCAGGCATGACACTTCAGCTATGAGGCGGCAACAGCAACAGAGGTGGCAGCTGTGCGAGTTGGGTCTCAATGGGCAGGCCATGAGGCAGTGGTGGTGAATGCAGCATTACACCTACCTATATTCATTCGTTTTTAGCCCAGCTCATAGGCGTGGCAGAGCAGATTGCCGTGCCTCAGCTGTTCTGAAATTCAATGTGTTTGCATGAAGCGCGTGTGCAAAGCGAACGGGTGGTAACACTGGTTGAAACCCACCACTGAGTGGCCTCAATGACTCTCTAAAAGAATGCAAAAGACCAGCTGTCTGCAAAGAATATAAATTCTTCCATTTACCACCACCCAGTCAGAGCTGAAGAAGCTTATTGGATAAGAAGCAAAATGTCTTCAAAGAAAAAACGAAAAGTCCAGTTGAAAAACTCTAAATGATTAATATAGTATAGCTTTTCTTGAGGATCAGTTTTGCATCAGTGTAAATCCATATCTCTTTTAACTCAACATATCATTCCTGATATTTAAACCACACTGGTTCCAAAAATGACAATGTAGTAAATATTAATCTACAATACCCCCCAAATTGATTGATAGCTCTACCCTCCTTCTTTGGAAATGGGCCTAAATGTTTTTGAGGGAATAGGTTTGTATTCTGCTGGCATAAATATTAATTAATGTGTATATTTAATAATAGTTTAGTAAATTAATTTAAGTAGTTTTTCTCCTGATTACTATTTATTCCAAATCTGGGTGGGGACTATAATCTTCAGAAGTCCCAATGGAAATGGTTTTAGGTTTGCTGCTTTTCAGCATATCAAGTAAGGTATAGAAATGGACATAAACAATAAGAATCTCCTCTTCTTGGACTAGAAAAGTTGAAATGGTCTCCACTGAGAAATGACTTTGAGGAGGAGCTGTTTTCCTGACTGGAAGAGTCGTCCCTGAATGTGCTTTGGAAAACACGTTTCTATTCAAGTGGTAGCTGCCTGCAGATGATCAGCATGACACAGTAAAAGGCTGTCAATCACATCAGAAGAAATATTTTTCCCCCTCACAGCTAACATGCAACAGGAGATTGATGAGGTAGTGGGTACAAATCAACAAACTCCAAGCGTGGAAGATCGGTTGAAGATGTCTTTTACAAATGCTGTGATCCATGAGGTTCAACATGATCAGACTGTGAGCCTTGAGAACCCTCCACAGGCAACAACCTGTGACATAAAATTCCATGGTTACAATATTCCCAAGGTGTGCCAATAATAACTACTAATCAAGATGACTGGGTTAATGTTGGAATAATTTTTGTATTTTAGACTGGATTTATCCTTAATAATGCATTTAGAACTCCTTAGTACAGCACGAGATGAGGTGTTATTGTTAAAATGTGTATATTAAATTTGTTTTTCTTTTCCTTGGAACCAAAGAAAAGGCAAGCGTTTATAAGAGAGAAAGCTTGGTTTAGCAGTTAAGGCACTAGGCTAGAAAATAAAATATATGTAAGTTCAAGTCTTACCTTAGCCATGAAAGCCAGCTGGATGATTTAGGGCAAATCATTCTCCCTAGGAAAAAGGCACATTTTTCTTTCTCAGCTGTTATATCTAATCTGCTGTGCTGCCTACAAGACAACTTTACATTTCAGGCTCTATCAGTAATCCCATCATCTGCCTTGCACAGAAACATCCTGGCATTGTAGGGTACATGCAGGCCAGTAAGAAAAATCTAAAGTTGTGGTTTTTTACCTTTTATCTGTGTGTTTTACCTTTAACAATCCTAACTGGGTCATGAGAACATGTTTACTGAGTCTCAACTTTGTCCCTTAACATGACCTCTGATATGGGTGAAAAGAGAGGGGGAAACAAGATTTGGCAATATTTAATAGAGCCTCAATAGACAGTCTATCAGAGTGTATCTAATCCTAACCTTTTTCATCCATTACATTGTAAATTCACCCTTTTAGTATCTCTTTGAATTTTGATATTAAACTATTCATAGGCACTTTACCAACAGGAAAAAAGAAAAATGGTGGAATTATGGCAAACACTTCAGGTTCTAGTAAACTATGGTAGATATTTCCTCCACCTGAAATTTTCCTGGACCCTGTAGCAACAAGGCAGAAGCCTAAGGCTGGTGACTTTTCAGATTATGAGGTTGCAAACAGCCCAAATCAGAACCTCAATCAATTTTCTTGAAGTCTCTTTAACAGCTAATCTTTCTCCCAATTGAGTCATTAAAAGAGTGGAAATCAGTTTGGTTCAAGTCAGTCTGAATTTCAATCAACTCACCTAGTCTATGCAACTGAAATCTCCAGGTGAGAAGGTCTGAATCCCATATGTGGAAACAAGAACCTACCTTCCTGCTGCTGAGCACAACTGAGAAAGCTACAGGAATGGATTTGGAAAATGCCCATGGAGGTGGGCACTCAATATCAGACTTGGCACTAGGTGTACGGTGAATGGTAATAGAACCCTGGCTCACCCAAAATAATGGCTAATGGTTTTAATTTAGTAGAACATTCTTCCAGTATTTTGGATTGTCTGAAGCTTCCAAGTACTATTAAATGAGTTTCTTATGAAAGAAATCAAGGAATGTGCCACTGTAGCCAAATCAACTACAGGTACAAAAGTCTTTTTGGCCTTCATTACAGTGTGGGCTCATCTAGACATTGAATGTAACATTAGGAGATACAGGTGACCCAGACATTATTCCAGGACAAGTACATTTGCCTTTATTTGCCCCATGATGCATCATTATGCCATTATATTTACTTATGATCATTTTTGAATTCAGGGCCATGACAACCCAGTGAAAGAAAAAGTTTAAGTTCCACAGGGCTCAATTAGCAAAACTTAATTAATTACTCTTTCATGTGCTGCTGAATAGTCAGCAAAGAAGAGGGAGTGCTTAAAATGAAATATTATTTAAAGGAATTAACCCAAGTTGGAAAAATTCTAAGATCACAGATAAATAAGAAAATAAAGATTTTATTAAAAATCTTTCTCCTTCAAACTGCAAGACTTTTGTGAGGTGAGCTATATGAACCACAGAATCCTTGGAATCCATAAAGAAGTATCCCATATGAATCCTTGAGGGTCATTTATGTCAGAGATATTTGAATTTCCCATTTCAGTTTATTCTGGAATTAGTAAATTCCTTTCTTATTTCATTTATTCCAACATTGGCCATTTTCTTCTGAATAACAAGATTTAAAATAACATTTGGATGAACTTTAAATTCTAAGTTCAAAATCTTCCAGAAATCTTGTTTGTTGTTGATGGCCACTGATTTTCTTCTGAAGAGGACTCAACTTGAAAAATTATATAAAAGACAAATGTTCATATTTTGAACTCAACTTACTTGCACTCCATGTTTCCCTCCAAAACAATAAACTGTAACTTATCTTTGTCCACAGTTCAAAGGTATGAATGTTGATAAGTAACTTTCCTATCCTAATAGAGGTTAAAGAATCATTTTATCTGAATATAGACAAGAAGGTTTGCAAAGATTAGAGGAAGTGAAGAATTTAGATTTGATTGGGGATTCACTTGACTCCTTCTTTCAATCTTGTCTTATTTAAAGAGCTTCTTGGATTTTTGAAAAGCAAAATAACTCAGAAGAGGATGGAGCTGACATGGGCAGGAGCTCTGCTTCTTCTCTCGATAATTTTCACTCTTTTCTCATCTTTCCAAATGTACAAGAAAAAAGGGCAGCTGCCCCCTGGACCTAATCCATGGCCTATTCTGGGGAACCTCCTTCAGCGAGATGTTTTACCTCTAGATAAATCCTATAAAAAGGTAAGATTGGGTAACTATAAAAATCTAATAAATAATAATAATAATAATAATAATAATAATAATAATAATAATAATAATAACAACAACAACAACAACAACAACAATAACAATAATAACAACAACAACTATTGTACTTCTTTGCTGCTTCAGGTTATTGTTTTGAAAGATATATGCACATTTTCCTAACTTAAGGACTTTGATTTATTCTATAAGAATCTAATTTTATTATGGGTTATGTGCATCTTCAGTAGGAATTTTAACTTAAAGTCACCTTGTAACAGTCTGATAAACAGACAATGGAAGTTACAAAGTTGATTAAAATATGTGGTAACAAGAAAACCATGTTACCATATATTTTGAAGAACCCGATTACTTACAGAAATGTATTATACAGTCAGAATTTTGATTATCTCATTCCCATCACCTCATCAGCTAGCAATGTAGCTAATCTAATTGATGTACTCTGTAGGTTTTAAGAATTATTAAAGCTTTGATTCAACATGATCTCTCTATAGTGAATTTAAGAACTATTTCAAGCATGCTTTAGAATAATTCCACCAAAAAATGCTTTATCATTTAATTAACTTGGTTTCCATCTAATTTTATTTTTAGCTTATAGCGAAGTATGGACCTATATTTACTGTCTGGATTGGATCAAAACCAATGGTTGCTCTTTGTGGATATGAAGTGGTAAAAGATGCTTTGATAAATCAAGCAGAAGAATTTGGTGGGCAAACTCATCTGCCCTTGCACAGACGAATGTTCCAAAATAAAGGTTGATTCTCTTTTATTTCTTATTTGTTATTGCTGTCTTCAATTTTCTGTAAGTTATTTTAAATTATTTGAATGCTGTTAATACTGATAATTATGAAAGTTTTACTCGAAATGAAGTTTTGTCAAAATGTTGATTTGGCCATGCTTTTTGAAGACGGAGGAAAACTTTTTTTTTCACCATTTCGCTTCCATTGCTCACTTCTGAAATCTATTCTGGTTGTTCATTACATGCAAGAAAAATAATTTTACTTCTAAACCATTCCTTTTGGAGGGAGACAAAAAGCTTTTGAAAGAGGAGACTTCGGCGATTTAGATTTCGAATAAGGAGGATAGAAAGAATATTGATCCTTCTGACCTTTGATGAGAATATTGTGGACAGCCAAGAAAAACAAACAAATAGCTCATTGAGCAAATCAACTCAAAGTTCCCACTCAAAACAGAAATGATCAGAGTCAAATGATCATCCTTCAGACAGATTGTGCAAAAATCTAGCTCCCTAGAGAAGGTTACAATGGCAGGAAAGATGAAGGAAAGGAAAGAAGAGGATGGCCATCTGCAACATCAATGGACTCAGTTAAAATGATGACAAATGTGCCCTTACAAGTCCTGAAGAATTAGGTTAGGGATAGATCATGTTGGAGGGAATCTAATATTGCTAAGAGTTGAGAGTAAAATTGTTAGTATTCAATCAGGCAAGCAAGTAAATAAGCAATTGGAAGGGGCCTATTTTTGTCAAATAAATAAATCCAGAACTCAAAATGACTCCCATTTTCTTCTGCTTAATGAAAATTATATCTCAATATAGAGTTCCATATCTAGTGTAGGAATTTCTTTCTATCTAAAACATACATACAGAAACTTGTGACATGATTTTCATAGCCTCATTCATTCTTCTCTTCATATGACAGCAGTCAAGAATGGAAAGATGGAAACTGGTTTGCTTCATTAGTATTTCAAACATCAAGCCTGGTTTACATTAAATATGAGGGAGGAACATTCTGTGATGCATAATTTATTGCAATGCAGTGGCCTGTTTCAAACATGAACTCCTTTTCAAGGCGTTGAAAAGGGAAAGTGCCTGAAACTTCACATTATATCTAAATATCCTCCTTCATCAAAGCTGAGATTTGATGGACATTGTGATCCTTTTGGTGTCTTTAATTTCAGGAGTCGTTACTACTGATGAGAAGAAATGGAAGGAGCTGCGACGGTTCACACTGTCCACCTTGAGAGATTTTGGGATGGGGAAGAAAAGAATGTCTGAGAGGGTGCAGGAGGAAGCCCTTTGCCTGGTGGAGGAAATAGCTGCCAAAAAAGGTTCTCTAAAGAAACTGAAAGTTGTTCTCATAGTAGGAAAAGTATTTAAAACATAAAAATGGAAAGGGGTTTGTTGCACTGTATGATGTTACAGAAAAACTAGATTCTGAACTGAAACTCAAGTCCTCTGCACTTAAGTGCACAAAATAAAGAAAAACTTAGATAGGCAATGAGGATCCCTGGCCCCTTTTCACAGTGGTGTTCAAGAGAAAAGACAAAAATACAGACAAGAAATATAAAGCTTTCAAGCTGTTTCTTTCTTTTTCAATCCAGTGTCAGCCCTTGGCATTGAAAATTTGCCCAGAATAAGTGAAATCTTATTGTAGTTGTAGTAACTGAAGGAACATGCAGTAAATAATAGAAAATTAATTAAATTAGTAATTATATGCATAAAAAACCATATTAGTCCTGGATTCTTTTTAGAATGATTATGTTAAACCAGGTTTGAACATAATGTTAAATCATGTATCAAGCAAATTCAGCAATCAGCAAAACACATTATGGATAAAGGAAATAGGTAAACAAAGTGAGGTAAGAAAAATATGGATAAGAATCGGCTGCATGAGTGATGGAAATCTGTGATGTGATATGGATTTAAATTAAGGCTATTATAGGAGATGACCAGGCTGAGCCCAAGGTTGGGGGTCAAACAAATCATTAGTCATGAATCCCTTCAGGCCCACAAGAGATCTAAATTCAGCCCACCTTGAATTCCTTCTACTCTTATCTCCCACTAATTTCCTTTAACCGTTAGTAGTTCAGATTCTTGTAGAAAGCTTAAGCTTATAACAAATTTTTATACCCATTTGAACTGTCTGGATCTCCTGATTTTCCTGGTTCTTGACAGCTATAAATTGACTTTTTTTCAGGAGTTGTAATGCCTTGGAAAACCATCTTCTGTGGACAAGTCTTTTCTGGAAAGAGATTAAAAGAAAGAAATAGACAAATGTGTACGGGATTTTTTTTAAAAAGTTGGTTAGATTAGGAGAAAGTGCTGAGGGAATAGACTGCTCAGTTAAAAGAAAAAACTGTTTAAAAATACATTTCAACATAATCAGGCAAAATCAGCAGCTAGCAAAGGAATTTATAGATGAATGAAATAGGTAATTTAAGGGCAGGAAGGAAAATGTGGATAACTTTTGCTCTTATAGGTGTGGAAAGACAACAGTAGGCAGTTTTCATGAGGGTGGAGATCGGAAAGCGATTGTGGATCTGAATTAAATGGCCAGACAGTTCAAATGGGTATAAAAATTTGTTATAAGCTTAAGCTTTCTACAAGAATCTGAACTACTAACGGTTAAACGAAATTAGCGGGAGATAAGGGTAGAAGGAATTCAAAGTGGGCTGAATTTAGATCTCTTGTGGGCCTGAAGGGATTCATGACTGATGATTTGTTCCTTTAGAGCAGGGGTCTCAAATTCAAGGCCGCAGAGCCACCCTGGAAATAGTGAATGACCAGCCTGAGGTGCCTCTGCCAGCAAAAATGAAGCTTGAGAGGCCACATGCACCCCCACCCCCAAGCTCTATTTTTGCTGATAGAAGGTTGTAATAGGCCATCACAGCTGAAAACAGAACTCAGGAGCCGTTTTCACTGGCAGAATGCTTGGGCCACTACAGGCACCCCCTAACACAACTGACGTCATGCTGGCCATCCCACCGCAGCCCCACATGGCCAAACACAACCCTGATGCAGCCATCAATAAAATCAAGTTTGACACTCCTGCTTTAGAGATTCGTGGCTCCTTTGAATATAATCTTTAATGGACAAATCTCTGGAATCAGAAGAAAAAAGAAATAGAAAGAAAGGAATAGGTTAATTATTTTTTAAAAAGAAAGAATATATAGAGAAGAAAGAACGAAATTAGAAGGTGGGAGGGAGAGAGGGTCAGGAGACTTAAAACTGGAAGCAGAACCTTCTGAGGTGAAGAAGGAAAGGATCAAGGAAGAAAAACCTCCATGAATAGAAAAAGGCAGAGGAAGAAGTAGAAAACAATTCTTGACAGAAGAAAACAGCAATAAGCTTTTGAAGAAACCCTAAAGATCTAGGTTTTAATTTAATTACATATAAGCTCCACTACTTAATATTAATTAACAAAAATTACCACTAAAACTTTTGAATAACTTGTTTGTTCCAAACCATTTTTATTGCAGTTTTGTGATGAGAATTATGGAAGGGAAGATCCCCATTCTTTGTTTCCTCTCATAAATTTCTGTGGCTTTTGTTGCAGGGCAACCTTTTGACCCAAGAAGGAATTTTGCAAGTGCTGTTTCTAATGTGATCTGTGCAGTCGTCTTTGGCAATCGATTTGATTACAAAGATCACACCTTCATAGAGAACCAGCAGATTATGGAGTCTCAAATAAGATTTCTTACTAGTTTCCTAGGACTGGTATGTTTTTTCTCTCTGATCCTCCTCCTGCCATAAACATTCATTTTTACTAGTGGTTTTTTTCTTCTTCTTTTCTGTGTGTAAATGTTGAAATAAAAGATGTGGAGATTATATGTGATGAGCTACTAAGCAGAAGAAACCAAATTTAGACATCCAGCAAAACATAAACTGGTTTTCAGAAAACCTCTCCTGGCTGGGCTTATTTCCCAGGGGACCATATCCTTCTCTGATAACAAATTTTGGCCTTCACTTGATTGTTTCTAGGACTTACTTACTTCTTAACTAGTCAGGGAGGTTCAAATATGAAATTTTGTTGGATGGGTTGATTCCTCCTAATAGCAATGTTTCACTGTAGTTTTTCACCCCGTGACTGCACAGTTACCTTTAGTTCTCAAACATTGTTCCATGTTGTAATTTTTAACAAATGACAATAGCATCTATTATCCCCCAATCCATTAGGTTAGTGATATAAGGAGAATATCAATATTACAATCAAACTAAAAGGTATATTATTATAATATTTTAAAAAGTATAATGCTACACATTTAACCATAAATAATATTAGCTGTACTAATCATCATATCAAATTAGGCACAGGGGCCTCTTTTCTTACCATGGTGTTTTTAGACATTTCCCCTATCTTTATGTCCACAGCCAGCTTCTTTCTCTTCCACTTCAAGAACTATCACCATTTTCACCATTATCCTTTCATGGGAGAGATGTGGGGGAGGCTAGGAAAGTAGCAGGCAAGTCCCTTGACAAAAGGTCTCCTACCAGGAACTCAGCCTAGGTGAGGAAAGATCTGCGGGAAATGGTATTCAAAGAAAGTCATCTTTAATGAACTTATTATAAATAAAAATTCCTACTATACCTAGTTTCCAAGACACTGTATTTACTCGACACTAGAATTAAAGATGGGCCACAGTGGCTCAGTGGCTAAGACACTGAGCTTGTCGATCGATAGGTTGGCAGTTCAGCAGTTCAAATCCCTAGTGTTGCGTAATGGGGTCAGCTCCCATTACTTGTCCAAGCTTCTGCCAATCTAGCAGTTCAAAATCACGTAAAAAATGCAAATAAAAAAATAGGGACCACCTTTGGTGGGAAGGTAACAGTGTTCCATGCGCCTTTGGCATTGAGTCATGCTGGCCACATGATCACAGAGACATCTTCAGACAGCACTGGCTCTTTGGCTTTGAAACAGAGATGAGCACCGCCCCCTAGAGCCGGGAATGACCATGTGCGAGGGGAATCTTTACCTTTACCTTTTAGAATTAAAGATAGCTTCCTGAAATTCTTGTGGTACTTGTCTTTTTGGTCTTAGTACCTAGCTGAGGTTTTACAATTAACAATACCAGAGTGAAATATTAAATATCACTGAATATTTGGGACATTTAACTTCCACCACTATGGTCTAAAAAAAGTATACTATTTAACATTAACTCTGCAACAGGTGTACAATACTTTTCCAAAAATAATGGAATACTTTCTTGGGAAATATACCAAGACTTTTGCTGAGCTGGAAAAACTCTGTGATTATATCCGTGAGAAGGTGGAATTGCATAAGAAGACGTTGGATCCCCAGAACCCATGTGACTATATTGATTGCTTCCTTCATAGACTGGAGAAGGTAGGTATAGATATCATCTCTGCATAACTGTCTAAATATTTCCAATGCCGTGGTGGGTTTCAAATATTTTTACTATCAGATCTGTGGGTGTGGCTTGGTGGGCATGGCATGACTTGGTGGGCATGGCTTGGTGGGCGTGGCAGGGGAAGGATACTGTAAAATCTCCATTTCCTCCTGATCAGCTGGGACTCAGGAGGCAGAGAATCGATGAGGGCGGGGCCAGTCAGAATTTTTACTACCGGCTCTGAACTACTCAAAATTTCCACTACCGGTTCTCCAGAACTGATCGGAACCTGCTGAAACCCACCTCTGTTCCAATGTGTATCTAAGATGAAATAAGTTCACTGCATATGAAAGAATATGAAAATATTTATTTCCCCCTTCTTTTTTGTTTACTTTAAATTGCCATTTGTTGACATGTATTCCTGACATAGTTGTTTCTAAAGTTATCCCCCTTCTATGAGGATGACTACATACAGAACTTTGCTTTACATGCTAATTTACACAATTTCTACGTTCTTAATGGGTGATATAAAGATAATTATTGATCTTGCAGGAGCAATTTCTATTAGGATTAGTCTCTCAGATATAACATTCAAGCTTCTGTGCTCAGATCTAATCTTCTTTCCCAACCATACAGTTTAAGGCTTGCTTTAGTCCAGCTCTAAATAACAACCTTAGTCAAATTCAGAGTGTCCAGTCTTTAATTCTGGGCATTTCTTGTGGCAAATATTTGATGAGTAGACAAGACAGGCAAGCTGTTTCCTCCACGTATCAGATGTTGATCTGAGAAATACCTTAGAATTGAAAAGGTTTTGTATATTCTAAAGTCAGTCTGGTTGAATTAAGTTTCCTTTCATTGAAAAAGACACTATGAAGAATTTCATTTGAATCAGATTCAGATTTTCTAATTTGAAAATTAGAATTTTCACCATTCCCTTTCCGTTTCTTTTTTCTTTTCAGGAGCAAAACTTGTCTGAGGTTATCTACTCTTCTGAAGATCTTGTGATTACTGTGTTTGCTCTCTTTGCTGCTGGGACAGTAACTACAAGCTATGCTTTGCTCCGCAGCCTCCTTCTAATAGCTAAATTGCCACACATTCAAGGTAGAGAAATACTCACAAATGTGTCAATACAGTTTTTTTTTTTGTTTACATTTATATCCCGCCCTTCTCCGAAGACTCAGGGCGGCTTACAGTGTATAAGGCAATAGTCTCATTCTATTTGTATATTTGTTAGAGCTTCCACAGTTAATCCTGGAAAAAATAAAGTAAAGATGCTGTTGAGTAAAGTGAACTCATTGCAGTTGCATTTCAGAAGTTTTCCTGGGAAATTTTGAGAAGTGTTTTGCCAACATCTTCTTACGGAAAGTTTTACTTTTAGATTTCTCTAGTTATCTAACATGCCCTTGGAACACCTGGGCCTTCCATCAAATCTTGAGATTACTTGAAGGTAATTCTAGTGAAGTAATATCCACTAGATCAGTGGTCCCAAATCCTTAGTCAGCGATCCAGTACTTTTGGAAATGAGGCCACAGAAGTGGTGGGCAAGTGTGCAAAGTGTGGGAGCTAAGTTGTGCATGAAAAACCAATCCCCCCTGTCACCCCCACTGCCACTGTTGCCGGTCCGTGAAGCCACAGAGGTTGGGGATCACTGCATTAGATCATGAAGAGGCAGATATGATTGAATGCTTTAACAACAGCAACCTTTCCCCCCACACAGCCATAGAGCAGATCAACCAGTTACTTTAATTGAGTACTTGCTTTACGGAGTCCTAGTATAAATTTTTAAATTAATATAGTATAGTTTTTCTTAAGGATCATTATTGCATCAGTATAAATCCACATCTTTTAAGTCAAGATATCATCCTTAACATTTGAACCATACTGCTTCAAGCAATGACAAGCACCACTCAGACCTTTTGTATCAATTGTGAGGTTAATGTCCATGTTTCACTGGCATATGTTAGAGCAGGTAGCACATGCTGATCGAAAACTTTTCTCTTCAGCCAGAAGTGGAGGTTGTTCTTAAAAATTATGCTTAGATTGCCAAATGTCTACCAACCACATTTAACATGCCATTCAATTTCCCTTATTGTATCACCTTCCATTGAGATCCATTGGCCTTTCAGTGACTTGCTGAACAACCTGGATGTGATCCATTCAGTAGCCACTTCTGAACTCTGCCTGGTCTTTTGGCTATGCCACCATTTAATGTTCTCACTATTCTTTTTGCTATTATCTTGGTGAAAACCTTGTAGATGACTGAAAGAAGGTTTATTGGATGATGGTTCTTTAAATCATCTCTGGCTCTGAAGTATAAGAATCACTTCAGCATTTCTCCCTGCATTGGGTATTTTTTTTCTTTTCTGAGGCATTTTGAGTATAGTTTTGCTAGTATCTTCTGCAAACTGTAGCCACCAACTTTCAGCATTTCAACCATAACAGTAATTTCCTGAAGCTTTTGCCATTTTTCATTGATTTTTGGCAACTGAAACTTTCTCCACTAGGATAGCTAATAATTCTGTTAGAATTACTGTGTTTCTCTGAAAACATGACCCACCCAATAATAATTCCAACTTTAATATTTTTGGGGTGGGCCTAATATTGCTCCTACTCCGAAAATAAGCCCAGAGGGATGGGCATGGCCAGCACGAGGGGTGGCATGGGCGTGGGGGGGGGGCAATTGTCTGGCAGCAGCTGCAGCCCGCAAGCCCCTTGGGGCAGCGCAAATGCCACTTTTGCCCTTCTTTCTGGGCGCAGCACTTCTGCTTGTTGGGCCACTTCCCCGAAGCCAGCAGCTCTGCAGCCAGTTGCTTTGCTTTTTCCCTCTTTTTGGAGGCTCGCAGGAGGCCTTTTGGCGAACGGGAGGAAAATGGGGAGGGAGATTTTCCAGCCTGTCATCTATTCTTCAAGCTCAGCACAGACTGAGGGAAGGATGGCAGGCAGGAAAATCCGCCTCCCCATTTTCCTCCCGTTCACTAAAAAGCCTCCATTCTGAATGCTGAAGTTCAGAATGGAGGCAGTGGTGCATCCACAGTGCATCCAGCTCATTGAGTCTGGCCTTCTGCACCTCAAAAAAAGTAAGACCACCTCGAAAATAAGCCCAAGTGCTTATTTTCAAGTCTAAAAGAAAATAAGACTTGAAAAACATGGTATTTTTAACATTTCCTGTCTAGTTCTAGACAAAGAGAATGTTTCTTTTATGTACACTGAGAGCATATGCACCAAGACAAATTCCTTGTGTGTCCAATCACACTTGGCCAATAAAAATTATATTCAATTCTTCTATTCTTTTAATGCAAAACCTTCTTTCTTGTATTTATAAGCTTGCATTTGCTCTATTAATCCCTTTGTTTTCTTCAATTGCCTTTCTTACAAGCTTCATGTTAAACTAATTTGTTTCTTCTAGTGAAGCTTCCAGTATTCTTCATTGTTCATTGTTTTTTCATTAACTCAATCGATTCATCAGGGATTTTTGACTGTAGAAAATGTTTTTCCGGTGGTGCTATATATATATAGTTAAAGGTGTTTTTGACTATTTGTTTATTTTTGTCCATAATGTTCAACCCTTCCAAATCTTGCAATAGAGCAAAGTGATTTGATAGATTAATTTCAAAATTGCTGTCCTCCTTTGACTTGAAGGCAGGCCACAACATCATAAAACTATTCAGCCTCATCATCACTATAGCTTATTGTTGGTGCATAAGCTGGAATGATTTGAAGCTTGTATCGTTTGTTCAATTGAATGATACATTGGGCTACTTTGTCTGTTATACCTTCAAATTTTACTACAGTGTTTGAGCTTTTCGTTGATGAGAAAACCAACTCCGCCACAACATCTATCTTCACTATCTCTAGTCTAGAGAAAATGCCCTAGTCCTATCAAGTTCAACTAAACATTTGCCATTTTGTCATATTTCACATAATCCAATGATATCCCAACGCATATTATTGAGCTCAATCAGCAGTTCTTCTACTTGAACATCCTTTTTCATTGTTTGAATGTTGGCCGTTTCTATGTCCAAAGTCCAAAGGCAGCCTGATTTAATGTGGCGAGTCTTAGCACCCTCTGCCTTTGGGCAGGTCTTCCCACTGCTGAGCCTCTGGGGAATGAGGGCCATTTTTGAGTTATATAGTTTTTTTCTCTTGATTACTATTTATTCCAACTTTGGTGGGGACTATAATCTTCTAAAATCTCATATGGAAACTTTTCACTTTGCTGATTTTCAGCTTATCAAGAAAGACACAAGACAGAGATAAACAATATGAATCTCCTCTTCTTGCACTACAAAAATTGAAATTGTCTCCACTAAAAAATGACTTTCAGGAGGACCCACTGTCCTGACTAAAAGAGTCTTCCCTGGAGGTGTTTTGGAAAGTGATAGCTGATTGCAGGTGCACAGCCTGAGAAAGTGAAAGGCTGTCAATCTCATCTCAATATGTTTATCTCACAGCTAAGGTGCAACAGGAGATTGATGAGGCAGTGGGTACAAATCGAACTCCAAGCATGGAAGACCGGTTGAAGATGCCTTTCACAAATGCTGTGATCCATGAGGTTCAACGTTATCAGACTGTGAGCCTTGAGAACCTTCCGCGGGCAACAACCTGTGATGTAAAATTCCATGGTTACAACTTTCCCAAGGTGTGCCAGTAATAATTACTAATCAAAATTGTCTGCAGAAGAAGAGATCCTTCATATTCAAGGCAATTTATTAAATATGTATTAATATACATTATTTATGGAACTGTAAATTGCCTAGAGTTGCCCCTGGATAGTGGGAGGTATATAAATTTAATAAATAAATCAGTTAAACCAAATCTCTCCCCCTTCATTCCTTTTAAGAATGTTTGTAGATTGCTCCCTGTTGGCCTATTTTATTTGTGGCAAGTGAAGCCCTTTCTAATCTGCACTAACTAATGTCATCTGTTTCCTCACGCCCCCCACTTCTAGTACATGGCTGTTGTGCCAGTCCTCTCCTCAGTACATTGTGATCCTCTCCATTGGGAGACTCCAGAGAAGTTCAACCCAGATCATTTTTTGGATGAAAAGGGCCAATTCAGGAAAAGAGATGCTTTCATGCCATTCTCAGCAGGTACAGTCCTTTGGGAAAGGTATTACAAATCCACATGCTGGCCTGATTATTTAATCAGGCACAATTCCAGAAGGTATATGTTAGATTCGGGCAATAACGAGGCAGGAGACCAGATGAGTGACAACAGCTCTTTAGTTTATAGTGAACCCAGCAAACACAAACGGCAAAAATCCCTCTTTATATACAGTTTTGGCTGAGGCTTCAGCCAATCAGCAACGTGCTAATTCCCGCCCAAATTTCCCTCCAAAACTTTTAAAGATACATTACACTCCTTCCCTCCCAGAACGCATTGTACCCATATTTACATAACATTAACATCTTATTTCTCTACGTAGTCACGCAAGTAGACAGGGCGTCTCCTAACCCTTTCGGACCTGCGCAGTTCATTTTCTGGGAGTGAGTCGAGCTGGCCGGAGGGACTGTGAGTTCCTCCCAGCTCCTCCTCTAGGCCATCCGGCCCTGGACTATTGGCAGCGTCATCCCTGCGGTCGTCAGGAGGAACCGGTTGGTGTCGCTGGACTTCGTCAGACCCAGATAAGTCCCGCGTTTTTTCTCGGTTTGAGTCAGCTGTGGATTCAAACATGTGGTAGTCAGGGCCTGCCTGATCTGTTTCTGCATTACTTACTATTCGTCTTCTTATTTGGTCTATGTGGCGCTTCCAAACCCGGCCATCCTCCATATCTATCAGATATGATTTGGGCCCGGTTATTTCAAGGATTGTCCCCTTTAACCACGTTGGGCCCTCGCTATAATTGTGTGCCCATACTGAGTCGCCTATTGCCATTTCTCTTGTTTTACTGGTTGCCCCCTTGTACCCGTCTGGGGTGTAGGCTGGGTTTAGGCGGTCTAATGGGCACCTGAGCTTCCTGCCCATCAACAACTCTGCTGGGCTACGGGGGGTTCTGTGTTGGATGGCTAGGAATGTGTCTATTTTTGTTTGCCAATCGCCTGGCCTTATCCTGGATAATGCTTCTTTTGTGCTCCGAACGAAATGTTCTGCAAGTCCGTTCGTCGCCGGGTGGAAAGGCGCCGAGAGGACGTGTCTGATGCCCTCCTCCGCCAAGTACCCCTCAAACTGGGTTGCCGTGAATTGCGGGCCGTTGTCGGAAACTAGGGTGTCGGGCAAACCGTGGGTAATAAACAGGTGTCTCAGGACTGAGATCACGGACTCGGCCGTCGTGGATCTCATAAGGATGATTTCTAGCCATTTGGAGTAGGCATCGACAACCACTAGAAAGGTTTGCCCGTGGAACGGGCTGGCAAAATCGATGTGAATCCTCGACCATGGCCCCTGGGGTTTCTCCCACTCACGGATTGGGGCCGTAGGGGGTAGTGGCCTAGACTCCTGGCAGGCCTGGCATTTCCCTACCCTGTCACTAATTTCCGTGTCCATCAAGGGCCACCACACATAGCTCCTAGCTAAACCCTTCATTCTCACAATTCCCGGGTGGCCTTCATGCAGAAGTTCTAATACCTTTTTCCTTAATTTCTCCAGAATCACCACCCTATCCCCCCATAACAGACACCCCCCTTGAGCCGATAGCTCCTCTCGTTTCTTTACAAATTCCTTGAAACGCTCGCCCGGCGCAGCGGGCCATCCCCTTTGTACCCAACCAATTACAGTTCTTATCGTAATGTCCTTGTAAGAAGCCCTGGCCACTTCCTTGGATGTGACCGGGCCCGAGTCCAAAGAGTCAATCAGCAGGATGGGTGCCCCCGGGGTAGGGTCTTCGATGGTTTCCGGTAACGGGCATCTGCTCAGGGCGTCCGCATGCCCTAACTCCTTTCCTGGCCGGTGAAGCAGTTTGTAAGAGTAGGCCGCCAGGAAGATAGTCCATCGGGTCAGTCTGGGTGAGAGAGCCACGGGCGTTGGGCGATCGCCTGCCAATAGGCCTAGTAGGGGTCTATGGTCTGTGACTATCTCGAAGTCACGACCGAATACATATTCGTGAAACTTCTTTACCCCAGAGACTATAGCCAACGCTGCCCTATCTAGCTGACTATAGTTCCTCTCGGCCGAAGACATTGTTCGGGAGTAATACGCTATAGGGGCTTCTGTCCCATTTGGCAATCTGTGGCTGAGCACAGCCCCCACCCCGTAGGGAGATGCATCACAAACTAGCACTAAGGGCAGCGTGCCATTGTATTGAATGAGGAGGCTATCACTGGATAGGAGGTTTTTAACTCCTTCGAATGCCTTGGCTTCCGCCCTTCCCCATGACTACACAGCTGTCTTCGCTAGTAATTTGTGCAGCGGTTCGGCGATTGTTGCCTTGTTCTTTAAGAACACCGCATAGAAATTTACCAGGCCCAAGAATGCCTGTAATTCCGCTTTGTTTTGGGAGCGGGGGCCTTCCTGATGGCCCGTACTTTGCTCTCAGTGGGGTGGATCCCTTCCCTGTCTATCCGGTAGCCCAGGAATTCTACTGACCCTACCCCGATCTGGCATTTGTTCAGCTTAACCTTAAGTCCGGCAGACCGGAAAATGCCCAAAACTTTTCTCAGCCGTACTCCCAATTCCTCTAAATTGTCAGCAGATACCAAGACATCGTCGAAGTAGGGCACCACCCCGGATAGTCCCTGCAATAGCCGCTCCATTAGGTTCTGGAATAACCCTGGAGCCACGCTAACCCCAAACTGTAGCCGGGTGCATTTAAAAGCACCCCGGTGCGTGACGATTGTTTGCGCTTCAGCTGTGCTGCTATCTACGGGTAACTGCTGATAGGCTTGGGCCAAATCTAGCTTGGCGAAAACCTGCCCTTGACCCAACGAGTGCAGCAAGTGTTGCACCACTGGAACGGGGTATGCGCTCTTCTGCAATGCTTTGTTAAGCGTTGCCTTATAGTCAGCGCAAATCCGGACCGATCCGTCCGGTTTGACTGGGGTGACTATGGGTGTCTCCCATTTTGCGTGATCAACGGGCACTAGTATCCCCTGGCTTACTAGCTTGTCCAACTCCCGGTCGATCTTGGGCTTAAGGGCAAAGGGAACCCTCCTAGCTTTCAACCGGATAGGGGCAACTTGTGGGTCTAGGTTAAAAGAAATAGGGGTCCCCTCGTACTTGCCCAGGCAGTCCTTGAAGACGTCCTCGAACTCCTTCATAAGTTCTTGTTTGAGGTCGACTTCGTTCCTGAAGACCCCGGTCACTCCCATGCCCAAAGCTCGGAACCAGTCCAGTCCTAACAAACTTGGTAAGGTTCCGTCAACTATAGTGATTGGCAGGGTTTTCCTGAACTGTCCATACTTGACTTGGACGGACGTTACCCCTCGAACAGGGATCCGATTCCCCTGGTAGTCCTGCACCCGCAGCTTCTGGGCTTGCAGCTTGCGCTTCGCGATGGCAGGCAAGTCTTTTACGAGGGTGTCCCAGGACATAATCGTGATCGATGAGCCGGTGTCCACTTCCATTTGGCACGGCACCCCTTCAATGTATGTCCTGGTGAAAATCTTTTCCTCTAGTTTCGTTGATGCGTGCCCCACTCGCACGGCAGTCTGGTTCAGTTTCGCGCCTTTTTTGAATGGACCAATCCCGGGCCGCTTCGCTGCTCCCGCGCTCTGATTGGTCGGTTTGAATTTTTGGCGGGAAGGTTGGGGGGCTCGGCAAGCCTGCGCTATGTGGCCTTTCTTCTCGCACCGCCGGCAAACCGCGTCCCTAAACTTGCAGTGTTGTCGTTGGTGTTGGCCCCCGCAACTCACGCATTCGCTCCGGTCCTCTCTCCGCCTTCCGTGTGGAAAACCTCGTCCTTTCCTCACCCTCCGATTCGCCTGGACTTCCTCATTGTGCACCGGGTTGTTTTCGCCCAGCCCTGGCGCGTTCGGCATTTGCAGGGTCTCCGCCGCTTTGGTGGACATCTCGTGAGCCCTGGCCTCGTCCAGGGCTATTGCCAGCGTCAGGTTGCTTCTTGACAGCAGCCGCCATCGCAGACGGATGTCTCTGACCCCACAAATGAGCTGGTCGAGCAATGCGTCTTCCAAATCTCTGTATTCACAATGGTTCGCGGCTTTTCTCAACGCCGCCATGTACACACTAATCGATTCACCCTTGCGTTGTAGCCGCTGTCGCAACTCGAACCGTTGGACGAACTTTGAGGGTGTTGGTGCGTAGTGTGCTCGAAGTGCCGTTTGCAGAGTTTGCCACGGTACCGACTGTACCGGCATTGGCTCTGAAAGCGATTCTGCGGTGTCGAAAACCTCCGGACCGCAGTGGCTTAGGAAGTACGCTCGCTTCCGATTGTCCGAGACTCCTTGGAGTTCGTTCGCTTCGAGGAAGCACTCGAAACGAGCCATGTATGACCCCCATTTCTCCTTGGCTGGGTCAAATGGCGCGGGCGGTGTGTAGCTGGACATCACTGCTTTCCGCCCCTTACTGTCTGGGTTCGTTAATTCCTGGTTAAATCAGCTCTTTTGGGTGACCTCGCTGCCTCGAAATCCCACCTTCGTCGCCAGTGTTAGATTCGGGCAATAACGAGGCAGGAGACCAGATGAGTGACAACAGCTCTTTAGTTTATAGTGAACCCAGCAAACACAAGCGGCAAAAACCCCTCTTTATATACAGTTCTGGCTGAGGCTTCAGCCAATCAGCAATGTACTAATTCCCGCCCAAATTTCCCTCCAAAACTTTTAAAGATACATTACAGTATACTTACTAAAAAAAGCTTTGTTTTCTTGTTTGCTATTGCAGGGAAAAGGGCCTGTCCAGGAGAGGCCCTGGCTAGGATGGAGCTCTTCCTGCTCTTCAGCACTTTGCTTCAGAAGTTCATCTTTTATTTGGATGGGGACACCAAAGACACAGATGTAAAGTCTTTGTTTATGGATTTCAAAGATAAGAATCAATACCCTCTTATACGAGCCGTTAAACGTTCAGTGGACACTAGTGTTCAGTAATTAAGACAAGGAAAGAAGCCAGGATCATGATGAGTGACAACTCCCTTCCTTCCTTCCTTCCTTCCTTCCTTCCTTCCTTCCTTCCTTCCTTCCTTCCTTCCTTCCTTCCTTCCTTCCTTTTTTCTCTTTTGTTATTTTTTCTTTTTCCCTCCCCTCCATTTCTATCTTCTCGCTCCCCTTCTTTCCTGGCACATATTGTATCCTACAAATTGCTCCTTTTAAGCAATTTAAGCAATTGGATTGGCTGACCTATATTAATAAATATTCAGATAAAGCATGTGGGATAGCTTTTACTTTGAAAGGCAATCTTAAAACTGATTGGAATACAGGTACAATGATTGTGAAGGACACTTTATTTTTATGGCAAAATAATTACTCTTATTTCTGATCTGATAATATTTTATGGGCAAATTAAGAATATTTTTGAAATATTTCATGCAAGTTTCTCTAAGTTATATTCTGCAAATAATCAATGTGTAATTCATACTAAAGATTTCAACTTCATTCAAGATTCTCATTTAGAAGTATTATGAGAAAACGATGTTGTGGAATAACCTACGTTTGAAACAGGATGCTGAACTTGCGTTGACCTATTAGCTCCTCTCTTCCAGTTTTAGCAAATAGCATATGGCTGGCCATTCATTGTTCATTTTATTCCACAGCAGCTTGGTTTTATTTTGTATTAAGCCTAAGGGCTTAACCCTAAGGATTCAAGAGATGTGGGACATCTGGGGAGAGAGGCTGAGCAGGAACACTGGGATATAATGGGGAAGGGAGACAGATTATTGAGGGAGACAGATGGTTAAGAAATATGAAATGTAAATAAATAAATAAAATAAAATAAAAACAAATAAAATAAAAAATGTGGCTCTTTTGAGCTATATTATTTCTCATGTAGGAAACAAGTAAACTCTAGTTCCACCTCTGCTGCTATTTGACTGAGACAAAGAGGGAGAGGAGGGGATTAGGTAAAGAAAGCAGAAGTTATAGAATCAAATGCAATATTAGGTTTCTTTGTAGTTACCAAACATTAATAAATGTAGGGCATGTATGAATATCTTTAGGTTGAACTTCAGCTTAAATGTAATGATTGTATTTCTTTGGTTGCTTGATTGGTTTGCTTGTAGTTTTACTAAATGCACAAATATTTATGTTTGCTAATTCACAAGCAACCACAAGCAATTTATGTTGCTTGTGAATTAGCAAACATAAATTTAATATCCAAAGAAATGTATTATTTCCTATTGTTATATTATTTCCTATTTTCTGTGGGTTACATAAAGTGGATCAGTGGAATTGCTCTTGCCTGGATTGTGGTTATTGTGTAAACAGCTTGCAAAAGCAAACACTATAGATGGAAACCAGTAAAAAAGTTTGCAAATCACAGTCACATTGTTATCAGAGTACTTCTTCAGTTCCTCCAAGTGTGTTTATGGCACCAAAGCAAATACTTAAAGACAGCATTTTATGTTCTGGAACAACTGATAGCTGGCATATCAACAAAAGAGGAAGGACAACTTGGGGAGTGGAAGGGAGAAAATTAGGAAGAGGTCAAGCTATTTTCTAAAGCAGAAGTCTCCAACCTTGGCAACTTTAAGACTTGTGGACTTCAACGCCCAGCTTTGTTGGCTGAGGAATTCTGGGAGTTGAAGTCCACAAGTCTTAAAGGTGCCAAGGTTGGAGACCCTTGTTCCAAAGCACTGTAGGCCAGACAAGGAATAAGGGATGGAAATTGAACAAGGAGAGATTTAACCTGAAAATAAGGAGAAATTTTCTGACAGTGAGAACAGCTTGCCCTTGGAAGTTGTGGGAGCTTCATCACTTGAGACTTTCAAGAAGAGATTGGACTGTCATTTGTCAGAAATGGTGTAGGGTCTCCTGCTTGGGCAGCAGGTTGGACTAGATGATCTACAAGGTCCCTTCCAACTCTGTTAATCTGTAATCTGTAATTAGAGAAACAACTTTGCCTCTGTCATTCTCTTTATCTCAGAATTGGCAGCTTACTTCCAACCCCAAAATTTTATCTCTTCTACTCCATCAAGGCAAGAAGAATAAATGTGCAGGTGAAGCTGGGTCTTCATGTTTCACCAAGTAAGAGGCAGGGGATTTTAAATCCCTAGGCCCTGACTCTTTTTGGGGAATCTACTGCAAAAAGATGCTCTGTCTCTGTATAAAACCTACTCAAAGGTAAGACAATCTTTGATATGATTCCCCTCTTAATGGGAGAGAGATTAAAGAATAGTTTAGGAAATTATTAGTTTCCAGTATTTTGAGAGTATATGCTAAACCAGTATAGGAGAAGAAGGGCAGAGTCAAGAGAAGTCTTAGCCTAGAATTGTTATGTGTCTGCAAACATTCTAACATAATGTACACGTAAAACCCAATGAAAGATTGACATTAAACCAAAGAAACACATTTTTGTGGTTGTGACTGTTCCTGAAGCTGTCCTCCCCCCAATCCCCATAATCTAACCTCTGCTATACATTCTTAATTGTCACAACACTATATGTTAAACTTTAATGGATCATTTCCAAAATCTATCTAGTTAGATACGTGAAAAATCTGACCTGGACTTTGAAATTATGGGACTCTATATCCACATCTAGGGAGTGGGGTAAAAGAAGCTGATTTCTATTTTGAAATTTCTATCTGGAAAAGTTCAGATAACATTAAGAGATAACTGATAACAGATGAGATCAATTAATGAAGACAGCGTTAGCTCATTGATTTAGTTTCTTGTGGGATTGAACAGCTAATTTTCTGCTGAGTTTCTCTGCTATTAAATTTCAGTAATAAAGAAATAATAAAGTAAATTTTGAGAGACTATGTAAGATCTCTCAGAACATCCTTCCAATATTTTGCAGTGCCTGAAGCTTCCAACACTATTAAATGTATTGCTGTCCTTATGAAAGAAATCAAAGAATGTACTATTGTGGCCAAATCAGTTATTATATGTGCAAAGGTCTTTTTGAACATCACTAAAGCCTGTGAAAAGCGATACAGGTGAGTTTGGCCTGTTCCTAAGAACTCAATATTTTCCTGACTTACTGCATGCAACTCTTCACATATCAGTCTGACTCATAACATCCATGAGACAAAATTCTCCATAGGATAGGCAGAGAGCTCATCTATTGGCTTGTAAGAGAAGGTCCAATTCTTCCAAATAATGGAACATGCAGGTGATACTAACATGATACAGAATTGTAATATTTGTATTGACTGGATCAAATCAGGCACTTAATAGAGAGTAGATTAACTAATGATAGAGCCAGGAATACACAGCTTGTCCAATGGGTGAAAATATTAAGAAAACATCAAAATTAGTGAATCAGGTGTAAAGTAAAATAAAACAGTGTTGTTGGGTTTTGCCATTCTGCCAATACTAAAATCTAACCAATAATGAGGTGGTATACAAATTCCCCCCAGTTGGTTTTCCAGTAATAGACATGGATATAAATCACCTGGAAAAGTATGCCTTCCATTATGTGGTGGGGCAGAGTGTACTTTACAAACACAGTTTGATATTAGCACCAAACCAAGTGAATATTTCAAGGGAATTCCTGCTTGAAACTACCCTGTTTGTTGATGACTCCACTGGTGTCAAAAAAAGTAAAAACAATCCTACATCATATTAGTGGGCCATCTCAACAAGTAGTTAAGGAGGTCTATTCCAATCACCTTTCTCTGATCACATCACTTGGAAAGTGGAATAGGAAGTGTCCATGTCTTCTTCAATGACAGTCCAGTATATAGCAATTGGGATGAGAGTCCAATTGGGATGAGAGTCCAGAAGTAGCCTTGTCAATCTTCCTGGAAGTCACATAGATTAAAGCACTAGACAATCTGTGCCCCTTTGTGTCATTGTTTATGAAATATGTCCTTACTTAAAGAGAGAAACAGAATGACTAAGGGCAGGCAAAAAAAATGGTGGGAGCAGGTGTGATTTCTGACAACCTGCTGGCTTCCTCATTGAGTTTCCTTGTGGGAACGTGGCAGGAAGCATTGGAAATCTCCTTCCATTCCCTTCTCAGCAGGTGGGTAAATTGCTGCTGCTGGATGGGAGGAGGAGTGAGAGATTGTGAGATTGGTTAGGAAATTGTCACAGAAATTGTCACAGGGCCGTGGGTGGCTCAGGCTGTAAGATAGCCTGTTATTAAAACACAGCTGCTTGCAATTACTGCATGCTCGAGCCCCACCAGGCCCAAGGTTGACTCAGCCTTCCATCCTTTATAAGGTAGGTAAAATGAGGCCCCAGATTGTTGGGAGGGCAATAAGTTGACTTTGTAAATATACAAATAGAATGAGACTATTGCCTTACACAATGTAAGCCGCCCTGAGTCTTCGGAGAAGGGTGGGATATAAATGTAAATTAAAAAAAAAAGAATGCTAAAAATGAAGATCATGTGACCCAGAAGTAGCCCAGCAGCCCAGCAACAGTCAGTAACACTGAAGCAACTAGAACATCCCCAAACTTATTTCTCTCACATATTGTCAGGCACAAGAGGCCAAGAGGCAGAATAGAGTTCAAAATGCACTGTGAGTTTATTTCATGCTACCTCTACAAGAAACTGGTCTATTATGGTTAATGCAAATTAGTGTCAGATAAGAGTCAACAAAATTCAAGGGAGGATGGACTTGGTCTCTTCCAGGGCATAGAGACTCCAAACTAATGATACATTTGACCCCACCCTTATGCTCAACCTGGTCATATCCTACATATATCATTTTTTAGGGAATAAGTCATTTGTATTCTGTTGGCATAAGTATTAATTAATGTGTATATTTAATAACAGTTTAGTAAATTAATTTAAGTACAGTAGTTTTTCTCCTGATTACTATTTATTGCAAATTTGGATGGGAACTATAATCTTCAGAAGTTTCAAGTGGAAATGTTTTTAGGTTTGCTGGTTTTCGGCATATCAAGTAAGGTACAGAGATGGAAATAAACAATAAGAATCTCCTCTTCTTGGAATCTTTTGGAATCTAACATATTGTCTGAGGAAATTAAAAAGTTAGAAAACCAATTGCAAACAGATCCTGGGGATGAACAAACTAAAAATAAAATGGCCCTAGTTAAACATAAATTGAATATTTTGGACCAAAAAGAATTGGCAAGAAATTTAAAATTTGCAAAACAAAATTATTTTAAATATGCTAATAAACCAGGGATTTGGGTTTAAAATTCAATTAAAATTATCAATTAAAAAAGGAAACAGGAAAAAAATAATACATCAGCTACAGGATGAAAATGGAACCGTGGAAAATAATATGGAGAAGAAAAAGAAAATTACACAAGAATTCTTTGAAAGGCTTTATAGACAGGAAGAAACAGTACAGGGGAAAATAAGTGATTATTTGAAGGAAGAAATTGCATACTCATTGAGAGAAGAAGAAAGGGCAGTACTAAACAAAGAAATAACATTATTTGAACTTAAAGAAGCAATTCGGAAGCAAAAAAGTAATAAGACCCCAGGACCAGATTAGTTGCCAGGGGAAATTTATAAACACTTAGGAGATTCAATAGAATTATTACTATTGGAAATATGTAATGAGGGAAGCAAAGATACCAGAATCATGGAAAGAGGCATACATTTATAAATCTGTAATCCCTAAAAAAGGCACTGACAATAAACAAATTAGGAATTATAGATCAATCTCACTGTTAAATTCGGATTATAAAATTTTTATGAATATTATGACGGAATGGATAAAAAAATTCTAAATGAGAAGATACATACAGACCAAAACGGATTTCTCCCTATGAGACAAATTAGAAATAATAATAAAATAATAATTAATATACTGGAATATTACGATGTAGAGAGACAAGCTGCCCTTGTCTTCCTGGATGCTCAAAAAGCTTTCAATAACATGAATTGGGAATTTATGGTCCAACAAATTAAAGCCATGAAATTCAGTGATAAATTTGAAAAGATGATTGAGTCAATTTACTCTACTCAAAAGGCAAGGGTAATAATAAATGGGGGGACCACAAATCTATTTAAGATAATGAAAGGAGTTTGGCAGGGCTGTCCAAGGTTGCCTCTTCTCTTTATCCTGATCTTTATCCTGATCTGACACTACTACAAAGAATTAGACTAAATGTGGAATAAAAGGAACTAAAATTAAACAGGAAGAATTCAAATTGCAGGGATTTGCAGATGATATGGTATTTGTCATAGAGGACCCATTGGAATCTGGACCGATATTATTGCAAGAGATAGAGAAATATGGGGAGGTTGCAGGATTCACAATTAACAAAGAAAAAACTAAAATGTTAGTCAAGAATTTATCGGAGAAACAAATGGGGGAACTCGAGAAAAGAATGGGGCTTCAAATTGTAAAAAAAAGTGAAATATCTAGGTGTTTGGCTAAGAGCAAGATGCTCAGCATTAAAAAAGGATAACTACCGTATATACTCGAATATAAGCCGATCCGAGTATAAGCCGAGGTCCCCAATTTTACCCCAAAAACTGGGGTAAACTGGGGACTCAAGTATAAGCCGAGGGTGGGAAATGAGGCACCTACCGGTTGGGGAAACCCTCCCTCCCTCAGCTGAGAAGGCTGGCGGCTCCCCCGCCCCGCCCTCTCACTGCACCGGCAGGGCTTCCCCGCGCCGTCCGGTAAAATGTGAAAAAAAGGAAAAAAAAAACTCGAGTATAAGCCGGATATATCAGTATAAGCCGAGGGCTTAAAAAAAAAACTCGAGTATAAGCCGTATAGACCCGAGTATAAGCCGAGGGGACGTTTTTCAGCACAAAAAACGTGCTGAAAAACTCGGCTTATACTCGAGTATATACGGTATATGAAATTAATATAACAAGTAGGGAAAGATCTGAAAGGTGGGGGAAGTTACAACTGTCATTATTAGGGAAAATTGCAACAATTAAAATGAATAGTTTGCCAAAATTGCTCTATCTATTTCAAATGATCCCCATAAAACTAGACAAGAATTTTTTTGAAAAGAATTAAATAAGATGACTATGACGTTTGTATGGGCAGGAAAAAAGGTGAGGAGAAAATTAATTTCACTTCAGGATAGGAGAAGTAGAGGTGGCTTTGGACTCCATGTGTGGGAGGCTTATTATAAAGCAGCAAGTTTGATTTGGGTTAGGGAATGGATAAATTTAAGGAACAGGAGAATTCTAACATTGGAAGGACACGATCTTCAGATGGGGTGGCATGCTTTCATATGGAATGCCAGAAACAAGAAATATTTATATTTATATAGACATACATTGTGAAATTCGCTGATACAGACCTGGGAGGGAATTAGGAAGAAGCACTATTTTAAAATACCGGGCTGGCTATCCACTATGGAGGCAATGATTCACCTTAACCCATTAGAGATTGGTAAAATGGTAAAATATAATGAAGTTTTGGATAACGGGGGAAGATTAAAATCCAACCAAGAATTAAAGGAGCAGGAAATAATTATAGATTGGTGGCCTTATCTCCAGCTACAACTGATATACAAAAAAGATATAGAGGAATTTGGATTTGAACCAAATTTAACACAACTAGATAAATTAACAGGGCCGGAAGGAAAATTACTATCTAAAATATATTTTTTTTATTAAATTTTGATTTGGAAGAGAAAATCGTAAAGGGGCCAATGATAGCTTAGGTTAAAAATGTGGGACACAATATTGAGTTAGAAGATTGGGGGAAAATTTGGAAGAAAAATTATACATTAACAAAATCTGCCGCATATAAAGAAAATCAGTATAAAATGTTCTATTGGTGGCACTTAGCCCCAAAAAGATTTGCAAAAATGTACGCCAATCTAAACCCTAACTACTGGAAATGTAAAAAAGCACAAGGTACCTTTTTTCATGTATGGTGGCTTTGCCCAGAAATAAAAAAATACTGGATTAAAATACAAAAATGGTTAAATGAAATTACACATTGCCAAATAGAATTGAAGCCTGAACTGTTTCTTCTGGAGATCATTAAGGGAAAATATCCTAAAGAGATTAAATATTTGATCATTCATATTATTACAGCAGCGAGAATTGTTCTCGTACAAGCCTGGAAAATGTCCACTACACCGATAATCCAGAAAATTTTTGAGTGTGCAGAAATGGACAAATTTACTATAGAATTAAATAACAAGGAAGACTCAGAATATTACTCAACCTGGGAAAACTGGTATCAATGGAGAGAAAATAAAAATAGGAAATTTATAGATCAAAATAAGACATAAATTGTGTTTACATATATTTGATCAAGGAATATCTGAGAATATATGAATAGAGTCAAGATTTCTGTACTGTTGGAACGATGTTGAATTGTACAACTATCATGGACATATTTTTGTTACAGATATATTTGTATTCGTATTTTAATATTTTAAATTTTAATAAAGTTTTTTTTGAAAATTAAAAAAAAAGAATTTTTTCTTCTTGGATTAGAAAAGTTGAAATGGTCTCCACTGAGAAATGACTTTGAGGAGGAGCTGTTTTCCTGACTGGAAGAGTCTTCCCTGAATGTGCTTTGGAAAACAAGTTTCTATTCAAATGGTAGCTGCCTGCAAATGCTCAGCATGACACAGTAAAAGGCTGTCAATCACATCAGATTTTTTTTTCTTCTCATGGCTAACGTGCAACAGGAGATTGATGAGGTAGTGGGTACAAATCAACAAACTCCAAGCATGGAAGACCGGTTGAAGATGCCTTTCACAAATGCTGTGGTCCATGAGGCTCAACATTATCAGACTGTGGGCCTTGAAAACCTTCCACAGGCAACAACCTGTGACATAAAATTCCATGGTTACAATATTCTCAAGATGTACCAGTAACAACTACTAATCAAGATGACTGCAGAAGGAAAAAAGATTATTTAGGTAATCAGAGATCTTTCTAGGCAATTTGAAGAAATATGTATTAATATGCATTATTTATGAGATTGTAAATTGCCTAGAGTCATTTTGGAGAGAGAGATGGCAAGTATATAAATTTAATAAATAAATTAGTTAAACCAAATCTCTCTCCCTTCACTCCATTTCAGAATGTTTGCAGATTGCCCCCTGCTGGCCTATTTTATTTGAGGCAAGTGAGGCTCTTTCTAATGTGCATGAAGCAACACCAACTAATGTCATCTGATTTCTCACTTCCCCCTTCTAGTACATGGTTGTTGAGCCAGTTCTCTCCTCAGTATATTGAGACTCCAGAGAAGTTCAATTCAGATCATTTTTTGAAGGAAAAGGGCCAGTTCAAGAAAAGAAATGCTTTCATACCATTCTTCTGAAACAATTTTGATGTGTTACCACAGGCTGGCTTGATCCATGATATTTTTTTATCAGGCACAATTCCAGCAGGTGTACTTCCTAAATAAGCTTTAGTTTCTTGTTTATTATTGCAGGAAGAGGGCCTGTCAAGGAGAGGCCCTGGAGCTCTTCCTGTTCAAGAACTTCATGTTATATCTGGGTGGGGACACTGAAGACACAGATGTAAAGTCTTTGTTTATGGACTTCAAAAATAAGAATCAATACTCTCTTACACAAGTTGTTAAATGTTCAGTAGACACTTGTGTTCTATAATTAAGACAAGGAAAGAAGTCAGGATTATGACTAGTTAAAGGTCTTTTTCTTCCTCTTTTCCTTCCTTCCTTCCTTCCTTCCTTCCTTCCTTCCTTCCTTCCTTCCTTCCTTCCTTCCTTCTTTCCTTCCTTCCCTCCTCCCCTCCCCTCCCCTCCCCTCCCCTCCCCTCCCCTCCCCTCTCCTCTCCTCTCCTCTCCTTTCCTTTCCTTTCCTTTCCTTTCCTTTCCCTTTCTATGGGCAAATTAAGAAGAACTTTCTATTGGCTGTTGTCATCTGCAAGTTATTGAGGGTTTGGAGGCCAGTGGTGCAAACTGGATGTGAGACCCTCTGTTGAACTTGTGCTTTAGGAAGAAATTTTGATTGCTACTAGTATATTTCCTGTTGATCGACATCATGTCTGCTTGAGCTTCTGGATCTGTTGTTGAGTTGACCATAGGGACCCTGAGGCTGTTGCTTCATTGTGATTTTAACTTTGTATCTGGTAGCCTTGAGTCTAAGGTAGTCCAGGAGTTTATGGCCATCATGACAACAAATGGACTTGCCCGAAATCATTACATCCAATGCATACCAGGGGCTACACACTAATTTTTGTCTTGTGGCAGTTGTGACATATCTAGTTTTGGAGAACATCACTTTCATTCAATTGCCATTATGAAATCATTCTCTAGGTACTTTCTGGTTTGCTAGCATCAGCCCACCTCACTGGAAGACAGGGACCTGTTAAATCAGCCCATCCAAGGTGTTTGATGGACCTTGTTGGGTGTCAGATGGAGTTTGGGTTATTCACTGAGGATCTAGTGGGCCATCTGGCTGAGGTCTTACTTGGAAAAAAAGTTCCATAAAGTTCCATAAAACTCCAGCTTTCAAGAATTCCTCCCCAAGCTGGCCACTTTGGCTGAACTGTAGTAGTGTGGGTCACTACGACCCACCATAATATGCATTTAGCAAAAGGTCCTGATGGTGGGGCCTGTGACCTATGACAGGAGGCAGGTAGTTCTTTCACAGCCATGCAGTTATGGCCAATTAGCTCTAGCAAGAGACATGCCAGTTATTTACCCCAACTCCTGCTCACAAAAGAGTGTCTTTCTTCAAAAAAAAAAATTAATTAATATCTGTTGAGTTTTGAGCTAGACAAGGCCCATATTTGTTAGTTTAATACTATTTCCATTTTTAAATTAATAATCATTAAAGTTTAAATATATTCCAAATACATCCAGAGAAGGAAACAAGTGGGAGAGGGGAGTGGGGAACTCTTATAGTTTCCTTATTTTTTTTTTTCTCGTGAAAATTACTAAGGGCTTCTTTGTCAAAAGAAGGAGCAGTTTCAACCTTTTTTTGCTAAGAAAGGATACATTTGCACAATTAAGAATTACTTAGAAGGTCATAACATTTTTGTATTTGTACACTGCATTGTAAGGGATGAGCAGCATGTAGGGATAAGCAGAGCTGCCATGCTTACAGCTTTGATTTTCATAATTGTATATGCTTTGCTTGTAAGGAAGTTAATATTTTGTAACTATATGTAGAAAGCGGACTTGAGGAAGGAATACCAGGTTTAGACAGAATCAAAGATGAGAAGTGATTCTTAAAATTTGTATATTAAATTTGTTTTACATTTCCTTGGAATCAAGGAACCAGTCTGAGCCTCTGTGGCTCAGACTGGTAAGACAGTCTGTTATTAACACAGCTGCTTGCAATGCAGGTTCTAGTCCCACCAGGCCCAAGGTTGTGTCGTGTCCCACTCCTCCGCTGACGGCCGGGTCAGGGAAATCCGAATCAGGCTTGCCTCTGCAGCTCTGCCCAAAGTCCTAGCAAAGTCCTCAGAGCAGGCAGGAGACCAGTAAGTGACTTCAGCAAGATAAGTTCGACTTTGCCTGACTCAGAGACTGCCAGAAAGCAGATCCTTTATATAGGCCATGGGGTGTGGCTCCATGACTCAGCACTCATTAAGGCCTGCCCCTCCCTTCCTTCTGTTGCCTCCGCCTATCCAATCTTCTGATGCGAGGGTCACTCCAATCAGCTGTTGGTAATAAACCCTCCTCAGGCTCACATGCTGTGGAGGAGGGGGAGGGGTCTAGCTGCTCCGTTTGCCTGGGCATGGAGTCAGGGCTGGGGCCGGGAGGTGCTCCTTCTTCTGCAGTTTGTCTGGGCATGGAGCCAGGACTGGGGCCGGGAGGCATACATTCCTCCGTGTTCGGGAGCAGATAAGAAGGCCCCGGCTGCTCTGAGGGCGGGCAAGACACAACAGGTTGATTCAGCCTTCCATCCTTTATAAGGTAGGTAAAATGAGGACCCAGATTGTTGGGGGCAATAAGTTGACTTTGTATATAAATATACAAATAGGATAAAGACTATTGCTAACATAGTGCAAGCCGCCCTGAGTCTTCGGAGAAGGGCAGGATATAAATGCAAATTAAAAAATTAAAAAAAGGAAAAGGCAAGCGTTTATAAGAGGGACAGCTTGGTTTAGCGGTTAAGGCACCAGTCTAGAAAGTAAAAAATATATGAGTTCAAGTCTTAACTTAGCCATGAAAGCCAGCTAGGTGACTTAGGGCAAATCATTTTCTCTTAGCCCTAGGAAAAAGGCACATTTTTTGCTTTTTCAAAGCAAATTGCCTAACTTGCTATGCTACCTCCAAGACAACATTGCATTTCAGGCTTTATCAGTAATCCCATCATCTGCCTTGCACAAAAACATCCGGGCATGTCCATGCAGTCCAGTAAGAAAAATCTAAACTTGTGTGACTTTTCACCTTTTACATGTGTGTTTTACCTTTAATAATCCTAACTGGGTCATGAGAACATGCTTACTGGGTTTTAACATGACATCTGATAAGGGTGAAAGGGGAGGAAGAAAAAAGGTTTGGCAATGTTTAATAGAGCCTTAATGGACAGTTAGAGTCTATCTGCAACAAGGGGAAAAAATCCAAATCTTGGCTCTGGAAGCAATCCAGAAAATAAACAAATACATTCTTATGTACCCTCCCAGCTCTGCAGTATCTCATTCTGGGAAATTATTAAGGAATAGGAAAGTATTTAATCCTTTGCAGCTTAAAAAGGGACAGTCCAAGTCCTATCTTTAGGTATAGATGAATGCAAATAGCTCAATTACAGTATGGGGCCCTGCTTTCTGGGACAATGCTCTCCTATGCTAACCTCCCCTAGTTTGTCTTTTTAGGGCAGTAAAAATCAGCCTAGCAGCTTCATAGCAATAGCATTTAGGCTTTTATATGGCCCATAGTGCTTTACAACACTCTCTGGGTGGCTTACAATGTAGAACATTATTTGCATATTGCCCCCAACAATCTGGGTCCTCATTTTACTTATCTTGGAAGGATGAAAGGCTGAGCCAACCATGATCCCCATCAGAGACAATTCTAAGCTATGGGCAGAGTTTGCCTGCAATACTGCACTGCACCACCAGGGCACCTTCATCTTACATTGCATCATTATGTAATTAATAACACTCAAGAATCATCTGTGGTTAACTTAAATTATTCAATTACATTTGGAACCTTTTCATCTCTTACATTGTAAGTTCTTCTTTTAATATCTTCTTGAATTTTGACATTAAACTATTCACTTTACCAACAGGAAAAAAGAAAAATGGTGGAATTATGACAAACACTTTAAGTTCTAGTAAGCTATGGTAGATATTTCCTCCATCTGAAATTTTTCTGGACCCTGTAGCAACAAGGCAGAAGCCTAAGGCTGGTGACTTTTCAAATTATGAGGTTGCAAACAGCCCAAATCAGAACCTCAATCAATTTTCTTGAAGTCTCTTTAACAGCTAATCTGTCTCCCAATTGAGTCATTAAAAGAATGGAAACCAATTTGGTTTAAGCCAGTCTAGATTTCAATCAACTCACCTAGTCTGTGCAGCTGAAATCTCCAAGTGAGAAGGTCTGACTCCCACATGTGGAAACAAGAACCTACCTTCCTGCTGCTGAGCACAACTGAGAAAGCTACAGGAATGGATTTGGAAAATGTCCATGGAGATGAGCTTGGCACTACTGGGTATACAGTAGATGTATGGTGAATGCTAATAGAACCTTGGCTCGCCCAAAATAATGGCTAATGGTTTTAATTTAGTAGAACATTCTTCCAGTATTTTGGATTGTCTGAAGCTTCCAAGTACTATTAAATGAGTTTCTTAAGAAAGAAATCAAGGAATGTGCCACCGTAGCCAAATCAACTACAGGTGCAAAAGTCTTTTTGGCCATCATTACAGTGTGGGCTCATCCAGACATTGAATGTGACATTAGGAGATACAGGTGACCCAGACATTATTCCAGGACAAGTACATTTCGCCCTGTTAAAGGTCATTGTATTTACTTATGATCATTATTGAATTCAGGGCCATGACAACCCAGTGAAAGAAAAAGTTTAAGTTCCACAGGGCTCAATTAGCAAAACTTAATTAATTACTTTTTCATGTGCTGCTGAATAGTCAGCAAAGAAGAGGGAATGCTTAAAATGAATTATTATTTAAAGATTTAACCCAAGGTGGAAAAATTCCAAGATCACAGATAAATAAGAAAATAAAGATTTTATTAAAAATCTTTCTTCTTCAAACTGCAAGACTAGGTTATTTTGTGAGGTGAGCTATGTGAACCACAGAATCCCTGGAATCCAGAATGAAGTCTCCCATATGAATCCTTGAAGGTCATTTATGTTAGAGATATTTGAATTTCCCATTTCAGTTTATTCTGGAATTAGTAAATTCCTTTCTTATTTCCATTTATTCCAGCATTAGATATTTTCTTCCCAATAATGAGATTTAAAATTACTTTTGGATGTACTTTGAATTCTAAATGGCAGTGTCAAAATAATGTATTTTTGTCATTTTTGTGTTCAGAATCTTCCAGAATGTTTCTTTACTGTTGATGGACACTGCTTTTCTTCTGAAGGGGACACAATTTGAAAAATTATATAAAAGGCAAATGTCCATATTTTGAACTCAACCTATATGCACTCATAAAGGTAAAGGTTCACCTTGCACATATGTGCTAGTTGTTTCCGACTCTAGGGGGTGGTGTCATCTCCATTTCAAAGCCAAAGGGCCAGCACTGTCCGAAGACATCTCCATGGTTATGTGGCCAGCATGACTAAATGCCAAAGATGCACGGAATGCTGTTATCTTCCCACCAAAGGTGGTCCCTATTTTTCTACTTGCATTTTTTATGTGCTTTTGAACTACTAGGTTGGCAGAAGCTGGGACAAGTAACCGGAGCTCACCCCGGGATTCGAACCGCTGAACTGTCCAACTTTTAATTGACAAACACTTCATATTTTCCCTCAAAACAAACTGTAACTTATCTTTGTCCACAGTCCGAAGGAAAGAATGTTGATAAGTAACTTTCCTATCCTAATAGAGGTGAAAGAACCATTTGAGATGAATGTAAACAAGAAAGTTATGCAAAGATTAGGGGAAGTGAAGAATTTAGATGTGATTGGGGATCCAGTTGGCTCCTTCTTTCAATTTTCCCTCATTTAAATAGCTTCTTGGATTTTTGAAGAGCAAAATAACTCAGAAGAGGATGGAGCTGACATGGGCAGGAGCTCTGCTTCTTCTCTCGATAATTCTCACTCTTTTCTCATCTTTCCAAATGTACAAGAAAAAAGGGCAGTTGCCCCCTGGACCTACTCCATGGCCTATTCTGGGGAACCTCTTTCAGCAAGATGTTTTACCTCTAGATAAATCCTCTAAAAAGGTAAGATTGGGTAACTATTGTACTTCTTTGCTGCTTCAGGTTATTGTTTTGAAAGATATATGCACGTTTTCCTAATTTAAGGAATTTGATTTATTCTATAAGAGTCCAGTTTTATTGGCTGCTTATGTCATCTTCAGTAGGAATTTTAACTTAAAGTTGTAACAGTTTGATAAACTTGTAACACACAATGATAAACACACAATGGAGATTACAAAGTTGATTAAAATATGTGGTAACAAGAAAACCATGTTACCATATATTTTGAAGAACCCGATTACTTACAGAAATGTATTATATAGTCGAAATTTTGATTATCTCATTCCCATCACCTCATCAGCTAGCAATGTAGCTAATCTAATTGATGTACTCTGTAGGTTTTAAGAATTATTAAAGCTTTGATTCAACATGATCTCTCTATAGTGAATTTAAGAACTATTTCAAGCATGCTTTAGAATAATTCCACCAAAAAATGCTTTATCATTTAATTAACTTGGTTTCCATCTAATTTTATCTTTAGCTTATAGCGAAGTATGGACCTATATTTACTGTCTGGATTGGATCAAAACCAATGGTTGCTCTTTGTGGATATGAGGTGGTAAAAGATGCTTTGATAAATCAAGCAGAAGAATTTGGTGGGCGATCTGATATGCCTTTTAACAGATGAGTATTCCAAAATAAAGGTTGATTCTCTTTTATTTCTTATTTGTTATTAATTACCATTTCGCTTCCACTGGTCACGTCTGAAATCTATTGTGGTTGTTCCTTACATGAAAGAAGAATAATCTCACCTCTAAACCGTTCCTTTTGGAGGGACACAAAAAGCTTTTGAAAGAGGAGATTTCGGTGATTTAGATTTCGAATAAGGAGGATAGAAAGAATATTGATCCTTCTGACCTTTGATGAGAATATTGTGGACAGCCAAGAAAAACAAACAAATAGCTCATTGAGCAAATCAACTCAAAGTTCCCACTCAAAACAGAAATGATCAGAGTCAAATGATCATCCTTCAGACAGATTGTGCAAAAATCTAGCTCCCTAGAGAAGGCTATAATGGCAGGAAAGATGAAGGAAAGGAAAGAAGAGGATGGCCATCTGCAACATCAATGGACTCAGTTAAAATGATGACAAATGTGCCCTTACAAATCCTGAAGAATTAGATTAGGGATAGGTTGTGTTGGAGGAAATCTTATGGTTGCTAAGTGTTAGTAACTAAGTGCTAAGTAACTTGTTGGCACACAAGCAAGCAAGTAGATAAGTCATTGGAAGTGACCTATTTTTGTCAATTAAGCCTCTACAGAAAAAAAAATCCAGAACTCAAAACGACTCCCATTTTCTTCTGCTTACTGAAAATTGCATCTCAGTATAGAAGTCTATGTAGATTCTCAGACTTTCAGGTTATGGTTATCCCTATAAGATACGTTTTCAGGAAGCAACTGGACTTTTCTTGTTTTTTCTTTGAAGACGTTTTGCTTCTCAACCAAGAAGCTTCTTCAGCTCTGACTAAATGGTGGAGAATGAACGGATTTATATTCCTTTGAGAAAGCTGGTAATTTGCATCCTTTTAGAGACTTGTTGAGGCACTTGGGGGTTTATCTGTGTCCTTTTGAGACAACCATGACTTGGATGACTGAGAATCTCCATAGACTTTTAGCCATGCACTTTGGAATGAACACCGTTCAAAATGTGTGGGAATATGAACGGATTTCCAGAGAAAAACATTGTAGATTACAGGAACATTTGCACTATTCAAGTGACCCTGAGGATACAGATAAACCTCAACAACTCTCTAAAAGGACGCAGATGACTAGCTGTCTGCAAGGAATATAAATGTTTCCATTCCCCACCATTCAGTCAGAGCTGAAGAAGTTTCTTTCATGAGAAACGAAACATATTCAAAGAGAAAGCAAGAAAAGTTCAGTTGCCTCCTGAAAAAGCACAACCATCTATCTATCTATCTATCTATCTATCTATCTATCTATCTATCTATCTATCTATCTATCTATCTATCTATCTATCTATTTTGTCAATCATATATAAGATAAGAGGTAAAAGTATAAACATAATTTGAATACATGAAAAGAGTATGTAAAAAGGAATATTAGGACAGGGATGGTAGGCATGCAGGTGCACTTATGGAAACTGTGGTTTGCTTTGTTAGTATTTCAAACATCAAGCCTGGTTTACATTAAATATGAGGAAAGAACATTCTGTGGTGCATAATTTATTGCAATGCGGTGCCCTGTTTCAAACATAATTGAGACAAAGAGTTGAAAAAGGAAAGTACCTGAAACATCACATTATATCTAAATATCCTCCTTCACCAAAGCTGAGATTTGACGGACATTGTGATCCTTTTGGTGTCTTTTATTTCAGGACTCGATACTACTGATGAGAAGAAATGGAAGGAGCTGCGACGGTTCACACTGTCCACCTTGAGACATTTTGGAATGGGGAAGAAAAGAATGTCTGAAAGGGTGCAGGAGGAAGCCCTTTGCCTGGTGGAGGAAATAGCTGCCAAAAAAGGTTCTCTAAAGAAACTGAAAGTTGTTCTCATAGTAGGAAGTGTATTTAAAACATGAAAATGGAAAGGGGTTTGTTGCACTGTATGATGTTACAGAAAAACTAGATTCTGAACTGAAACTCAAGTCCTCTGCACTTAAGTGCACAAAATAAAGAAAAACTTAGATAGGCAATGAGTATCCCTGGCCCCTTTACACAGTGTTGTTCAAGAGAAAAGACAAAAATACAGACAGGAAATATAAAGCTTTCAAGCAGTTTCTTTCTTTTTCAATACAGTGTCAGCCCTTGGCATTGAAAATTTGCCCAGAATAAGTGAAATCTTATTGTAGTTGTAGTAACTGAAGGATCATGCAGTAGATAATAGAAAATTAATTAAATTAGTAATTATATGTATAAAAAACCATATTAGTCCTGGATTCTTTTTAGAATGATTATGTTAAAGGTTTGAAAATAATGTTAAATCATGTATCAAGCAAATTCAGCAATCAGCAAAACACATTATGTATAAAGGAAATAGGTAAACAAAGTGAGGTAAGCAAAATATGGATAAGAATCGGCTGCATGAGTGATGGAAATCTGTGATGTGATATGGATTTAAATTAAGACTATTATAGGAGATGACCAGGCTGAGCCCAAGGTTGGGGGTCAAACAAATCATCAATCATGAATCCCTTCAGGCCCACAAGAGATCTAAATTCAGCCCACCTTGAATTCCTTCTACTCTTATCTCCCACTAATTTCCTTTAACCGTTAGTAGTTCAGATTCTTGTAGAAAGCTTAAGCTTATAACAAATTTTTATACCCATTTGAACTGTCTGGATCTCCTGATTTTCCTGGTTCTTGACAGCTAAAAATTGACTTTTTTTCAGGAATTGTAATGCCTTAGAAAACCATCTTCTGTGGACAAGTCTTTTCTGGAAGGAGATTAAAAGAAAGAAATAGACAAATGTACGGGTTATTTTAAAAACAAGTTGGATAGATTAGAAGGAGAAAGTGCTGAGGGAATAGACTGCTCAGTTAAAAGAAAAACGTGTTTAAAAAATACATTTCAACATAATTATATATCAGGCAAAATCAGAAGCTAGCAAAGGAATTTATGGATGAATGAAATAGGTAATAGCGTTTGCTCTTATAGGCGTGGAAAGACAACAGTAGGCAGTTTTCATGAGGGTGGAGAACTGAAATCCACTGTGGATCTGAATTAAATGGTCATAAATAGTATTCCTTTAGAGATTTGTGGCTCCTTTGAATTTAATCTTTAATGGACAAATCTCTGGAATCAGAAGGGAAAAGAAATAGAAAAAAAGGAATAGGTTAATTATTTTTTAAAAAGAAAGAATATATATAGAAGAAAGAACAAAATTAGAAGGTGGGAGGGAGAGAGGGTCAGGAGACTTAAAACTGGAAGCAGAACCTTCTGAGGTGAAGAAGGAAAGGATCAAGGAAGAAAAGCCCACCATGAATAGAAAAAGGCAGAGGAAGGAGTAGAAAACAATTCTTGACAGAAGAAAACAGCAATAAGCTTTTGAAGAAACCCTAAAGATCTAGGTTTTAATTTAATTACATATAAGCTCCACTACTTAATATTAATTAACAAAAATTACCACTAAAACTTTTGAATAACTTGTTTGTTCCAAACCATTTTTATTGCAGTTTTGTGATGAGAATTATGGAAGGGAAGATCCCCATTCTTTGTTTCCTCTCATAAATTTCTGTGGCCTTTGTTGCAGGGCAACCTTTTGACCCAAGAAGGAATTTTGCAAGTGCTGTTTCTAATGTGATCTGTGCAGTCGTCTTTGGCAATCGATTTGATTACAAAGATCACACCTTCATAGAGAACCAGCAGATTATGAAGTCTCAAATAAGATTTCTTACTAGTTTCCTAGGACTGGTATGTTTTTTCTCTCTGATCCTCCTCCTGCCATAAACATTCATTTTTACTAGTGGTTTTTTCTTCTTCTCTCTGTATAAATGTTGAAATAAAAGATGTGGAGATTAGATGTAATGCGCTACTAAGCAGAAGAAACCAAATTTAGACATCTCCTGGCTGGGCTTATTTCCCAGGAGACCATATCCTTCTCTCATAACAAATTTTGGCCTTCACTTGATTGTTTCTAGGACTCACTTATTTCTTAATTAGTCAGGGAGGTTCAAATATGAAATTTTGTTGGATGGGCTGATTCGTCCTAATAGCAATGTGTCACTGTAGTTTTTCACCCCTTGACTGCACAGTTACCTTTAGTTCTCAAACATTGTTCCATGTTGTAATTTTTAACAAATGACAATAGTATCTATTATCCCCCAATCCATTAGGTTAGTGGTATAAGGAGAATATCAATATTACAATCAAACTAAAAGGTATACTATTATAATATTTTAAAAAGTATAATGCTACACATTTAACCATAAATAATATTAGCTGTACTAATCATCATATCAAATTAGGCACAGGGGCCTCTTTTCTTACCATGGTGTTTTTAGACATTTCCCCTATCTTTATGTCCACAGCCAGTTTCTTTCTCTTCCACTTCAAGAACTATCACCATTTTCACCATTATCCTTTCATGGGAGAGATGTGGGGGAGGCTCGGAAAGTAGCAGGCAAGTCCCTTGACAAAAGGTCTCCTACCAGGAACTCAGCCTAGGTGAGGAGATATTTGGGGGAAACGGTATTCAAAGCGAGTCATCTTTAATTAACTTATTATAAATAAAAATTCCTACTATACAGTAGTTCCAAGACACTGTATTTACTCGACACTAGAATTAAAGATAGCTTACTGAAATTTTTCTGGTACTTGTCTTCTTGGTCTTGGCACCTAGCTGAGGTTTGATAGTTAATAATATCAGAGTGAAAGCTACTCTCTGAATATTTGGGGCATTAAGCTTCCACTGTTATGGTTTAAAAAAAGTATACTTTTTAACATCAACCTCGTGGTGCAACTGAAACAATCTGGAACTGAACACATTCAAAACTGTAGAAATGGAGGTAGATTTTAGGAGAAACCCTCCCATACTACCACCTCTTACAATACTAGACAATGCAGTATCAACAATAGAGAACTTCAAATTTCTAGATTTTATCTAGAAATGGACACCTAACATCAAAAATGTCATCAAAAAAGCACAATAAAGAATGTTCTTTCTATGCCAACTCAGGAAGCTCAAACTGCTCAAGGAGCTGCTGATACAGTTCTACAGAGGAATTATTGAGTCTGTCTGCAACCCAGCAAGACAGACATAGACTTCAGAGGATAATTAGAGCTACAGAAAAAATAATGACTACCAACCTGCTTTCCATTGAGACCTGTATACTACACGAATCAAAAAGAGTGCTGTGAAAATATTTACAGACCCCTCACATCCTGGACATAAATTGTTTCAACTCCTACCCTCAAAACTACACTATAGAGCACTGCACCCCAGAAGAACTAGACACAAGAGCAGTTTTTTCTTGAATGCCATCACTCTGCTAAATAAATAATTCCCTCAACACTGTCAAACTATTCACTAAGTCTGCATTACTATTAGTCTTCTCGTCGTTCCTATCACCCAGCTCCTCCTACTTATGAGTGCATGACTGTAACTTTGTTGTTTGTATCCTTACAATTTATATTGATATTGATTGTTTCCTAGTATGATTTGATTGCTTATTTATACCATATGACTATCATTAAGTGTTGTACATTATGATTCTTGATGAATGTATCTTGTGTTGTTATGTACACTGACAGCATATACACCAAAGACAAATTCCTTGTGTGTCCATTCACACTTGGCCATTAAAGAATTCTATTCCATTCTGTTCCGTTCTGCTCTGCTCTGCTCTGCTCTGCCCTGTTCTGTTCTATTCTATTCCTCTCTGCAACAGATCTACAATACTTTTCCAAAAATAATGGAATACTTTCCTGGGAAACATGTCAAGATTTTTGCTGAGATTAAAAAACTCTGCGATTATATACGTGAGGAGGTAGAATTGCACAAGAAAACGTTGGATCCTCAGAACCCACGTGATTATATTGATTGCTTCCTTCATAGATTGGAGAAGGTAGGCACAGATACCATCTCTGCATAACTGTCTAAATATCTCCAATGTGTATCTAAGATGAAATAAATTCACTGCATATGAAAGAATATGGAAATATGGAATCCCCCCTTCTTTTTTGTTTTCTTTAAATTGCCATTTGTTGACATAAATTACTATTTCTGATATAATTGTTTCTAAAGTTTTCTCCCTTCAAAAAATGTGTATTTGTAGAAATTTGCTTTACATGCTAATTTATACAATTATTGATCTTGGAAGAGCAATTTCTACTAGGATTATTGTTGTTGTTAGTTGCGAAGTTTTCTTTTTATAAAAAGTTTTATTTTTACAATCATATCAAATAATTCATCCAAATAATTCATGTACAGTTATATACAATTAGTCGGGCTTGCCCAGTCACCACCACCCTTTTTAACACTCTTCCCTCTTCTACCTTCTTTTACTTTCCAAACCTTCCTCTCCTTCTCTTATCTACATCCGCTCCTCCCTCCACCCTACACCTTCCTTCTCCCTCTACTATCCCTCTTCCTTCCTCTTCTCCTCTTTCCTACCTCCTACTCTCTCTTTTCTCCCTCACCGTTCTAAAATGGTAACTATGCAGACCCGACCCTACATTAATTATATTTCTTCAATAATCCCTGTACATTAACCATCACTCCATCTCTACCAAACCCCCAATTCCCTCCCCTTACCCCCACCCCCACCCCGACTTCCCAGAACAAAATGCAGGGTATCAAAACTAACAATCATAATCCAAAATAATTCCTAAATTATAATCTCTAGTCACACCACACTTAGTCACACTCTCAATTCCCCTCTCCTTCAAAAATATATCTAATACAAAATATTTCCTAAATTTACTCATATGCTATTCGATATTTTTTTATCTGATACTTATTTTGAATATAATCAATCCACATTTTCCATTCTAAAATATATTTTCTAGTGTATAGTCTTTCAAGTAAGCGGAGATTTTGTCATCTCTGCCAGATTTGATACTTTGAGTGTCCATTCTTCGATTGTAGGTAATTCTTCTTTCTTCCAATACTGAGCAATCAAAAGTCTTATGACTGTTATTAAGTTCAAAATCAATTTAGTCTCTATAGCTGTATAGTCCATAATTATTCCTAGTAGAAAGAACTGGAGTAAACTTAATCTTCTTTTCAAAATATTCTGCATGATCCACCATACTTTAATCCAAAATGCTTTAACTTTTTTACAAGTCCACCATATATGGTAATAAGTAGCATCTTCACAATCGCATCTCCAACATTTAGCAAGATCTAATATGTGTTTCTTGTAAACAGGTAATGTCATTTTTAAATTGTTTCAAATAATGAAATACTTTCCTTCTCTTCTGCGATGAATTCAGGCCATTAACATTCCAAGATAATAGTTTAATTGCCATTATCGGTCAAGGAAACTTTTGGAACACCAGCCGCAGATCACATTTTACTTTAGGCCTTGCTCCTCCCACTGTTTCCGTTGTAGTAGTTGCCAGTTGTTGTTGTGCCTTCATCTCTTGTTCCTTGCGTTTAGCAGCAGCTCTTGTCAACCTTTGTTCTTTTGAATCTAAACCCGTCGTAGGTATTTCCAACACTTGTAATAAATCTTCTTCCATCACAATCTGTTCTTGTACCTGCTTCACTTCTCTTCCTTCACTTCAGCCTCCTTCTTCTAGCTTCCAATGGGGAAGACTTCCAACTTTTAATACCTCAACATAAAATTCTCTTGCTTTTCCAACTGTATTGAAACGATGTACTTTCCTGCATAATATACTATTATACCAGTTGGAATATCCCATCTATATTCAATCTGATGTTTTTAAGTTCATTCACCAGGAAGGCAAATTCCTTCCTAGCCCTTAACATTTTGGTGGAATTTCCTTTAATATCAAAATATCTTGACCAGCAATCTGAATCTTCTCCCTTATATGAAGCTTGCAAAATCTGATTTCTCACTGTTCTGTTTGTAAAATAAATAACAACATCCCTTGGCAACTTTTTTGCCTTGCTATCCAAGAATTCACACGATATATTTTATCAATTTGATAAGCCACATCTGCTGGACGAGCTGCTAATATCTCAGCAAATACTTCAGAAAAATTTCCTTAAATTCTCTTCCTTATTTTCTTTCAAACCTCGAATTCTAAGAGCAAATTCCATATTTCTATATTGTATCAAAACTATTTCATCCTCTGTTTTTCCATTTTACTTTGAAATTCATCCATTTTATTTTCTAATTTTAAATTATGTTGCTTAATTTCTTCAACCTCCTCTTCCAATAAAATCACATTCGTTGCCAAACTTTGTACTGCCATTACAAATCCTTCTTTAACTTCTTTATTTCCCACTTGAATTTCTGATATCTGCTCTTTCATTTCAGACATCTCATCAGTTATTACTTTAAATTTTCTTTTATAAAGCCTTTTAAGTTCTCTTGTAACGCCTCTAAATTCAATGTTCTAGTCTCTGCTGTATGAGCTGGAGAGGCACCAGCTGATAAAGTTCCAGAGCTCTTTGTTACAGTAGACTTTAATTGTTTGGCTGCCATCTTCTATAAAATTATTTATTTATTTATTTCCAACACTTGTAATAAATCTTCTTCCATCACAATCTGTTCTTGTACCTGCTTCACTTCTCTTTCCTTCACTTCAGCCTCCTTCTTCTAGCTTCCAATGGGGAAGACTTCCAACTTTTAATACCTCAACATAAAATTCTCTTGCTTTTCCAACTGTATTGAAACGATGTACTTTCCTGCATAATATACTATTATACCAGTTGGAATATCCCATCTATATTCAATCTGATGTTTTTAAGTTCATTCACCAGGAAGGCAAATTCCTTCCTAGCCCTTAACATTTTGGTGGAATTTCCTTTAATATCAAAATATCTTGACCAGCAATCTGAATCTTCTCCCTTATATGAAGCTTGCAAAATCTGATTTCTCACTGTTCTGTTTGTAAAATAAATAACAACATCCCTTGGCAACTTTTTTGCCTTGCTATCCAAGAATTCACGATATATTTTATCAATTTGATAAGCCACATCTGCTGGACGAGCTGCTAATATCTCAGCAAATACTTCAGAAAAATTTCCTTAAATTCTCTTCCTTATTTTCTTTCAAACCTCGAATTCTAAGAGCAAATTCCATATTTCTATATTGTATCAAAACTATTTCATCCTCTGTTTTTTCCATTTTACTTTGAAATTCATCCATTTTATTTTCTAATTTTAAATTATGTTGCTTAATTTCTTCAACCTCCTCTTCCAATAAAATCACATTCGTTGCCAAACTTCGTACTGCCATTACAAATCCTTCTTTAACTTCTTTATTTCCCACTTTAATTTCTGATATCTGCTCTTTCATTTCAAACATCTCATCAGTTATTACTTTAAACTTTTCTTCTATAAAGCCTTTTAAGTTCTCTTGTAACGCCTCTAAATTCAATGTTCTAGTCTCTGCTGTATGAGCTAGAGAGGCACCAGCTGATAAAGTTCCAGAGCTCTTTGTTACAGTAGACTTTAATTGTTTGGCTGCCATCTTCTATAAAATTATTTATTTATTTATTTCCAACTTAATATTCACTTTAAATCTTCTTAACCTCTAAGAAACACAGTCTTTTAAAGCAGTATTTAAAAATCTCCCCTAGATTCTATCAGCAGGCAGCAAAGAGTTAAAGAGTAAAAGCAGCAAGTAACATGCAAATTACCAACTGCAGACGGCAACGCTGAAAGTATCACTTTCGCTTTCCACTCGTTAACTTGTTAACAATTCGCCTCCATTTTTTTACTGTTTTCAAGCTTGTTACAAAGTAACGGGGAATCGGCTTGGCTACTTGCATAAAGTTCTCCCACTTTCGTTCTGTCCGGTATAATCCTTTATTGTCCAAAATAAATCTCAGCGTTTGGTCGTGGTGATTGGTTCCGCCAAAGCAGAAGAATCCTCGGATCTGGAGCACTTCGGGTTACTGGAGGGAACTTAACCCTTCAAACCCCTTTTTTCTCAGGGGCTTTAGGGAAATTCAACCTCTGCCCTCAGCTCACCACCTTCTCCTTCTCCCGAAGAGGGGGTTTTCCGAACCGCTGGACAGCAGATTTAAGCTGTCCTAGCGATTCCACATAATCCAGATCACCGCCATCACCTACGGTGCCAAACCGGAAGTCCGCGAAGTTTTCTTTAATTGAAAGAGACAGAGTTTCATGAATTCATGAATAAGAAGAGTTTCATGAATTACTTTAATGCAATTCCAAGTAGAATTTATATTCTTCCTGTTTCCTTTCTATTTTCTTTTCAGGACCAGAACTCATCTGAGGGTATCTACTCTCCTGAAGAACTTGTATTCACTGTGTTTGGTCTCTTTACTGCTGGGACAGTAACTACAAGCAATACTTTGCTCTGCAGCCTCCTAGCAATGGCTAAATTGCAACACATTCAAGGTAGAGAAATACCCAGAAATATATAAAGATATCGGTACTCTTAGAGCTTTCAATGTTAATCATGGAAAAAATAAACTAAATAACTGCTGTACTCAACAGTACAACTCATTGCAGTTGCTTTATTGCTTGCTGAAATACTGAGTCAAATGCCTGTTGTAGTCATTGAAAGCCATGCACAAAGGCAAGGTCATTGTGCCTTTCAATGATTTGCTTAAAAACCTGGATGCGATCCATTCTACTGTAGCCATTTCTGAACGCTGCCTCCTGCTTTGGTTATGCCATCGTTTAATGTTCTCACTATTCTTTTTCTTATTAACTTGGTGAAAACCTTGTAGATGACTGAAAGGATTATTGGATGATAGTTCTTTAAATCATCACTGGCCCCTTTCTTTTGTATAAGTGTTGTGGCTCCAGCTCCCCCCCCAGGCCTGGCCCCCTGCCAGAAAGTGACTCAGAGAGTGAGGGAGAAGGGCCATCAGGGCTCCACTCTGCAGGGCCGGCCTCTCTGGCTCAGCTCCAGGAGCCAGAGGCAGGCCAGGTGGAGGAGGTGACGACTGTATCTCCCCCTGCCCAGGCAATGCTTCCAGACCCAGCTGTGGACCATCAGTCCTGGTTAGATCCCAGGTTTCATAGACAAGAGAGGCGGGAACAACAAAAGAAGGGGTGGGGCAGGCCTAGAGAGTGCTGAGTCATGGAGCCACAACCCACAAGGTATAAAAGCAGGAGGGGCTGCTCTACTACTTTTTGATGGACAAAACAAACTGACTGGAGAAAACTTGAGCTGAACTATTTGACTGAGCATTTGGCCTGGATTGCTGTTTGTTCCTGACTTCCTGGTTGCTCCAGTAATGAGCTTCTGTGACGCCGGCATCAGGGAAGATAAAGAAAACCTTGGCAGACGATCGCTAGTTTGCTGCCAGAGCTGAGAGCTCCCGTGGACTAAATTGCTGGCTAATTGAGTCAGTTCACGTGTCTCCCGGACTGAGGTGGGGGGGACAGAACAATAAGAATCACTTCAGCATTTTTCCATGTATTCGGTATTTTTTCTTTTCTGAGGCATCTCAAATACAGTTTTCTTAGTACCTTCTATAAACTGTGGCTACCAGCTTTCATGATTTAAACTGTAACACAGCCATTTCCTGAAGCTTTGCCATTTTTCATTAATTTTATGGCACTTGATACTTCCTCGACTAGCATATCTGGCATTTCCTCTTTCATGGGTGTTGTTACTTTTGAGTGAGCTTGATCTTTGCATAACTCTGAATAGAATTTTATTTCTATTAATTCTTAATCTAATTAATTAATAATCTAATAATTCTGTTAGAATTATTTTTAACATTTCCTGTCTTGTTCTTCACACAGAGCCATCTTCCTGTTTTAATGCAAAAATTTTGTTTCTTGTATTTATAAGCTTGCATTTGATCTATTAATCCCTTTGTTTTCTTCAATTGCCTTTTTTACAAGCTTCATGTTAAATTAATGCGTTTGTTCTTGGATATTTTGTGGTCTTGCAAAGTTCAGCGTACTTCAGTTTATTAGTGAAACTTCCGGTATTCTTCACTGTCCATTGTTTTTTTCATTAACTCGATAGTTTCATTGAAGTTTTTTGACTGTGCAAACTGTTTTTCCAGTTTGTGCTATATATATAGTTCAAGGAGTTTTTGACTATTTGTTCTTTTTGGTTCATTTTGGTCCATAATATTCATCTCTTCCAAATCTTGCAATAGAGCAAAGTGATTTGATAGATTAATCTCAAAATTGCTGTTCTCTTCTAACAGCTTATCTTTATTTTTGTTTTTTGTTATATCTTTATCATTTTCATATGCTCTTTTCGATAGTCTATCTTTATTTTAGCTCATACCATTAACTGTCATCACTTCCAACATTAAAATGATTGATGACAGTACAATTGCAGAATATGGTTTTACCACTTGGCATGATTTAGTCAATTTCGCTTGCATACCCAGATGGACATTTCTGTGTCCATTTTCTGCTAGCCTTTTCTTGTAAAATGAGTTCATGATATAAAGGTCCTGTCCTTCAGCAAAATCTACTAGTCTGCACCACTATTAACTTGTTCACCATTTCCCTATGGGCCGGTCACCTTTTCTTCAATTATTGTTCTTCCTATTCTTGCATTAAAGTCACCCTTTAGTATTTTGTACTGGAATTTTTCTTTGTCTTTAAGGCAGGCCACATTGCCATAAACGTCTTTGACCTCATCGTCACTATAGCTTATTGTTGGTGCATAAACTTGGATGATTTGAAACTTGTATTGTTCATTCAATTGAACAATGCATTGGGCTACTCTGATATATTTTCAAATTTTACTACAGTGTGTTTCAGCTTTTGGTTGACGAGAAAACCAACTCCGCCACATTGTCCATCTTCAGTACCTCTAGTGTAGAGTAAATGCCCAGTCCTATCAAGTTCAGCTAAATGTTTGCCTTATTGTCATGTTTCACATAATCTAATGATATCCCAACACATATCGTTGAGTTCAATTGGCATTGAACTTCTTCTACTTTTTTACTTCTACTCTTGCATCCGTTTTCATTGTTCGAATGTTGATCATTCCTATGTCCAAAGTCCAAAGTCGGCCTGATTTAACCTGGTAATTCTTAGCACCCTCTGCCTTTTGGGCAGGTCTTCCTGCTGCTGTGGTAGTTGCCCTAGGGCATCTGAGGAATGAGGGACATTTTTGAGATTATATGGGCATGTGGAAGGAATAGACTATACTCTGACACACTAGTCTACTGCAAGTTGGCAGATGTGATCAATGTTAGTCTGGAGTATCCATCATGACCTGTTCACCTTAGGAGACCCTTCTGGATATATACATGTTCAACGACATAATCCATGAATTCATTTACCCATATAACATAGTAACAGTTTAAGAAATTAATTTAAGTACATTAGTTTTTTCTCCTGGTTACTATTTATTCCAACTTTGGGGGGAAGGGACTATAATCTTCTAAAATCTCATAGGGAAATACTTTTCACTTTGCTGGTTTTCAGCTTATCAAGAAAGACACAAGACAGAGATACACAATAAGAATCTCCTCTTCTTGCACTACAGAAATTAAAGTGATCTCCACTAAGAAATGAGTCTTAGTGGACTAAAAGAGTCTTCCCTAAATATGCTTTAGAAAACATGTTTCTGTTCAAGTGGTAGCTGACTGCAGATGCTCAGCATGAGAAAGTAAAAGTAAAAGGCAGGGGTGAAATCTAAAAATTTTCCCTACCGGTTCTGTGGGCATGGCTTAATTGGTGGGCATGGCTTGGTGGTCAGATGACTGGGTGGGCATGGCCAATAACAATAAATAATAAAAATAATTAACAAAGTATAAAAAACAATAAGAGGTACCAAAAACCAACTTTCACACTTTACACACACACAACACAACACAACACAACTGACTCACACACAGTGTAAAAGCAGCTGCACTTCACACTTCACACAGCCACAAAAAGCTCAAAAACCAACTTTCACATTTTACACACACACAACTGACACACACACACACACACACATACACATACACACACAAAATGCCACATACAACTTTCTGAGATTTTGTGTGTGTGTGTGGTTTTTTATTATTATTTGAATTTATATCCCGCCCTTCTCCGAAGACTCAGGGTGGCTTACACTGTGTTAAGCAATAGTCTCTTCCATTTGTATATTATATACAATGTCAACTTTTATTGCCCCCAACAATCTGGGTCCTCATTTTACCTACCTTATAAAGGATGGAAGGCTGAGTCAACCTTTTGTTTGTGTTTGTGTTTGTGTAGTTGTGTGTTTGTGTTTGTGTAATTAGAGTGAAACACTACAGAAACACACCAAATCTCAAAAAGCTGCACAAATATTTTATTTTATTTTATTTTATTTTATTTTATTTTATTTTATTTTATTTTATTTTATTTTATTTTATTTTATTTTATTTTATTTTATTTTATTTTATTTTATTTTATTTTATTTTATTTTATTGTGGACTTCAAATCCCAGAGTTCCTCAGCCAGCAAAGCCAGCCAGTTGATCACCGAGGAAATAGATTAGCTAAGCGATTGATTCTGTCTGGCTGAGAGTGAAACTGCTTTCGGGCTGGAAAAAGAGCCATGCATTCATCAGTAATCAGGTAAGTGCCTTAGAATCTCTACTCTTACTTATAGAAAACATGTTTTCTACAAGTAAGAGTACAAGTAAGGTTCTGCTGATGAGGAACTCAGGTGAGATTGCCACAGGAGACTTTAATATTTTTTTTTAAAGTTTAAAGTCTCTGCTGATCTCAGCTGAGGGGTGGGATCCTCAAAGGCTTTTTTTTTTTTTGCTTTCAAAGGCATGTTTCGGCTGAAGCAAAACCAGCTTTTAAAAGTAAAAAAAAGAACACCTCTGCAGATGGTGTGGCTCAGCAGAGGCAGGGGGCGGGGCCAGTGATTTTTGCTACGGGTCCTCCGAACCAGCAGCTGCCATCGCTACTGGATCACGCGAGCCAGTCCGATCCAGGACCATTTCACTCCTGGTAAAAGGCTGTCAATCTCATCTCAATATGTTTGTCTCACAGCTAAGGTGCAACAGGAGATTGATGAGGCAGTGGGTACAAATCAAACTCCAAGCATGGAAGACCGGTTGAAGATGCCTTTCACAAATGCTGTGGTCCATGAGGCTCAACGTTATCGGACTGGGACTGCTGAGAGCTTTCCACGGGCAACAACCTGTGATGTAAAATTCCATGGTTACGACATTCCTAAGGTGTGCCAATAATACTAATCTACTAATCAAGGTAGTGTGCAGAAGAAGAAAAAGATGACTGTTAGTAGCCAGAGATGATATTCAAGGCAGTTTAGTAAATATGTATTAATATGCCTTATTTATGGAATTGTAAGCCTAGAGTCACTTTGGATAGTGGGAGGTATATAAATTTAATAAATAAATTAGTTAAACAAAATCTCTTTCCCTTCACTCCATTTCAGAATGTTTGCAGATTGCCCCCTGCTGGCTTATTTTATTTGTGGCAAATGAGGCTTTTTATTCTCTGCATGAAGCAAAACCAACTAATGTCATCTATTTCTTCACCTCCCTCTTCTAGTACATGGCTGTTGTGCCAGTCCTTTCCACAGTACATTCTGATCCTCTCCATTGGGAAACTCCAGAGAACTTCAATCCGGATCATTTTTTGGATGAAAAGGGCCAATTCAGGAAAAGAAATGCTTTCATGCCATTCTCAGCAGGTACAGTCCTTTAGGACAGATAGTATTACAAATCCACATGCTGGCCTGATCCATGTTATTTTTTTTATCAGGCACAATTCCAGAAGGTATACTTACTAAAAAAAAGCTTTGTTTTCTTGTTTGCTATTGCAGGGAAAAGGGCCTGTCCAGGAGAGGCCCTGGCTAGGATGGAGCTCTTCCTGCTCTTCAGCACTTTGCTCCAGAAGTTCACCTTTTATTTGGATGGGGACACCAAAGACACAGATGTAAAATCTTTGTTTATGGACTTCAAAAATAAGAATCAATACCCTCTTATACGAGCTGTTAAACGTTAAATGGAACCTTGTGCTCAATAATTAGGACAAGGAAAGAAGTCAAGATCCATCCTTCCTTCCTTCCTTCCTTCCTTCCTTCCTTCCTTCCTTCCTTCCTTCCTTCCTTCCTTCCTTCCTTCCTTCCTCCCTCCCTCCCTCCCTCTCTCCCTCCTTCCTTCCTTCCTTTCTTCCTTCCTTCCTTCCTTCCTTCCTCTTTTCTCTTCTGTTATTTTTTCTTTTTCCTCTCCCCTCAATTTCCATTTTCTCCTTCCCCTTCTTTCCTGGCACGTATTGTATCCTATAAGTTGCTCCTTTTAACATGTGGAAATTGGATTGGCTGACCTATATTAATAAATATTCAGATAAAGCATGTGGGATAGCTTTTATTCTGAAAGGCAATGTTAAAACTGATATGGAATACAGGGACAATGATTGTGAAGGACACTTTATTTTTTATGACAAAATAATTATTCTTACCTCTGCTCTCATAATGTTTTATGGGCAAATTAAGAATATTTTTAAAATATTTCATACAAGTTTGTCTAAGCTATGTTCTGCAAGTAACCAATGTATAATTCATACTTAAGATTTCAACTTACATTCAAGATTCTCATTTAGAAGTATTATGAGAAAACTATGTTGTGGAATAACCTATGTTTGAAACAGGATGCTGAACTTGCGTTGACCTATTAGCTCCTCTCTTCCAGTTTTAGCAAATAGCATCTGGCTGACCATTCATTTTTCATTTTAGTCCACAACAGCTTGGTTTTATTTTGTATTAAGCCTTAGGGCTTAACCCTAAGGATGCAACAGATGTGGGAGATCTGGGGAGAGAGGCTGAGCAGGAACACTGGGATATAATGGGGAAGGGAAGATATGGTGGGATCTTGGAGTTGATCCTCACCTGGTGATGTCACTTTCACTGGTTGAGAGTGATCCAATTGTCTAGTTTCAGTTATCTTCCTTTAAGGCCAGGTTATAGGATCCTGTAATGGGCACTAGGAACAAACTTGATGAACTGGAAGAAGAACCTCCTATTGGCAGTTGTCATCTGCAAGTTATTGATGGTTTAGAGGTGTGTGGTGCAAACTGGATGTGAGGCCCCTGGTTGAATTTGGGGTCTAGGAACCATTTTGATTGTTGCTGGCATATTTCCTATTGCCCATAATCATACCTGCTTGTGCTGTTGGATCTGTTGCTGGGTTGACAATAGAGATCCTGAGGCTATTGATTCATGAGGATTCCACTTTTGCATTTGGTAGCCTTGAGTCTGATGAAGTCCATGGATTTATGGCCATCATGGAAAATATGGACATATCCAGTGGTGGGATTCAAGTAATTTAACAACCGGTTCTCTGCCCTAATGATTTCTTCCAACAACCAGTTTACCAATTGCTCAGAAAGTTAACAACCGGTTCTCCCGAAGTGCTGCGAACTGGCTGAATCCCATCACTGGACATATCCAAATCACTTACTAGAGACCACACACTACCTTTTTTTCTTATGACAGGTATAATAGATCTAGTTTTGGAGAACACCATTATCAGTCTATTGTCATGGTAAAATCATTCTCTGGAGGCTTTCTGGTTTGCTGGTCTCACTCATTTCATGGGGACCCAAGACCTGTTCAATCAGCCCAAAAAAGGTGGATGAAACATGCTGGGTATCAGGGGGAGCTTGGGTTTTTCATTTACTATCTAGTGGGCCATAGGCTGAGTCTTTAGTTGCATAAAACTCCAGAAAGTTCCATAAAACTTAGCAGAAGGTCCTGAGCAGGGCCTGTTGCCCATGAGAGGAGGCAGATGGTTTTTTGCCAGCCTTGCAGTTACAGCTAAGTAAGTGTAACAAGAGGTACAGCAGTTACCACCCCGGTTCTTTGTGCTTACAAAGGACTGCTTCTCTTCAAAAGAAAAAAAAAAGGTTTAATTAGTGTGTGTTGAGTTTTTGTAGGAGATGAGACCAGACAGAGTCAAAGGAAGGGGTCATATGTGTCATGAGTCCCTTTGCACCCAAAAGAGATTTAAGTCCAGCCCACCTTGAATTCCTTCCACTCTTATCTACTGCCAATTTCCTTTGGACATTAGTAATTCAAATTCTTATAGAGAGTTTAAACTTTCAATAAATCTTTATACAGGGTCAGATATATGAATGTTCACTATTAACCAAGTTTGTTTTGGCAGAAGAAATAGTCCATAGAAAATCGATTCATTTTTTTAGGGGTTTCTACCCATCTCTCTCAGGTTTGGGGATTTTTTTTTAGTTCACACAAAATTAGAATGTATCGATGCTGATTAATGAGTTGAGATTTCAGTCTCCGAAATGAAGGAATATCGATTTTAACAAGAACAAATTAATAAATGAGAAGGAAGTTCAAAAGTAAAGTTAGAAAGTATTACTTTACAGAAAGAGCAGTGGAGGTAGGAGGTTAATCATCAGTAACTATGTTTAATCATGTTTGGGATAAACACATGTTCATCATCCGACCAAAATTAAAAATAAAATACAAATGAAAAAAAAGTGAAAGATAATAAGTAAATAAATTAAAAGGGAAAAGAAAAACACCACAAGAAAAATTCAAAGACTTGATAGGCCACTAGATATTTTTTTGCCATCAATCTTCTATGTTTCTAACTTAAGAGAAGAGGAAAGACCTATGGAGAAAAGGGCCCAGGGTAAGGACAATGAAGCTTCTTGGATGAGAAGCAAGATGTCTTCTTTTTCCTCAACAAAAAAAGCAGTTCAGTTGCCTTTTGAAAAAGCACCTTTGAGAAAACTATGACCTGGGTAACTGAGAATCTCCACAGACATACTGTATATTCATGGACAATTATACTTGACACACTTTTCAGTCCTAAAATATAAACTATGTCTAGCCAGAAGTTACAAGGTTGCAAGTTAGAAGAAACAATGTTGCAAAAGTCCACTTTATGCTCCTTTCGTCAGTTTATGCTGAAACTGATAAAAACACACTTTGCCTCAAAAATAGCGAACACTGACAACTTAATTAAATTGAAATGCCTTCAGAACACAGAGATTTTCTGAACATGTGGCTCTGCAGATTCCACACATAGGCACACACAATAGGGCAAGAATCCACATACCCAGCCAGGTGGGAATATGACATCTTTCCCACCACCAGAACAGATCATCCACAAGAGTAAACATTTCAAATGACACACACATTCACTCACTTTACCAAGGACCAATTTTCCTATAAATATTAACAGCCTCGTTGCCTCAAATTTGTAGCTAACTTCAATTGTTGTCTTCTATGGTATCAAATAAACTTACCTCCTTTTCAAACAGCCCGTCCAATGTATTTCTTCCTCAACCTGGTTCAGAACCAGACCAGAATTTTATTTATTTATTTTATTTTATTTATTTATTTTATTTGTCAAGCATGTATTAGATAACATTATTTTCTTTGACAAAAGGTAAAAACAACAACATATAAGTGTATAAATCACTTGAATAACTTTCAGAATCTTCCTCATGGTATAAAGTGTCAGGATTTTAATTACAATAAATTAAATTAAAATCCTTACACCAAATGAGAGGACATCAGCTTTCATGAATGAAGGCAAATATGTGTCCCAAGATAATGTTGCAGAATCCAGTCTGGGTCAGACACCAAGACCAGAGGTTTTGTCTTCTGAGCTTTCAGACTCATGCTGGAGCCCATCGTCAGATAACTTCCCTTTAACAGTGTGCGTTGTTATATACAGTCTTTAATAGACTTAGACTTTTTATATATATAAAAATATTTATTTGTTGAACATGTATAAAATAACATATAGGTAGGATGTTGTAGCAGATAATTTTGTGTACTACGCTTAGGTCAGACTGAAGGTGGCATAGTTCTAAATTGTTCAAGCCTGGTGGCATAAGGTATTCTGTTATAAGAAGAGGAGTGGGGTACTCTTCTTGTGAAATATCTCTGGACTCACTCAATTGTGTTAATGTCTGATATGCAGTGCGGATTCCAGACAGATGAGCTATATTTGAGAATTGGTCTAGCAAAGGTTTTGTATGCCCTAGCTTGCAACACAATATTATTAGGGAAGAAGCTTCTCAATATTAGGTTAACAACTCTTAATGCCTTTTTGGCAATGCTGTTACAGTGAGCTCTGGCACTTAGATCATTAGAGATGAGTACTCCTAGGTCCTTGACAGAGTGAGGGTCATCTATGAGGTCATATCCGCCCAGCTTGTATTTTGTGTTCTGATTTTTTTTTATTTTTTTTTTGCCATTGTGTAAGATAAAACATTTGTTGGTTGAGATTTGGAGTTGCCAATTGTTCGACCATTCTGACACATGTGAAAAGAAGGACTAAGGATGACATGATAGCAGCATTCCAATCTTTGAGGGGCTGCCACAAAGAAGAGAAAGCCAACTTATTTGAGAAAGCACTAGAAGGCAAAACAAGAAACAATGGATGGAAACTAATCAAGGAAAGAAGCAACCTAGAACTAAGGAGAAATTTATTTTCTTTTTTGTAATAAGTTTTTATTTTATTTTATAGTATATAAAAATTCCAACCTCAGTTGAACAGTGTGTTGTCTGGGTACAAATCGTTTTAGGAAGTACGACTTTAACCACAGAGTGGTCAGCACCTGGAATGCTCTGACTCCGTTGTTACATCCTCAAACTCTCACAGCTTCAACCTTAAACTGTCTACTGTGGACCTCACCCCATTCCTAAGAGGTCCCTAAAGGGGATGTGCATAAGCACACCAGCGTGCCTACCGTCCCTGTCCTACTGTCCCCATTTATTTGTATTCATTTCCTTTGTTCATATCCATGTTCATATTCATACCTGCTATCTTGTACATGTTTGACAAACTAATGAATGGATGGATGGATGGATGGATAAATAAATAAATAAATATTCTATGTTGTTTGTTTCTGGTTTGCTTTAGAAAAGCCATGAATTGAATGTGACACAGAGAGAGGGGAAATGATGGTTAAATGTGTTCTCCCTTTGTTCAAGAAATAGCTTCTCATACAGAAAATGAATCAATGGGTATTATTGATTTTCCAAGACTTCTGCATCTAGGATTTTAGAATTTCTTCCAAGATAACATTGATCCCACTTATCTAACAGTCAACTTTTTAATCTTTCTCAACTGTCTGATATTTAATCTCATTGTTAAATTCGGAAGTTGACTGTTGTTCCATTCTCTTTCCTGCTTTCTATTAATTCCTTCTTGTGCTTTGTCTAATGGGATTTATATGCTAAGTTTAGTGCAAAAGTTTCTACTCAGGCACATTTTAGGAGAATTACGGTAGCATCTGAGTTCTCCTAGGAGCTTAAAAAAAAAACGTTCCACCAAGAGCTGCGGCTTTTATTAACAGTTTTGGCAGAGCATTAGAGCTAGGCAAGGGGAGATACGGAGGCTTTTTACCTAGATTGTCCTAGTTAATGGTTTGTGCAGGCTAGTCACGCAAATCAGAGGTCGTTTGTAATGGGGATCATCATCCAATTCGAAAGTCACGATCACCTGAAATACTGATAGATTCTCCTACTGGCTATCGATACCAAGGATTCCCATTCCTGCGTCAGCTCCACCTTCAGAGCCTCTTCTGCTCTGGATCGGGCAATGAATCCACAGAAACTGGCGCAATCCATGGCGGATCTTTGGAGATGGTTCGAGGGCGCCTGTTTCTGGACCAAAGCAAACTGCATATTTCTCTTGCTCCAAATGTGCGAATCACACTTGTTGCCGATGGCGGCTACTCTGATCAGTATCCTCTTAATTAGGTGAACACGGACGTGTCATGTCTGAAAACACGGGAAAAAGTAAATTTCGCAATCTCGGCAGAAGTGCAAGTGCTATTACTGGCATCCACTGAAATGCTTTTGGGTCTGGGGGTGGGGGAGAATGCGCTGCATCTTGATATTCAACTATCGGAATTTAATTAAAAACCTAGGGACTGTAACCGTTTTTATCACCCTAATTATCTGATGATCTGGTGGTGTTTATAGTTGACGTGCATGCATCCTAAAAGTATGATGCTTAATGGTACAATCAATAGAGGAGAATATTTGTAGCTGCAGGGTTGAAATGAGGGGTCCTTGTCGCTCTCTGAGCTTTGTTGTTTTCTTGCAGACAACCCATTACAATCCTGTTCTTGCTATTGAAGGAAAACATACTGTGAATGCAAAAGGAGCTATTCCAAGGTGTAAGTATAATGTGACTGCAGCATAAGATATCAGACTTATTGAGAAAGCAAGTTACAGTGTGATTTATAGTTATCTCTAAGAATCATTTATGTTCTTACATTTTATAACATCAGACTCTGTTCAGACTCCTGGTGATGGACTGTAAAGTATAAAATATAAAATAAAAATAAAATTAATTATGATTAAAATTGATTTCAGACATGATTATGTGTCATCAAGTCCTTCTTTACTCTTAGTGACCACAGAGATAGATTTTCTCCATTATGATCTATCTCCAACCTGTTTTGTTTTGTTTTTATTTAAAAAAGTTTTATTTCCATTTTCCAACAACCTATTCAATATATAGTCTCTTATTCAACATTAGTCATTAACTTTCATTTGTTACTTATTCGGACCTGCCCAGCTACCACTTCCTTCCTTAACAAACCTTTCCTCCTCCCTTCTCTACTTTCTTCTACTTTCTTCATCCTTCCTCTCCTTCGCTTTTCTACATCCTCTCCTCCTTCCCTACTCTTCTCTTCCACCCTTTCTAACCCTCTCTCTTTCCCCTTTCTTCTTCCTCTCCTTTCCCCCTTTTCTACCTCTCTCTTTCCTACCTACTTTCTTCCTTCACTCACTCCTCTCCCTTTCCATTCCCTTCTGAAATGGCAGCTGAGCAGCCCCACTTTCATTTCAAATTATTTCTATTTCTTAATTACATATCTTCAATCATTCCTTTACATTGATCCTTCATCTTCCCCCCCCCAACCCCCGAAGACTTCCCAGAACAAAGTACAGGGTATAAAATTAACAATCATAAATTAAAATACAACATAAGTCATAATCCATAGTCACTCCTCTCTCTAAGACCTTAACTCCCCTTCCAGAAACAAAAAAGTACATTCTTCTTCCAGTCCATTATATATCAGTCCATTCCACTCCTAAAATCTTCAGAATCTTCCAATTAAATTAGTATTTCCAGTTCATCAATAAAATACATAGAAAAAAATCCAACCTGTTGTTTTAAGGCTCCCAACAATGCATTCATCGGCCCTGTAATTAAGTTTATCCACCTTGCGAAGTTCTCTTCTCTTTCCTTCCGTGTTTCAGAATAACAGAACTGAGTTGGAAGGGACCTTGGAGGTCTTCTAATCCAATCCACTGCTCAAGCAGGAGACCTATACCATTCTGGATAAATGGCTATCCCATCTCTTCTTAAAAACCTCCAATGATTAAGCACCAACAACTTATGAATGCAGGTCCTACTGTTTAATTGTTCTCACCGTTAGGAAATTTCTCCTTAGTTCTAGGTTGCTTCTTTCCTTGTTTAGTTTCCAACCATTTCTTCTTATCCTTTTAGTGCTTTGGAGTTTGCCCCCTCTTCTTTGTGGCAGCCCCTCAAATATTGGAACACTGTTATCATGTCACCCCCAGGCCTTCTTTTTACTAGACTAGACAAAGGCAATTCTTAAAACCATTCCTCAAATGTTTTATCTTTGTTCTTCTCTGCACTCTCTGCACTCTTTACAGTCTCTACATCTTTTTTATATTGTGGTGACCCAAAACTGGATGCAGTTTGTGTGATTCTTATCAAGAATTGAATTTTATTAATTTTAAATTTTTATTAATTAATTTTAAATGGGGTTTTTTAGTCTGGTATATTTTAACCTATCAGGCTAATTTTAAAATAAGTTTTTTAATCTGCTTTTTAAATTGTATATTGTATTATCTGTTTTATTTTTGCCTGTACACCGCCCTGAGTCCTTCGGGAGAAGGGCGGTATAAAAATCAAATAAATAAATAAATAAATAAATAAATAAATAAATAAATAAATAAATAAATAAATAAATAAATAAATAAATAAGGCATTCTAAAACAGTACTAACATTTCACATGATCTTGATTCTATCCCTCTATTAATGCAAGCCTAGGATTGCATTGTTTTTTTGGTGGCTGCAACCCACTGTTGGCTCATATCTAAGTGATTATCCATTAGGTGTCAGCTTTTGAAGCAATAATAGGCCAAAGGCTTCCACACGCTGTCACAGGGTGGTGGTGGTACAAGAGATTATTAGACATAACTGCATTCTTCCTGCTGGTCAAGGTCAGGCTGGGCTCGCATCTGGGGAAGGAGTGGCTGGAGTGATGTCTCGAGATGGGATGGTTGAAGATTGAAGCATGTGATCGGCAGAGGGGTCATGAGGGTGGGGATTTTAGGGTTTGTATTACTGAGGGAGGAACCCGGATCCCCAGATTCGGATTTTCACCAACTGTGCCAGCTTATCTATGCTAGTAAAAGAACTGTAAAAAATGTTTACTTCAGAGTCTTTTCTGCAAGGAGGGTTTTCTGGAACGCAGACACTAGGACTCCAAGATCCTTCTTGCAGTTAACTGCTATTGAGCCAGTTCCACCTGTTCTATACTGTACATTTGTTTGGGCAAAATTGCAAAAGCTTACTTTTCTCACCATTAAATTTCATTTTGTTAGATATGGGTCAGATTTCAAGTCTATCGAGATCCTTCTGGATTGTGAGCCCATCTTCTGGGACGTTGGCTATGCCAGCTTGGTGTTGTCTCCAAGTTTAATGTGTTCCCCTTCTATTCCCTCATCTAAATTGAAAATATTGAAGAGTACGGGACCTAAGACAGAACCTTGGATCCCCTGCTTACTTCCCTACATGTAAATGTAGCTCCATTAAAAACTGCAGATTGAGTGTTAGTCAATTACAAATCCAAATGTGTCTGTCCCACATTTTTCTAACTTACTGAAAATTAGTTGTGGTCTACTTTGCTAAATGTCTTACTGAAATCCAAGTATATAATGTCCACAGCATTTGGTCCACTAATTTAGTCACTTGGTCAAAGAATGAAATAAAATATTGTTTGGCCTGATCTGTTTTTGAGAAACCCATGTTGGCTTCTGGTTATAACTTTGCTTGCAGATCTGAATTTCCTAACATTCTAGCCTTTTATGTAGGACTATGATGAATGATCAAAATTACACTAATACAGGGATATCCTATTCATAACTTTTAATATTTGCAAGTTCTCTGGAACTCTATTTTTATCACCTTCCTAAATATTGGAAGGAGGGTGCTACCTGGATCTCCTGGATCCAGAGTGTAGGAGCTGCCACAGAAAAGAATTGACAATTCGCCTGTTCCACTGAATTTCTTGCAAAGATGAAACTTTAGCATCCCCATATGGACATTTCAAATCACACTACATAAGCTCCTTCTAGGTTAAAATAAGCATCTTGAATTATTCTCTAGGGCGTACTGTCAAGGCCTAATCTCTAAACTATTCTCTAGGGCCTAATAACGAGCTTGCAACTCGAGTGTAAGATACAAGTTGAAATTCTCACTCTCCAAAAAGCGGATGGCTGGATTTAGTCCAGCCATCCACTGGGGATTTAGTTGGGAGGGAGGGGGGAAGGAAGGAAGGAAAGAAGGAAGGAAGGAAGGAAGGAAGGAAGGAAGGAAGGAAGGAAGGAAGGTTGGTTTGGACTGGATCGCCTGATCCGGTAGTGGTGGTGGCAGATGGTTGGGAGAACTGGTAGCAAAAATCCCTCCCCCCCCTCATGCCCAGCTGAGCCACACGATTATCAGAGGTGTTTTTTTTATACTTTTAAAAGCATTTTTCCTTCAGCCAAAAAAATGCTTTTAAAAGTTAAAAAAAAAGCTTCTGATGATCGCGCGTCTCAGTTGGGTACTAGCCAAAAAATGGGGCGGTGGGGGGGGAGTCTGTTTTTGCTCCCAGCAGGACATTGTTAGTGAGTTTTTGTCTTTTGATCCTGCAGTCACATGGATACATAGCCATGCCCACCCTGTCACATGATCCCCCACCAAGCCACACCCACCAAGCCACACCCAAAGAACCGGTAGCAAAAAAAAAAAGATCTCACCCCTGGAAGGAAGAACATTTTTCCACAAGTTTAGGATATTTCACAACAAAAATAACAGAATTGAAAAGTGAGCAGATGAAGACTTAATAAAGCTTGGCTTGGTGGGGTTCAACCTCACCCCCGCTTCCAACCAGGATAAGAAGATAGCTTATATCTGCCTGCTGGACCAGACAACTCTCCTATCTTGGGCAGAATCTCTGCTGACATTATTCACAGACTATATTTACATGACACATAAAGTTTTAACCCTTAGGCAAGAAACACCAAATGTACCTGGCTAAATAGCAATAACTGTGAGAGGGATCTTGTAGTCCTAGTGCACAATCTGTTAAATATGAATCAGAAGCTGTGCGGCAGCAGCCAAAAAGAAACCCAATGCAATCCTAATTTGCATTAAAAGGAGGATAGAAATAAAATCATGTGAAGTATTAGTAGAATTTTATAAAGCCTTAGAATACTGTATCCAGTTTTGGTCACCATATTATAAATATAGAGACTCTGGAAATAGTACAGAAGAGAACAACAAAGGTTGATTAGGGACCTGGAGACTAAAACATGAACAACAGTTGCAAGAATTCAGTAAGTCTAATCTAGTGAAAAGAAGGACTAAGGATGACATGATAGCATTCCAATCTTTGAGGGGCTCCACAAAGAAGAGGAGGCCAACTTCTTTTAGAAAGCATTAGAAGGCAAAATAAGAAACAATGGATGGAAACTAATCAAGGAAAGAAGCAACCTAGAACTAAGGAGAAATTTCTTGACAGTAAGAACAATTAACTGGTGGAATAGCTTGCCTTCAGAAGTTGTGGGTGGAGGCTTGTAAAAAGAAACTGGACAGCCACTTGTCTGGAATGGGATAGAGCCGTGGTGGAAAAACTATGGCATGCATGCCAGAGGTGGCACACAGAGCCTTCTCTGTGGGCACATGCGCCGTTCCCTCAGCCCAGCTCCATTGTCTTTCTCTGTCATGTTTCCCGCCATCATTTGCAGGAAAACAAATGTTAGTGAGACTAAAAAAAAATTTCACTCAATCAATTCCAAATTCTTGCGAAAGAAAAAGATCTTGCAAAGTTGGAATTGATTGAACTTTTTCACTTGCACGCTTCACGACGGGGGAGATGGGATCCCCTCCTCTTGAAGCCCATTATGACACGGAGCCACAATGCGACCCTGCTTTGGCTTCGCTCGGCAAACAAAAAAAAAAAAAGCAACTGACAGCTGGTCAGTTGCTTTTCCTGCAGAGCTGCCTGTGTTGGGATTCCCTGCCGGCCAGCTGAGGTTCGGTGTGCTGCTCCTGAGCTTGTTGGCCTCCAGACTTCAGATTCCCACCACCCACCACCCAGCCCCTCAGGTGGGAGAGAGAGAGTGTTGTGACCCAGGTTCCCGGACTCGGACTCCTGGATGAGGATGATTCAGAAAGTGAGGAAGAGGCCTGCTTCCCCTGGGGACTCTCCCTCCCTGGGCCCTCTCCCTCCCTGGCACCCACCCAGGAAGAGAAGGAGGGGCTGGCAAGGCCTGATTCCCCCGGGCCTTCTTCTGATTTGGCAACGCCCCAAGAACAATCTTGGCTTGATGCAAGACTGCGCAGACATGACCGGCGCGCGCAGCAGAGGAGGCATTGGGACAAAGTCAAAGAATGATGAGTCACGGAGTGACACCCACAGGGGCTATAAAGCAGGAGGTGGGACTTCCTGGCTTTTTGTCTTGGACAAAGCAGTGAATTTGTGCGGGCAAACTGTTTCAATGGAGGGAAGAATATATTCGTAAGTAACTCTGGTCTTATCTATAATTTCCTAGTTATCTCCAGAGACTTGGCAGGCGCGAGGGTAGACGTGGCCAGAACATTTATTTATGTAAATAAACTTGAAAAGAAGGCCTTTGACTGACTCTTTGTTGGGAGTATTGGGGGAGGGAAACAGAACAGAGAGACAGACAGAGAGACAGAGACAGAGACAGAGAGAGACAGAGACAGAGACAGAGACAGAGGGAGGCAGAGAAGGGGGGGAAGAGTGAAAGAAACAGAGAGAGGGAGGGAAAGAGAGAGAGAGAAACAGGCATAGAGGAGGAGGGAAAAAGAGCGAGGGAGGGAAAGAGTATAGTGACCAGATGTCCTGCTTTTGGCGGGACAGTCCCGCTTTTTAATAATTTGTCCCGCATCCCGCGGCAATTCCAAAAAGTCCCAATTTTTTTTTGTTTCACTCCCATTCTGAAAATGGGTGGCGGCAACGCAAGAGGAGGAGGCGGAGAAGGGGGAGTGGCAGAGAAGGGGGCGCGAGAGGGAGGAGAGACGCCGCTTGACTTCACCCGAGAGGAAGAGAAGAGCCGAGAGGAGAGCCGAGCCTGCCTGGAAGAGTGGAGAAGCAGCAGCCACTACTCCTCCTTCAGGCAGATGGCAAGACTCAGCACGCATGTGCAGCCCCCCCTCCCCCCCCGTCAATGGTGTCCCACTTTGCCATCGCTGAAATCTGGTCACTTTAGGAAAGAGAGAAAGAGAAAGGGAAAGAAAGGGAGGAAAAGAGAGAGTGGAAGGGGAACAGAAAGAGAGGGAAAGAAAGGGGGGAAGAGGGAGGGAGGGAGAGAAACAGAGAGAAACAGAGAGAGAGAGAGGAGAGAGAGAGGGAGAGGGAGTGAAAGAGAAATGATATTACAAAAGGGTTTTTTATTGTTGCTAAATGTAATATTTCAAAAGTAGAAAAAAATAAAGGGGCATAAAAGTGCATTATCATGTTTTACTTAGAACAATTAGCTGAACTCTGCCTTGTTTATCATTATTTTAAGTAGTAAAACCTCAGTATTCAGGTTAAATCACCGTATTAGCACTTTGCGATAAATAAGTAGGTTTTGGGTTGCAGTTTGGGCACTCGGTCTCTAAAAGGTTCACCATCACTGGTATAGAGTCTTTTGCTTGAGCAGGGGGTTGGAGGAGAAGATCTCCAAGGCCCTTCCAACTCTGTTATTCTGCTTCTAGTTAGCAAGTCTTTCTGGCCTTCATACATCTAACTTTCTTTTACAAAATAAAACCTTATTGTTTTGCTTGCTATTGCAGGGAAGAGAGCTTGTCCGGGAGAGGCCCTGGCTAGGATGGAGCTCTTGTTCTTCAGCATCTTGCTCCAGAAGTTCACCTTCTATCAGGATGGGGACACCAAAGACATAGATGTAAAGTCTTTGTTTATGGACTTCAAAAATAAGAATCAATACCGCCTTATACGAGACATTAAACATTCAGTGGACACATGTTAAATAATTAAGACAAGTTCCTGATTGCTTATTTGTAGCCTATGACTATCATTAAGTGTTGTAAGTGTTGTACCTTGATGAAGGCATCTTTTCTTTTATGTACACTGAGAGCATATGCACCAAGACAAATCCTTGTGTGTCCAATCACACTTGGCCAATTAAAAAAAAAATCTATTCTATTCTAATCAAGACAAGGCAAAAAGCTGAGGTCATTATGAGTGCCAGCTTGCCTTCTTTCTTTCTTTCTTTCTTTCTTTCTTTCTTTCTTTCTTTCTTTCTTTCTTTCTTTCTTTCTTTCTTTCTTCCTTCCTTCCTTCCTTCCTCCCTCCCTCCTCTCTTCTCACCCCCCCTCCCCTCTCCTCCCCTGAGTCCAGGGCAGAAATAAAACTTGAGAAAGTGTAATGGGTAGTAAGACAGGAGGAAGAACAGCAATCTGCACAATAGTCTGATATAAGTGGTCTGATCTGCTTTGAACGGCTGACAGACCCTTGTCGGCCCTGGAATCCAGCTATTTCTGCTGATTGGCAAATCCATCTGCAATATATCTTTCTTCATCCAAATTTGATTCTGTATGTGGCAACGACCCTGGCTTGCATTACCAAGTCCTGAATGGGAAGAGTGGGAAGTTATTCTTTTGGAAAAGTGCCTCCTGGGTGTATGGCTCAAACTTTAGAAAGAGGGAAAAGGCTGGGCATTATCATATGCAAATTGAGGGCTTGGAGGCCTGTGGTGCAAACTGCATGTGAGGCTGTTGGTTGAATTTGGGTTTAAGGGAACAATTGTGATTGCTGCTTGTATACTACCAGTTGCCCAGCATCATATCTCCTTGAGCTGCTGAATATGTTGGGTTGACAATAGAGACTTGAGGCTGTCAGTTCTTGGGGATTTCAACTTCACATCTGGTAGCCTTCATATTATGTTTTGTTATATTTATAGCTTTCATAATCTGGCATAAATAAGGCAGGTGATTGCTGCTTTCCTTCTTATATAATTTTATAACATCATATTATATAGAAATTTTTTTTTATTATATATAAAATGTTACCTATATTTTAAAGACGATATTTTAAGAATGGTTTCTGCATAACTGTTAGGGAGGGAAAGCTACTAGGAGCAGATATTTTCATACAAATTTTGATTGTTCTGATATTTCTCTCTCAAAATTATATGTCTGATTTAAAAACTGCAAAACATTCCTAAAATTAATATTTATTTTGCTATCAAAATATTAAAAGTGTCTTCATGCATTTATGCTGAAATACTTTCAGATAAAATTTCTGATTTGGAATAAAAATATTAAAATGTAAATATATTAAATGTATTTATTCCAGGCCACTTTGAATGAAAACAGAGAAGCTTATTTTTCTGTCACTGAACTTTAGGATGTTTACAATGTAAATTAAATAGTTTGAAATAAAAATAGCAGTTTTAAAAAAGGAGATATTTTAATTGCTGCAATCTTACCCTAAGTTAATATATAGTCATATTTGGTATAATTGTTTCCAAAGAGAATCATAATTAGTTTTGTTGTAGGAAACTTACGTCTTAAAGTGAGGAGACAAGACCACGAAGGATCTGAGAAACAATAATTAATTTATTATTTGCGCAAATAGGACACAGACCCCCACTCGGGTGGAAAACAAAGGTCTGAGCATCGAGCATGGCTTAAACATAATCTTTTATACTTTTTGGTTACAGACATTGCCATAAGGTAATGTGTCCAAAGGTATTTTACGAGAAGAGTTCTCCACTCCTCCGAAACCAATAAAATACCTTATTCCACCAGACTTGATATCCTGGGTCTAGAAAACGTGGAACTTCGTCGCCTTCAACAGGACCTGGGTTTAGCTCATAAAATCATCCGTTGTAATGTCCTTCCTGTCAAGACTTCTTTAGTTTCAATAACAATATCACAAGAGCTACCAACAGATTTAAACTCAATGTCAACCGCTCCAGTTTAAATTGCAGAAAACACGATTTCTGTAACAGAATTGTATATGCTTGGAATGCATTACCTGACTCTGTGGTTTCTTCTCATAACCCCAAAAGCTTTACTCAAAATCTATCCACGGTTGACCTCACCACTTTCCTAAGAGGACTCTAAGGGGCGTGCATAAGAGCACAAACGTGCCTACCGTTCCTGTCCTATTGTTTCTTCCCCTATGTATATATATGTTTATAGTACCTCATTTCTCCTCATATATATGTTTATATATTATATAATCCTTTATGCAATGCTTGTATATATTGTTACGACAAATAAAATAAAATAAATAAATAAATAAATAAATAAAATAAGAAAAAAGAAGAAGTTATCCTAATTGGTTGAAATAAACAAAAGCCCATATATGGTCTACTCTTATCATACACCTTCTGGATACACGTGTTACTCTTGATGCCCCCTCCTCTTTGCCACATAGTTACAAGAACAGTTTGTAGAAATATTTCTGCACTTTCCTGAAAGCTTGCAACACCATATACCTGCCCAATGGTATACTTCTGCTTTCTAAGTGACACGTTGACTTTTATACAAGTTGGTAATATCTGATCTTGATCTATATTGGGGTTTCTCTTTTAGTTTCACAACATTCATATACTTTGTAATCTATATAGAAATTTTATATCTAATGAGTAGCTCAGTTGATTTAGAGCAGGGATGTCAAACTTGATTTCATTAAGAGCCACATCAGGGTTGTGTTTGACCTGGGGGGTGGGGGCAGTGTGTGTGTGGCCAGATCAACATCACTTGTGTCGGGTGAGCCTCTGGTGGCCCGAGCGTTCTGCCAGTGAAAACAGGCTCCTGAGCTCTGTTTTCAGCAGTAACGGCCTCCTACAACCCCATGCCAGCAAAAATGGAGCTCCATTTTCGCTGGCAGAGTCACTGCAGGCCAGTCCTTTGCTGTTTCCAGGATGGCCCTGTGGGTCAGATCTAAGCACCTTGTGGGCCGGATCTGGTCCCCGGGCTTTGAGTTTGACACCCTTGGTTTAGAGAAAACTATTAAGTACCAGGAACTGTATGGAAAAACATAACAGGTTTTTTTTTTTAATTAGTTTGTAGTCTAGAAACATCTACAAAGTCTTACAAATGTTAAACTGTAAATCCAAAAGAAGTAGATTAGATAATACAAGAACTATTGTAGAGGTGACCCTCATTTAATGACCATTCATTCAATCATTCAAAGATAGCTACATCAAAATACTAGAAAATACGCAGAAGTTTAAGATTTGAGGAACAGTAAAAAAAGCAATAGTTTTTTATATATTTAATAGATCTGCTAATTAGTGCCTAGGCTGGGGAACAAGGAAATATTCCCTTTGGGCACATACCTTCACTCTTCATTTGTAAGCATTACATAACCAGTCATCTTGAAAATTTACTGAGGGCAATAGAACAGAGGTTAAGTAACGATTTGGGATCCGACATAAACTGTTTCAACTCCTACCCTCAAAACGACGCTATAGAGCACTGCACACCAGAACAACTAGACACAAGAACAGTTTTTTCCCGAAGGCCATCACTCTGCTAAACAAATAATTCCCTCAACACTGTCAGACTATTTACTGAATCTGCACTACTATTAATCTTCTCATCGTTCCCATCACCCATCTCTTTCCACTTATGACTGTATGACTATAACTTGTTGCTGGCAATCCTTATGATTTATATTGATATATTGATCATCAATTGTGTTGTAAATATTGTACCTTGATGAACGTATCTTTTCTTTTATGTACACTGAGAGCATATGCACCAAGACAAATTCCTTGTGTGTCCAATCACACTTGGCCAATAAAATTCTATTCTATTCTATTCTATTCTATTCTATTCTATTTTAATCTGTCACCCCTATGCACTTATACACATCCACATATAAATATGTAAACAAAGAAACAAAAATTGGTCCCCAGCAATACTATACTTGCTTTTCTATGTCTCTTCCTTACACATGATTTTGACTTAAGCAGTATCTGCACTATTTCTGCATTGCAAGATCTTTGGTGGTAAACAAAAGATTAACTCCTCCTGCAAAAATCATATTAGATAATAACAATACAAAAATAACGAATGGATAACAGCATTATGGTTCTGGCACAAAAATAAAGTTATTTACTCTCAGGCTGACAATGGGACCCAACAAATGGTACATATCCATTGGTGTCTGTCTCTCAAACCACAATGATGCCAAAATGGCAACATGTACAGCATGACTACAAAAGTGGTAGAGTTTTTATCCTCATATCACAAAGCCCATTTCCTCACTACACACACACCCCAGTTCTTGCCTAAAGAGGATATCTCTGTGACTGTATTTCCATAACATACCATCCCATTGGGATGTTTGGAAATGGTAGGTCCATTTATGTCCAATTTTGTGAAAGTCTGTATCATTCTCATTACTAATAGGTGCTTAGTTATATGGAAGTCACAACAAGACTTGCAAAGTAGATGCGCACATGTGCCAAAAATTCTTGGGGAAAAAATACTGAATACATACAGAGAGCGGTAATTTGTTTTCTTTTGTCAGTTCATTAAAATGTTATACATAGGGGACATATGGGTTATTTAGTGTGCCGAACACTTTTTTTTTTACCCTCCTCACCTTCTTTCTGTTGATCACTTGTAAAGAAAACTGTTTATGTCTGTGCACTTCCAACTATCCCAGCACTGTAAGCATCTAGTTTCACAGATCACTAAGGGTGATAAGAATGCAAAATTGGTGTAATGGAGAGCCCTAGAATTGCTGAGAATCTTGAACTGGGTAAAACAATCATTCAGGAGGGAAATTATTCTTCTGACATAAGTTAATAAAGTTGTGCTAAGACAAACACTTCATTTATTGCCCACATCTTCATCAAACAATGTAAACTCAGACTTTCACATGTTACTATCAGATACAAATATCTGAACCCAACAGACTATGGAATAGGAAACAAATCCAGGCACACAGGACATTTCCAGCTATGGATTGTGGAAAAAAACCAGGAAATGGAAAAAAAAAGTAAATTACCGATTATATGCATTATCAAAATATGAATTCAAGAACATGCAGTCAGAATGTAAATGTAGCCCCTACTACTCTCTAATTCTCTTACAGTAAAACAAGCCTAGCCTTTGCTCAACAGATGCCACCATGTCCTACCACATTAAGGCAGAAAAGATGTTCTAAAAGCATTAGGAATTAGATGCTTGAATGGGAAGCGGAAAATACAAGGCTTTAAACTTCTAAAACTTCTTTTTTATCAATTGAAAGGGTTTAATAGTAGGATGAAATGGTTGGGGGAGGGCATTACAGTGTATTACTTTGAATATATTGAGAATGCAGTGCAGATAGAGTGTCCTGTTTCAGTACTGTATGATAGCTGTTTTAAGCTTCTGAAATCTTTTGTAGGCTTTTTTGAGAGGTTTTCATTTGGGACATAAGCAAAAGTTTCTCAAGGAGACTAGTAGAAATTGTTTGAAAAACAGCAAGCAATTTCACAAAACAACACTCATATTTTAAAGACCAAACTATTTCTGCTAAACCTGCTCAGCGACACTTAAACAACTAACATAAGATCTTAACTGATATTCTTTTTTTTATTTCTTTTTGTCACAACAGTATACACAAACATTGTCATAAATAAAACAACATATCTTGAAGATATATATATATATATGTTTTCTGAGGTTTTCACGGGTGTTTGTATATAGGTCTTTGGTTGTTCGGGTTTTCTCCCGCGTAAAATTGGAAGTGTCTTGGCGACGTTACGACGAAGTCTCATTCGTCAACTTCAGGCTTCAGCTTCGTGCTTTGAAGGTTTCTACTGTTGATACTGTGTTGTCTAGTATTGTGAGAGGTGGAAGTATGGAAGGATTTCTCCTAAAGTCTACCACCATTTCTACGGTTTTGAGTGTGTTCAGTTCCAGATTGTTTTGGTTGCATCACAAGGCTAGTGGTTCGACCTCTCGTCTATATGCGGATTCGGCATTGTCTCGAATGAAACCAATCACTGTTGTGTCATCTGCGAACTTCAGTAGCTTAACAGATAGATCATTGGAGATGCAGTCATTGATATACAGAGAGAAGAGAAGTGGGGAGAGCACACAGCCTTGGGGGGCCCCTGTGCTAATTGTACAGGTATTTGATGTGATCTTGCTTAGCTTCACCTGCTGCTTCCTGTTTGTTAGGAAGCTTGTGATACACTTACAAGTCTGTTCTGGTACCTGTAGCTGGTTTAGCTTAGTTAGAAGAGTGTCTGGAATGATGATATTGAATGCTGAATAAAGTCTACAAAAAGGACCCTTGCATAGGTCTTTGGAGACTCAAGATGTTGTAGGATGTAGTGCAGAGCCATATTAACAGCATCATCCGTTGATCTATTTGCTCCGTATGCAAATTGCAAGGGGTCTAACAGCGGATCCATGATGGTTTTCAAGTAGGAAAGCACTAGCCTTTCAAAGGTTTTCATGACTACAGATGTTAAAGCAACTGGTCTGTAGCAGGGGTGAAATCTAAAAATTTTCCCTACCAGTTCTGTGGGTGTGGCTTAATTGGTGGGTGTGGCTTGGTGGTCAGATGACTGGGTGGGCGTGGCCAATAACAAAAAATAATAAAAATAATAAACAAAGTATGAAAAACAATAAGAGGTATCAAAAACCAACTTTCACACTTTATACACACACAACACAACACAACACAACTGACTCACACACAGTGTAAAAGCAGCTGCACTTCACACAGTCACAAAAAGCTCAAAAACCAACTTTCAAACTTTACACACACACAACTCACACACACACACACACACACACACACATACACAAAATGCCACATACAGCTTTCTGAGATTTTGTGTGTTTGTGTAGTTAGAGTGAAACACTACAGAAACACACCAAATCTCAGAAAGCTGCACAAATATTTTATTATATTTTATTTTATTTTATTTTATTTTATTTTATTTTATTTTATTTTATTATTTTATTTTATTTTATTTTATTTTATTTTATTTTATTTTATTTTATTTTATTTTATTTTATTTTATTTTATTTTATTGTGGACTTCAAATCCCAGAGTTCCTCAGCTAGCAAAGCAGGAAATCAAAGCAAGCTTTTTTTTGTTTCTTCAGTAGCTGAAAAAAGCATGCAGTTGCAGCCGGAAAGGAGCAGTAATTATAGGTAAGTGAGGAGGGAGAATTGGCTGGGCATGGGTGGGGGCTCTTGTAAGTGGGGGCTGTTAAAAAGTGAGTTTAAAAGCTTGTGAGGATCAGGAAACTCCTCTGGGATCGCCAGACGAGGCTTTTAAATCCTGGGTTTTTTTTCTTTTTTTCCCCCCTTCGGCTGAAGAGGGTTTTTTTAAAAAAAACTTTTAAAGGGTTTTGATCTCTGCTCAGCCCTGCGATCATCAGAGGTTTTTTTTTTTAAACTTTTAAAGGCATGTTTCAGCTGAAGAAAAACTTTTAAAAATAAAAAAAAACCCCTCTGCTTATGGTGCGCTCAGCAGAGGCAGGGGGGCAGGGCCAGGGATTTTTGCTACCGGTCCTCCAAACCAGCAGCTACCATCGCTACCTAATCGGGGGAGCCGGTGCGAACTGGGAGCATTTCACCCCTGGTCTGTAGTCATTCAGTTCCTTGATAGTGGGCTTCTTCGGCACTGGGATGATAGTAGAGCGTTTGAAGCAAGAAGGAAAATAGCACATCTCTAGTGATTTATTGAAAATATGGGTGAAGATGGGGTCCAATTGGTCAGCACAGACTTTTAAGCAAGAAGGAGTTATCTTGTCTGGGCCTGGAGCTTTTCCTGGCTTTTGTCTGTGAAATAGGTCCTGCACTTCCTTTTCTGTGATCACTAGGAGTTTTGAACCCAATGAAATGGGGTCAGTTGTAGGAGGCTTTGCTGTTGTTGGTGTGTCTGAGATGGGGGTTGTGGAGACAGGTGGCTGTAGTTTCCTTTCAAACCTGCAGTAAAACTCATTCAGGTCATCTGCCAGTTGTTGATTACCTTCAGCCTGGGAAGGAGTTTGCCATAGCCAGTCTGTTCTATCAAAGTCTTTACTTTTTCTTTGTCTTTCCTGCTTGTTTATTCCTGGGTGGGCTTCATGACTCTTCTCCTGTTCTATATCTTGGCTCCATCTAAGGGAAATGGCTGGAATAACTTTTCATGTCAGAGGGAAGAAAAAAAGTCTCTCTCTCTCCCCAAGTGGCACACAACTGCAAGTTGTGCCCCAGTTATGCCCTTTCCTGGACCGGCAACCCCTACTCACAGTCACTCATACCTTAGTCACTTCCCGTCTCTACATGGGGCTGCCCTTGAAGAGCATCTGGAAGCTCCTGTTGGTGCAAAATGCAGCAGTCGGCATCGTTTTGTGCAGACCCCGGTATGCACATATATCACCTCTCCTGTGGAAGCTGCATTGGGTGCCGATTTGCTGCTGGGTGCAATTCAAGGTGCTGATTGTCACCTTTAAAGGCCTTCATGGCTTGGGACCAGGTTATCTGAGGGACCATCTCTTGCCGGTCACATCTACCTGAACCATTATAGTGGGAAGGTAGAGAATGCTATTGGTCCCATCCCCAAGGGAGAGACACCTGGTGGGACCCAGAAGAAGGCCTTCTCTGTGGTGGCTTCCTCTCTCTGGAACATCATTCACCCAGAGATTAGAACGGCCCCCACCCTAATTCTCTTCCAGAAGGTGCTGAAAACCTGGTTCTGCCAGTGGGCCTGGGGAACCCAGAGTGGGATGGAGCCCATTAAATGGTTTGTGTGATCACTGTCACTGGGGTGGGAGGTGGGGGTCAGAGGTGATTTTATTACGTTAATTTATTTGATTTTTTATGAGTTTTACTGTTTTTTAAATGTGGTTTTTTATATTCTGTAAGCCGCCTTGAGTCGCCATGGGCAAATAGGCGGCAATATAAATCTAATAAATAAATAAATTTCTAAGATGCTGCCTCCTCCCTACTGCCTCTTTCTTAGGAGAAAGAGATTTTATTTTATTATTTTAGTTGTTTTATTTTATTTTATTTTATTTTTTTTAATTTGCTAGTCGCCCATTTCTTCTAGTTCTTTACTTTAATTCCTGAGCTTTGGTTGTGTTTATTCAGTCTCTTCATCCAAAATAGATCCTTCAACTTCTCTGTCCCTCCTCAACTCCCAAGTGCTGCTGTTTGATTGGCAGGTACTGTTTAATTTTCAGCTCATTCATTGTTAGATAACATCTTTTAAATTTATTTCATTTGGAAAGCTCATGAAAGAATGGAGTCAGCTGCTAGTTTGGGTCACACTATTGCTAAAGCAGCATGCTGTAATGTTCAACATTATTTACATAGGAATAAATGAAATTTAACAATGAAAAGAAAGCAAGTACCATTTTTTTAAACAAGGGTTCACAGCATCAGGCTGCTATTTACAATGAAATGTTCTTAACATAGAATTATGTATATTTGTTTTTATTGTTTCCTTATTGATTATGTGCCATAAAGTCATTTTCTTTCTTTTTAAAATAAATTTTGTTAAAGAATTTTTACAAGATAAAAACAATACAAAGTTTTGAAAAGAAATAAAGTGAAAAATAATGTATAGAAAAATAAAGAAATTAAGAAAAAAATAAAATATTTCTTTTCTTCTTGTTTTCTTCTTCCACAAAACGTCTAAAGAGTTTCCGATTGCTAATAAATCTGGTTCTTGTCTTTTTTCAAAGTTGTCAAGTCAACTTTGCCATCTCTGCCAATTCTGCCAATTTCACCAACTATTCCTATATTGTGGATACTTCAGAATCTTTGCATTTTTGTGATATAATAGTCTCACAGCAGTTATCAAAAGCAGTGTTCCATTACTTTTTTGTAATTGTCTATCCACTAGTGCCACAAAAAACTTATGGTTTCAGTTGAATGTTAATCTTTAAAAGCCTTTGTATCACTATATGCATTTGAAACCAAAACTTCCTGGCTTTATTCATTGGGCATGCTAAAATGATCCTTCATATTGTCCACATCTCCAGCATAGATTTGAGGTACTTTTATATATTGGGGACACTTTTTCTTGAATCACATATCAAAAGTACATTGGTAAAAATTGCCAAAATGACAAAATTTCCAGCACAAGTACATAAGTGGCAGACTTTATACTTCTGCATTACAACACACATTTCCTCACTTTCCCCTCATACTTCATCTCAAGGGAAATCTTTTTGACTGTATTTCCATAACACACCATCCCGTTGGAATGTTTGAAAAGCATTGGTCCATTTATGTCCAATTTTATGAAAGTCCATGTCATTCTCATTACTAGTATGTGCTTAGACATATGGAATCCAAAAAGAGACTTACAAAATAGAGGAAGACATATTCCAAACATTTTTTGAAAAATTCTTAAATATACACTGACAACAGCAATTTCTTTCTTTTTCTCAGTTCATTAAAGTTTTATACATAGAGAACATAGGGATTTATTATGTTGCACATTTTTTCTGTTTGCCTGCACATCTTCCTTCTGTTGATCACTTGCAAAGAAACATCGTTTATGCTTGTGCACTTCTAACTATCTCAGCACTGTAAGCATCTACCTTCACATACCACTAAGGGTGATAGGAATGCTAAAGTTGGAGGACCCTGGAATCCACTGGAAATCTTGAACTGGGTAAGACAATCAAGTAATTGTGTTCTCTTTGCTGATGATGTCAAACTATTTAACACCACAGACAATACATCTATCATTCAAAACGATCTTGATCATCTAACCGCTAGGTCTAAAAATTGGCAGCTCCAAATTTCAACCAGCAAATGCTCAGTGTTACATATAGGAAAAAAGAACCCAAACACTAAGTACATACTAGATGGACATTACCTTACAGACAACCCCCATCCCGTTAAAGACCTTGGAGTTTTCATGTCAAATGATCTAAGTGCCAAAGCCCACTGCAACTACATAGCAAAAAAAGCTCTAAGAGTTGTAAACCTAATTTTGTGTAGCTTCTTTTCCAAAAACACCACACTACTAACCAGAGCATATAAAACATTTGCTAGACCAATTCTAGAATACAGCTCGCCTGTTTGGAACCCTCACCACATCTCTGACATCAATACAATTGAACGTGTCCAGAAATATTTTACAAGAAGAGTTCTCCATTCCTCTGAAAACAATAAAATACCTTATCCCACCAGACTTGAAATCCTAGGCTTAGAAAACTTGGAACTCCGTCGCCTTCGACAAGACCTAAGTTTAACTCACAGAATCATCTATTGTAATGTCCTTCCTGTTAAAGACTACTTCAGCTTTAATTGCAATAATACTAGAGCAACTAATAGATTTAAACTTAATGTCAACCGCTTTAATCTAGATTGCAGAAAATATGACTTCTGTAACAGAATCATCAGTGCTTGGAATACTTTACCTGACTCTGTGGTCTCTTCCCATAATCCTAAAAGTTTTATCCAAAAACTTTCTACTATTGACCTCACCCCATTCCTAAGAGGACCATAAGGGGCGTGCATAAGCGCACAAACGTGCCTACCATTCCTGTCCTATTGTTTTTCTTTTCTTCTTCCTATATATATGCTTATACCTCCTTATATTTACTCATATATGTGTTTATATACTATATAATCTTTTTGTATGATACCTACATATATTGTTGTGACAAAATAAAATAAATAAAAATAAAATAAATAAACAAATATCTGAACCAGAGGTGAAATCCAGCCGGATCTATCCGGCTTCTTTGAACCGGTAGCACCAGTGGCAGGAGGCTCCGCCCACCCAGCAGGATGTCATTATGACCCATTTTTGACTCTCTGTGCAATTAAACAGAAGGGTTTGCTCATGCACAGAAGAGTGGGTGTGAGCATAGCGAGCGTGCATGCGCACTCCCATTCTCAAACTGGTAGTGAAGGTAAGTGCATTTCACCGCTGATCTGAACCAAATAGACTATGGGATAGGAAACAACTATGGAAAAGTGCTATCAGATCCATTTGAAAGAGATGAGTTGTTACAAGTATTAGTAGTGGAATTAAATGTTTAAAGATCAGTTTAAATTATTTAAAGAGCAGAAAGCAATTTTCACAGAAGAACACTCATATTTTGAAGGTCAGATTATTAGGGCTATCTCTGCACAGATAAGAAATCATTTCATGATTTGAAATTTGGACTAAAAGTTGAAAGAATCCTGTTATGTTCAGTATCAATTAGTTATAATGGACCCAATTAATTTGTTTTGATAAACCCATAGTTACTTAAGGAGGGGAGTATTATCTACTGATTATTTTTATATTTCACTCTCTCTCACACACACATACATCCACCACATGTATAATGGAAAAAGTTCAAGATTATGATTTGTCCATCCAGTCACCAGAAGATAGACCCTTTTCTTTATAAAATTATTCATTTTATATTCCTGGAAGAATATAAGTATTATATTACCTTCATTAGATATTAAATAGTCTGACATGAATGAAGCAGTAACATCATAAATAGCATAGCTAAAAGCTTTGTGACCATTTGCTGCAATATTGTAAATTAACAAGGAACACAATTTTATAGTAGCAAATTTATTCTTTTATTCCAATTTTTTTCAAAATAACTAAATAGTTATGCAAAACATGCTTTTCTGTTTTCACTACAATAAATTGACTCTGTTACCCCACTTGGAGTTTTTAATTACTGTTTCATCAATGCAACAGAAAATCCATGCAAAATTATAGTATGTGGTACCTTTATTGAAAATCTGTACAATCAAACTAACACAGAAATTTTGGCAAGCTTTCATTTTTTCCTATAAATCTAATTATTTTGTATAGGCTTGTGCTTTCTTTTTCTCTATCGAGTATGTGTGCAATTGTTTTTTATTCATGCAAAAATGTCTGTCTAATTGCTTATCTCCTAAAAGCGAGAGAATTACAACTCTTTCTCATTTTGTCCAAGTTCATTAGAACTACTATGTTGATAATATATTAACTTCTATGATATTGCAGAATAGATGGTCTTATAGATAAACAACTTTGTCCAAGGTAGTAAAATTCTCAGCTAAAGTTGCTCAGCAACTGTTAAGCAACTAGCACAAGATCTTAACTGATACTTCTTCCATTTTTCTGCCTGAAAAACATTAAGAGCTTCCTTGTCAAAAATCAACTTTTTTGCTAGGAAAAAAGATATACGCACAGTTAATTAATAAGTTAGAAGTTCATAAAAGTTGGAATTCAAAAACTAATGACCTCAGAACAAAACAACTGTTTCAAAAGTTTTGAAATCACAATACAAAAAATAAAATATAAAATAATTATAAAATAAATAAAAAAATAATTGCTAGCAACCTGCCTTCCATTGAGGACCTGTATACTGCACGAATCAAGAAGAGGGCCGTGAAAATATTTGTAGATCCCTCGCATCCTGGACATAAACTGTTTCAACTCCTACCCTCAAAACGACGCTATAGAGCACTGCACACCAGAACAACTAGACACAAGAACAGTTTTTTCCCGAAGGCCATCACTCTGCTAAACAAATAATTCCCTCAACACTGTCAGACTATTTACTGAATCTGCACTACTATTAATCGTTTCATAGTTCCCATCACCAATCTCTTTCCACTTATGACTGTATGACTATAACTTGTTGCTGGCAATCCTTATGATTTATATTGATATATTGACCATCAATTGTGTTGTAAATGTTGTACCTTGATGAACGTATCTTTTCTTTTATGTACACTGAGAGCATATGCACCAAGACAAATTCCTTGTGTGTCCAATCACACTTGGCCAATAAAAAAAAAAAAAATTCTACAATACTACATTCCAGATAAAATGGAGCTGTTTCAGGGGGATTGTTTATGATGTTTGAAGTTCAAGTTCAAACATCAAGTTCTACCTCTGCTACTATTGGCTGGGACAAAGAGGAAGCGGAGGAGATTAGGGAGAGCATGGGGTATAAAACCAGATGTTCATGCAAAGAGAAACTATTTGGGGTTATTTTTGTGGAGGACAAGACTGAAGCGGATTGCTGAAAGGTATGTGGCATGTACACTATGATTATTCGACAAGTGGTGTCATTAATGTTATTGAGATTTCAGATTGCATTATGTAATGCAATATTATGTTTCTCTGTTGCTTACAAAAAATTAGTATATGCATGGCATGCATGTACAACTTTAGGTTGAATTTCAAGATAAATTCAAAAATCGTATTGCTTTGGTTGCTTGTTTGTTTTGCTATAGTTTTGACAATTTGTTACATGCAGAAATATGCTCACTGCATATGAATGAGTAAAAAAAATTAATAACCACAAAAATATTTTGTTGTTGTTGTATTGTTCATGGGTTATTTTAAAGCAAATCTATGGCGTATTGCCCTTGACTAGATTCTGTGACTATTCATAGAGACAGCTTGAAAAAACAAATGCTCAAGGCCTATGTGACATGACTGAATTTTGTTTCAACAAATGAAAAACAACACAATTTTGTTGCCATGAAACAGATGGGATGTGATTTGCCTCGGTGAGATGCTCCATGTTGCTTCTGGAACTTCATCCTGCAGTTTCAGTAGCCAGAAGAGGCTTGCACATAAGCAGTTCCCAGCTGGTTTTCATGGTTATGGCGGGATAAGAACTCATGATCTTCTGCTTTTTGACTTGGTGTCTTAACCATTAGACCAAACTGACTATGCTAGTTATGCAATCTTAGAACTGAACTCCAAATATCTGGAAAGTGCAAAAGGCTGTTCCTTCTCCTATGTCTCCACTATCTGCCCAGCTGATACTGTAGAGGATGAGAGCAGAAGATAGTTTTATTTGCAGGCTGTCAGAAGAATATTTTGGTTTCCAACTCAAACTGGGGTTGTGCAAGAATAAATCAAAATGAAATTCAGACAGTTCTGAGAAAAGGAGAATTATTTATTCTCAAAAGCAAAGGGTCCCATAGATGCTTTTGCAAGAGGCAAGAGACCACTTCAACTTCTTGAATGAGAAGCAAAATATCTTCAAGGAAAAACAGAGGAAGTCCAGTTGCTTCTTGAAAAAGCACCTTTGGGACAACCATGACCTGAATGACTAGACAAAAGCAAAGACATTTGCCTATGGGGTAGCTACAGAAGAAACGTTGTACAGAAAGGTTGTTTTAGAGGCAGCTTGTCCTTGGTGTGGATCTTGAGGGGTTTAGATGTGTGAAACTTGAGGGGCATGTGACCCCTGAGAAGGAGTTGATTAAATCAAGTAATGTGATTGGGTCTTTTCACTTGAATTATGTTATAATTATGTTTATGTTTACATATTCCAATCACACTTGGCCAATAAAAAATTCTATTCTATTCTAATTATGTTTATGTTTACATTGTGTTAATTGAGTTTTGTGTGTTAACTTATGTATGTTTACAATTTGAAATAATTGTATATTTCTTATGTTTGTGTAAGTTTAAAAAGATTTCAGAGGCTGTTAATCAGTCACTGTTTTGGAAACCTATGTTAACTAATATGATTTCCTATACAATATTTCTAATAGTTATATAAATGTATAAATTTTCCCCACAGTGCTTATTCAGATAGGCCCATTTGTACATCTACTTCTTTCTTTTGCTGGCTGAACTGTCAACAGTTGGCTTAGTCACCACAGTTTTCTTACTGTAGAAATCTATCAAGTTCAGCTCCTTGCCCAGATTGTGATTGTCCAATGCTATCCCCTTCATACTTGCTCTCCTACCATTTAGCTGCATTTTATATTCAAAGTCTACCCACAATCAGAAGATTACCTGTTTCATGCTAGAAAATTAAATAACCTTTATTTAGTTAGAAACATATCATTAGAATAATCCTTCAGTTGCTCATGGTATCAAAACAAATACTTAACAACAGCATTTCATGTTCTGGAATGATTGATAGGCTGCAAAAGTGCAAAGACATATTGGCAAATGGAAGGGAGAAAGCTAAAGAACCAATCACATTGACTTCGCCTCTGGTCTTTCACTCCGTGTCCCAGACTCCTTTCCAAACCGTAAGTCTCATCTCTTTCACTCCATCAAGGCAAGAAGACTAAACATGCAGGTGGCACTGATCCTTGGGATGATAATACTGTTCATTCTTTTTCTGCTCACCTTCTCGGTCTTCCGGTTTCAGCAAGAAAGAAACAGGTTTCCTCCTGGCCCTACACCCTGGTTGTTTCTGGGGAATCTATTGCAAAAAGATGTTCTGCCTCTGTTTAAATCCTACCCAAAGGTAAGACAGTCTTTCTTTGATATGACTCCTTTCTTAGTGGGAGAGATATTAAGAATCATTTGAGAGAGTAACAATCTCCCATATTTTGAGAATATAGTGTAAAACAGGAATTTCAAATGTTGGGTTTATTTCCACCCCTACTAAAGATGCTTCCAACTCCATTTCTATCTGGCATGTTTTGTTTTGTTTTTTGGTTGCAGGTTTAAGCATAAACATTTTTTCTCAGAAAGTAAATGGTATAATTAAGAGGAACACAATGCTGTACAGGACAAAATAAATATAATATTACTAGTTAATTTATAGCAACTGTTCTTTCACAGCATTATTTAGATTAATCTATAAATCAGACTTTTGTTCCATGCTCAACATCAGTGGACAATCTGGGAAGTATCTCAGAAACCATTAAATAGAATGTCTGATTTTTATTAATGATTTTTACATCCTTTTAAGATAGCTAAAACACATACAATTTGGATTCATACATTGTGGTTTGTCTATAGATGACTTGTATGTGGCTTTGAATCAGGGGTGACAAACTCACAGCCCATGGGCAGGATGCGTCATGTGCTGGGCCTGCCCCACCTGGTTTAGTGAAAGGGAAAAAAGTCCTGATACGTCACGTGATGCTGCCATGATGACGTGAGTTTGACACCCCTGCTTTGGATGAACCCAAATAGCATGGATTAAATCATTGTTTTGGCTTCATGAGATGCTGGAATCCAGAGAGGTCTAGTTTATTCAACAAACCATGGTAATAAAAGTGTGAATTATATGACATGCTCTTTCCCTGTTCTCTAAATGCCCACTTCTACAAGTACTCCTTATGTATGTATTCATTTATAATATAATGTCATGAGCTGACAAATCTTTCCAGATTTTCATAGCTAGAGCACTATCAAACTGTCATAAAAAATTAAAACCTCACAGTGTATAATCCCCTAAACAGTTTATGCTCAGCAGATAATGTAACACAAAAATTCATTTACAGTTTAACAATAATATCAATAATAGTTTCATGCATGAGTGACAGTTTTCAGTCCTTCTTGACCAAAGTTTGGAGTTCACCAGTTGCTAGGAGACCATTACTGAAGAGCCCAGTTTCCAATTTTTATGGTGACAATGTTCTGTAACTTCAGTACTATGACTGAAAAATATTTTCTGGCCTCAGCCAAGTTTATCTCAGTTTGCATCTGTTTTAATCTTTCAATCTTATATTCACAAATCTACAATTTATACAGTGATAAATTGTATGTGATAAACTGAGAATAATTCCAAGAGAAGTAGGTGCATGGACTACTATATTAACTTTTTCGTTGTTCTGTTTACAGAGAGCCAAAATTACCTTTTGATTAAAAATATCACTTTAAAACAGTTCTGAAACTTGGTCATCATTGAAGAAACGTATCTGTAAAATCATTAAGAGTTGTGTGAATTATATCTAGGGACCTAACTGTTGTTAAAGGACTATGAATGCCTGGATTAGTTTCTCATCACTTATTATCATGTGGCTGACTTAGTTTTGATCAAGCATATTGGAGAACCTCGATGGCAACCATGGAACTACGCTGTCTATGTTCTGACCTAAGCTTAGTTCATAAGATTATTTATCAAAATGCCCTACTTGTAAATGAGTACTTTAATTTCAACTGTAATAATACAAGGGCTATCATAAGATTCAAACTCAATGTAATTCGCTCTAATCTTGACTTCTGCAATAGAATAGTAAATGTCTGGAACATTCTACCTGATCCTGTTCTTAGTGTCTCTAATCCCCATACCTGTTACCTTAAACTGTCTACCGTGTACCTTACATGTTTTTTAAGAGATCCCTAAGGGGACGTGCAGAAGTAACCAGCATGTCTACTGTCCCTGTCTTACTGTTCCTATTTATATGTACTAATTTTATGTGTTTATGGCTATGTTTTGCTTATTTATTTCCTTTTATTTGCACCAATCTTTTTCATGTATCCATGAAAAAAGTCTATGTCTACATCTATACTGTTACTTGTTTCCTTGTACTTGCTGACAAAAAGAAAGAAAGAAAGAAAGAAAGAAAGAAAGAAAGAAAGAAAGAAAGAAAGAAAGAAAGAAAGAAAGAAAGAAAGAAAGAAAGAAACTGGATATCAGTAGACGGATGCATACTGGCACCTACATATTGGATCTGTTTATGGTCAAGAGAAATTTGAGATGTGATCTGTAAGTGTAGGTCATTGACGCTGGTCCATTACCATACACAGATCACTCTCTGATTTTGTTTCAAGAGTGTCATCCCTTCCTGTTGAATTGACCCATCCTGATCTAGTGTTTCAGAGAAAATTTGAGTTTTTCCTCGAGGTGGTCAGTTATGCTGAGGCCATATTCTTAGCTGCATATAATCCCTATGTGGCCTTTTCCTCTGCACCAATCCTTCCTGTGCACCATGGTTTACTATGGACCTCTGAGAAATGAAATACCAGAACAGTCTCCTAGAACATCACTAGAAGAAGACTTGAAGTAAACACAAGTTTACTGGTTGATTGATTATGTGCCATCAAGTCATTTTCAACTTCTAGAGATCATATAGTCTTCTTTTTCTTTCTATCTTTCCCAATATTAGAATCTTTTCCAGAGAGCTATGTTTTTGCATAATGTGGCCGAGGTAGGACAAATTGAGCCTGGTGATTTATGTTTTGAATGAAAAGTCTGAGTTTATTGGTTTAGTGATCCAATGATCAGTTTTTTGTCTGTCCATAATATTCTCAGATATCTTCTCCAACATCAAAATTATCAATACTTTTCCTAATCTGCTTCTTCAAAGTCAAATTTTCATTTATGTAGAGTATTACAGAGAACAACATGGCTTACATGTGTTTGATCTTGATAAGTATAGCTACAGCACAGCATTTGAATATTTTTCCGAAGGCCTTTGTATCTGATCTATCAAGTGTGACTTGAATATAAGTTTCTTAGGAGGACAATGAGATATTCTGGAACTCCCATTTCTCTGAACACTTTTTACAGCTTGATGGGATCAACACTATTAAAGGTCTTTCTATAAACAATGAGACACATCCTTCTTTTTGGTATTCTTTGGTTTTTTCAATTATGCAGCTCCTCCACCTCATTTTAGCTATAATATACCCAGTTTAATTGCTATATACTCCATCTGGTAATGCTTATGTGTAGAAGTGTCATTTTTGGTTGTTAACTAACTGAATCTTATCTAAGAATTCATTAAAATGGGATAAATTGATAAGTGGATCTTCTTCTTCACTTCAGTTTCCAACTATGTTTTTCTGTTTCATATTTCCAACTTTGGCATTTCTGTCTTCAATCAGCAGCACATCTTACTTTCATATTCTGTCAGTTTCCAGCTGAACTTGATCATAAAAACCATTAATCTTCTCTTTTTCTGTATTAGTAGTTAGAGCATAAATTTGAATGATCGTCATACTGAAGAGTTGTCCATAAAGTCTAATAAATATTCAGGCATTGGTTGTGTGATATATTCTTGCTATAAACTTTGTAATAATAAAAGCAAGACCCTTCTTATTTTCATGTACTGTGTAATAAACAATGTGATTTTCTGACTAAAAATTTCTGAACTAGTTCATCTTCATTTACTGATGCCTAAAATGTCAATTTCTAGTCATTTCATTTTTTCCTGTGTTGAGCCTTCCCAAGTTCATGCTTCTTACATTCTATGTTCCTATGTAATTCTGTCTCTATACATTTGGATTTTTTTTCCTGTGTGGCAACTTCAGCAACTAGACTCCTGAAGGCTTTAATCTAGTCATGTCATAAACACCGTTAGTACCCTGAAAGATCCTCAACTCTTCCTCAATAACATGAGGGGCCCATCATCTGGCGTATATGGTCAATCGTTTTATATATTTTTTAATTGATATGATTTTCTTGATAAAAATGCAGAAGTAATTTACCATTGCATTATCCCACACAGTATGAATTGTCCTTCTCACTAAAGTGAACAAAAGCCTCTAGGATCTTCCTATCTTACTGGAGCCCTTTTGCTTTAGCTGGACATCTGGAATGACCTTCACACCTTGGATGACTTTGCTGAAAATATATAGTTTGGCATACGCTCACAACATTCTTTGTTCATCCCTCCAAGGAACTGTCTCTGCCACAATGAGGCAGCATGATCTGGTATTTGTTTTCCTGGCAAAGTTCTCTTTGCCATCAGTTTGGCATCTGGGCCTATTCTGTGTTCTCATGGTTGGGTCTTTAGTGTGGTGTCAGCATCCTTGATTGAGGAGGAGGGGACTTCTGCCTTGAAAGAGGCAATAGTGCCCCATTAGACCTGCCTTCCATTGAGGACCTGTATACTGCACAAATCAAGAAGAGGGCCGTGAAAATATTTACAGATCCCTCACATCCAGGACATAAACTGTTTCAACTCCTACCCTCAAAACGACACTATAGAGCACTGCACACCAGAACAACTAGACACAAGAACAGTTTTTTCCCCGAAGGCCATCACTCTGCTAAACAATTAATTCCCTCAACACTGTCAAACTATTTACTAAATCTGCACTACTATTAATCTTCTCATCATTCCCATCACCAATCTCTTTCCACTTATGACTGTATGACTGTAACTTTGTTGCTGGCAATCCTTATGATTTATATTGATATATTGACCATCATTTGTGTTGTAAATGTTGTACCTTGATGAAGGTATCTTTTCTTTTATGTACACTGAGAGCATATGCACCAAGACAAATTCCTTGTGTGTCCAATCACACTTGGCCAATAAAAAATTCTATTCTATTCTATTCTATTCTATTCTATTCTATTCTATTCTATTCTATTCTATTCTATTCTATTCTATTCTATTCTATTCTATTCTATTCTATTCTAGATCCAATATTTTCAATGTTCCCTTTCTGGAGAAGGTTGTTGAGATGATGGGTAATTTGCAAGTGATATGAACCATAGAGGAAATCAATTATCTAGACTCATTCCAGTCATGTTTCTTTGTAGCACTACCTGCCCTCTGGAATACTCAGAGCTAAATGGCCTTCATTTCAAAGGCCCTTAAAGATCTGCCTCTCTGCCTAGACATTTGACAAGGAAGCTCCCTTTGGTTTATGTAATCCCATTTTCTTTCATGCTTGTTCCTTTGATCATTTTCCTCTAACTTTGTCACTTTTTTTGCTGCATTTTTTTCTTGTGTTTCCTTATTTTTACTTGTAAATTGCACAGAGTTATTGAGAGTTTGATAGTTAAATTTAATAAACAAACAAACCAGAATTAAACAATGCATGTTGTAGCATGATATTTGAATGTCACACTTGTGACATTTAATGGAGAACCCAGAATGAAGCACTAATGTAAAAGCATATTCACTTTTGAATATGAATCTGTTTCTTTTAATCACAATGAATTTATTCTGCACCATTTTTGAACCATGCATTTTGGACCAGCTACCATAATTCTTGGCCATCAAGGTTTTTAACTATAGTAAATTAAAATTCAAGTGGAAAAATTTCAAGTTGGGAAAACTTGATCCAAAGGATATTTCTTTTTTTCTTTTTTTTATTGAAAGAGTTTTAAAAAACAAAAACATTTTCCCCCTTTTTCCCCCCTCCCTCCCAAAAAAACCCCTTCCCCCCCCCCCCGGCTTCCCGGGTCAATCACAAGGTATTGTTATACATAAACCAAACATAGAATAAAATTTTCCCTTCCAATCCAAATAACCACATCCAAAGCTTTTCATCTCCCAACCCCCTCCCCATTACATAAAATAACTTTCTAATTATTCAAAGGCAATCTGATATTTCTTAATCTGATATCTATTTTGTAGATAATCAATCCATTTTTTCCATTCAATTAAATATCTTTCCTGTCTTTTAAAAAAGCTGAGATTTTAGCCATCTCAGCCAAATTAATAACTTTCAGTATCCATTCTTCTATTGTAGGTATCTCTTCTTTCTTCCAGTATTGTCCAATCAACAGTCTTGCTGCTGTTATTAAATTCAGAATCAATTTAGTCTCAATCCCTGTACAATCCGTTATAATTCCCAAAAGGAAAAATTGTGGCAGGAACTTTATCTTCTTCTTCAGTACATTTTGAATAATCCACCAAATTCTTATCCAAAAGACCTTAATTTTCTTGCAAGTCCACCAAATATGAAAATATGTAGCGTCATCACAATCACACCTCCAACATTTCGCTTGGATATTAGGATACATACATGATAATTTTTTGGGATCTAAGTGCCATATATAAAACATTTTATAAAAATTTTCCCTTAAATTCTGTGCTTGTGTAAACTTAACATTTCTAACCCAAATTTTCTCCCATGTTTCCAACATTATTGGTTCCTGAATATTCTGTGCCCATTTTATCATACAATCCTTTACCAAATCCTTTTCCGAATCTATTTCAAGCAACACATTATACAATCTCTTTATATGCTCCTGGGTCTGATTTCTAATTTGCTTTATTAAATTTTCTTCCCTTTGCATTATACCAATTTTTTGATCTTCTTTCCATCTAGCACTTATTTGCCCATATTGAAACCAAGTATAATTCCTCCCTTCTTCATTTAATACCTGTAATGATTTTAATTGCAATCTACCTCCTTCAGCATACAAAAGTTCTTTATAAGTAATCATTTCCTGTTTCTGTTCTATATTTATATTCTCTATTGCATGTCTAGGGCTCGCCCATATAGGAATCTTGTAATCTAATTTATAGGAATATTTTTTCCAGACCCGCAAAAGAGCACTTCTCAACACATGATTCTTAAAAGCCCTATCCACTTTTTTTTCATAAAATAAGTACGCATGCCATCCATATAATAAGTCATAACCTTCTATATTCAAAATTCTTTCCTCTGTTAAGTTAAACCAGTCACTTATTACTGAAAGGGTTACTGCTTCATAATATAGTTTAAAGTTAGGCATTCTTAAACCACCTCTTTCCCGTGAGTCCTGTATTATTTTCATTTTCCTATCTCTTAACATCTTTGAAGGAATCTCTTTCAGCACCTTCAGCTCCTGTTCTCCAATTTTTAAAGGTGTCTGATATGAAACTTGCAGAATCTGATTTCTCATAGTCCTTTTCACAAAATAAACCACAATGTCCCGAGGAAGCTTTCTCTGTCTTGCAATCCAGGAGTTAACTCTATATATTTTATCAATTTGGTAAGCTACCTCTTGGGGTTCCACTTCAATAAATTCAGCCAATGCTTCTGATATAATTTTTCTTAAGTCTTCTCCTCGCTCTTCTTGCATACCACGAATTCTAAGAGCTCCTTCCATAAGTTTATATTGTAATATCACAACCTGATCTTCATTTTGATCCACTTTTTTCTGAACACCTTTCATTTTGTCTTCTAAATGCTTATTTGACTGAGAGATCTGTTGCATTTCCCCTTCCAATCCCTCAATTTTTTTACTCAGTCCTTGAACTGCCATGAGAATATCTTCTCTTATTTTTGCATTAAAATTCTCCATCATCTCTTTTTGCCTATCTTCAGAAAGTTTTAATTGTTCTTTCAATATATCCTCAAGACTTGGTTCAGATCCCCTTCTTCCAGAAGGCTTTAAAGGTTTAGCTGCCATTCTGTCTTCAAAAGAATCAGGAATTTAAACTTAATAACTTTCCTTCCCTCCTTTCAGTATAAAAAAACTCCGTTTGTAACAATCCACAAATAACGCTACTTTATCGTACTAAAAAAATTTTACTTTCACTTTCAGACGCCATTTTAAAAGTCAATTAATCAAAGACAAAGAAAGGTTTCAGGTTTCAGAAAGGGAGTCGGTACTTGCCGTGCTGATTCTACATCAAAGATCGAACGCTTGTGAAATTCCCGTCTGCTTAGAAAATCAATCAATTTAATAAGTCCTTTTGAGCAGAAGCGACTCTCCACTCCTTTTTCCTGATAAAAAACAGGAGGGTGTTGAAGTTGGAGGGAGTGGAATTCGGTGGGATCATAAATCCAGGAAAATTCGCTCTTAAGAGCAAACCCCCTGTCAGACCTGCCACTTTTCCACAACTCTGCATAACCCCCTTTTTCCCAGAGGGTATGCTAAGCTCAGTGAACAGTGATTTTTTCTGTTTCACTGACTTTTACAAACTTCTAACATGGAGTGCTCTGTTAGAGCACCCAGCAGGAGCGGTGACGTCACTGGAGCCTCGATCCAAAGGATATTTCTAATACTAATGGCTATAAAAAATAACATAGTACTTTGAAATTATTTTTGTTAGATTAGGAAAAGGTCTATCCATTTACCTTTTACATTGGTAATAACTTTTTAAAGTTAAGTGATAAATATGAATATGTATTCAGAGCTATTAATTGAATCAGATATCCAAAAGTGAGATCTTAAATCTTACTGATTCACTGACTTACTGATTTGATGTCTTTTGTCCTAAGCTTTCTAAGAAGTATGGTCCAGTTTTTACTATCTGGCTAGGACCAAATCCATTGGTTGTAGTTTGTGGATTCGAGGCTGTGAAAGATGCCCTGATAACTCATAGTGAGGAATTTGGAGGACGATCTCCTATACCTATGATCGATGAAATAACCAAGGGCTACCGTGAGTACAGATTATTTTCACTTTAATTTGAGATGTAGTTTCCAATTGCTAGAGGAAAGATAAAAATATCATTTTTTCTAAGAAAGTGATGTGGTAATTTTTTTTAAAGTAATGAAAAATAAAACACTAAACCTCCTGGAGGTACTTGAAAAGTTGTTCAATCAAAACTCTGGTTAGAGGATAAAGTATCAACCTAAGAAACATTAGCACAACTGAAGTCATTTATTCCACATTCAGCTGATTGGCATTAGAATCCAAATAATATGGTGGCTAGTTGGGTGGTCTGGGGGAAATTATACCTTATATTCAATATCCCTTCACAAACAACAGATTTCTCAGCTATAGTGTCCTGTTTTAGGCAACTTTAAAAATGAACTAGTTAAAACAAGACCAGTGCAAAATTTAAATAGTAAAAAAAATTCAGTCAGAAACCAACAGAAACTTCTAGCAATGCACTTTAAAATGCCTCAGATAATGCTAGTCACATTTGTTTTAGAAATTTCACAGGCATAATTTGATGACAGATTCAGCAGCAGTCTAATCTGATTCAAAATGTTTTAAAATTAGATTAGGAAGGAATGTTCATCAATTATCTTGAGGAAATTGTAAAATCCCTGAACCTGAAAGATAATAAAAAATAATAGGAATGATGGATCTTTTAGAAGACATTAACTTTATCAAGTTTCAACTAGATGCCTTCCAATCACTTTATATATATTTTAGCTCAAATAGTACATTTTAATATAGGAATAGTAGTGTTTTATAGGAAGGAAGGAAGGAAAGAAGGAAGGAAGGAAGGAAGGAAGGAAGGAAGGAAGGAAGGAAGGAAGGAAGGAAGGAAGGAAGGAAGGAAGGAAGGAGATGGGAATGAGGGAGGCAGGAAACTTTACCATTTTTCAGATACATTTCAATACCAAAGCTACAATATTTAGGAATATTATCAAACCTCTAAGGTTTTTCAAAAGGCTACAAAATACTTTGAAGCCATTAGATACTATTTATTGCTTGAAATATTCATCTCACTAATATGCAAATCTACTTTGAGAGTGAATTAACTGAAAAATTGTTGAATTGAGGCACTCTTTCAAAGTTGGGCATAACTTTATAAATTAGACTCAAACCTTTTAAGCTTAAAAGTTTGCAGGTAGCTGTTGCAATCAGGAGGCCTTTTCAAACTTTATCCAGTAATTCAGTTCTCATCCAGTTATTGTCAAGTTCCAGAATTGAAGATGTCAAATTTCAGGAAATATTGAAGAAGCGGAAAATAGGACTTTTGTTTTTCAAATATGGCTTTTGTTTATGTCTGCTGGTAGGAAGCAGGTAAACAGGAATATTCAGAAAAAAGAAAGCTATCCCTTTAAAATATTCAATATAGATATCATAATACTTTGTAACATTGCTCAAGATATAATCTGAATAAGTAGAGTGCAAACTCATGAGCAAATGGAATTCTTTTTCCTTTTGCCAAACTATCAATAACTCAAGGAAAAATAAATGCATGTTTACTTTTACATTTGAGAAGGGCAGATTTTTGTAGGTAAAGGAGACTACTGGGCAAATTGCTTTTTTTGTTCTTTAAAAAAAATGCTGCCATGTCTGTTGTTTGTTACTGCAATTTCTATCTTTTCAGGGATTATTGGTAAAGAAAAAAGATGGAAGATTCTGCGTCGCTTTACTCTCACCACTTTGAAGAATTTTGGAATGGGAAATAAATTGATGGCTGAACGGATATCAGAAGAAGCTCGCTATTTGGTGGAGAAGATAGAAAGTTTTGAAGGTGATCCTACATTGCAAACAATTTTGATTGATTTATAGAATTATTTCCCACTTTTATGCGTAAAGCACAACATAGTGTACATAATGTTCTTGCCTCCATTTGTTTTTTATTTTATTTTATTTATTTTGTCACAACAGTATATATAAGCATAAGCATGAAGTAACTATATAATATATAAGCATATATATAAGTATGTAATAACTATATAAATTGGATATAATGAAAGGAAACAGTAGGACAGGAACGGTAGGCATGTTTGTGCTCTTATGCACGCCCCTTACAGACCTCTTAGGAATGGTGTGAGGTCAACAGTAGACAGTTTTTGGTTAAAGCTTTGGGGATTTTGAGTACATACCACAGAGTCTAGTAGTGTGTTCCAAGCATTAATAACTCTGTTACTGAAGTCATATTTTCTTCGATCAAGATTGAAGCGGTTAATATTAAGTTTAAATCTATTGTTTGCTCTTGTATTGTTGTGATTGAAGCTGAAGTAATCCTCAACAGGAAGGACATTGCAATAGATGATTCTATGAGTTAAACATAGGTCCTGTCGAAAGTGGCGGAGTTCTAAGTTTTCTAAACCCAGGATTTCAAGTCTGATGGCATAAGGTATTTTGTTATATTCAGAGGAGTGGAGAACTCTTCTTGTAAAATATTTCTCGACACGTTCAATTGTATTGATGTCTGAAATGTGGTATGGGTTCCAGACAGGCGAGCTGTATTCAAGAATTGGTCTAGCAAATGTTTTATAAGCTCTGGTTAGTAGTGTAGTGTTTCTGGAGAAGAAGCTACGTAAGATTAGGTTTACAACTCTTAAAGCCTTTTTTGTGATGTAGTTGCAGTGGGCTTTGGCACTTAGATCATTGGATATGAAAACTCCAAGGTCTTTGACTGGGTGGGGGTCATCTGTAAGGTAATGTCCATTGAGTTTGTATTTAGTGTTTGGATTCTTTTTCCCAATGTGTAAGACAGAGCATTTGCTGGTTGAGATTTGGAGTTGCCAGGTTTTAGACCATTCTGACACAAAGTCAAGGTCTTTTTGAAGAGTAGCTATATTGCATTGTATTGCATTGTATTGTATTGCTTACACAACAAAACTGTGAGATGGTGTATTTATTTATTCATCTTTAAATTCAGAAACAAATGCTTGTTTTTTTTTGAATTAATACTCTGCCTTTCTGGTTATACTTCTGAAGTTAAAAAGTGGGTTGGAATCTCCCTGGATGGCACATAGTGTGTCTTGAATCCTGACTTTCAGAGTCTGTTCATTGGATTGAGAAATTCCTGAAAATGGCCCATCTGCACTCTCATTGTCTTTCAGAGAGGCACAAATTACAACCATGATATAATATATTAGAACCAGGCTGTACACTGGAAATTTCCAGCCAGGTATCATTGGAACCATAAAGATTCCAAAAGTGTATAAAGTCTAAACAGAATATAGTGTAAAGGAAATTCACAAAGTCACTAGAGAAAAAGATTTGGGGGATGCAAAACACAGTCACATCATCTCTTCTTTCTTTTTGCTGTTGCAGATCAGCCTTTCGATGTAATCCCAACCATCACAACAGCAGCTTCTAATGTGATATGTGCTATTGTCTTTGGGAAACAATTCTCTTACAATGATAAAATCTTCATTCAAATATTGGACATTTTGAAGGCATTCCTAAATTTTTTTTTGAGTGTTCCTGGAACGGTATGCCATCTTTATGTTGTTCTACATGCAGAGTTTTCTCTTTGTTTACGACTAAGAGGGTTGGTTCAGTTAGTAAGTTCAGTTTGTAAGTTTAGTAACTTACAAAAATTGGAGGTTTTTTTAAGCGACCTAAAAGATGTGTTTGTGAGAATCCGCCTGCATCTTTTCTTCAAATGACTGTTTGTCTTACTCCTGATCAGTTCACATGTTGTGACTTAGCAGTGATTCTTTCTAGAGTTATTCAAGATGCATAAAGCTTCAGCCTGGTTTCTCCTCAGCTAACTACTCAAAGCTCTAACTATTGTCATTTCAGAGGCCTTCATAACTAATTGTTTTTTAAGTCTTCCATAACGCCTCAGCTTTCATTCCATTATTTTTCAAATAGCAGTTGAGGAGCTATAACTAAAGAGAAAAAAAATATAACTAAATAGGCTTGGTTCCATGAGCCTTATATTTTATATTCATTTGATTAGCAGGCACTGCACATTACAGTGAAAATGTTTATACTGGTCTTGCATTTTATTTTTATTTTTTAAATATAGAACTAAGGGGACACTTTATAGGGAAGCCATTTTTTTCTGTGCAGATGCGCAGAAGGCAAAGCAAAAGAGATGAACTGAGAAAGGCTAACATTTACTATCACCATGTTACAGATATATGCCGCTATGCCAAATGTCATGAAATTCCTTCCCGGACCTCACAATAGAATTGTCTCTGACTGGAACAAGATTTGTGACTACATAAGGACTAGAGTGGACTCTCACAAGAAGACGCTGGATCCAGACAATCCCAGAGATTATATTGATTGCTTCCTTATTAAATTAGAAAAGGTATATTGCAAGGATGTTCTGCGCACAAGTACAAAAGGGGCAGAGCTTCAGTTATGCACTTGTGTCCCATCCAGAGGTGAAATGTTCCTGGGTCAGACCAGATCATCCGATTCAGTAGCAATGGTGGCCGGTGGTTCGGAGAACCAGGAGCAAAAATCCCTGCACCTACCCCCCCATGCCCAGCTGAACCACATGATTATAAGAGCATTTTTTTTAACTTTTAAAAGCATTTTTTAACAATCTCTTTGCCTGATGATCTGACGATCCCAGCTGAGGTGCCTGATCGTCAGAGGCTTTTTGTTTTACTTTTAAAAACATTTTTTTTAAAGGTAGAAAGCTGAACCCTGCTAAGCAAAAATGGGGGGGTGGGGGGTTCATTTGAGAGAGAGAGAGAGAGAGAGAAGAAAGAGAGAAAGAAAGAAAGAAAGAAAGAAAGAAAGAAAGAAAGAAAGAGGGAGGGAGGGAGGGAGGGAGGGAGGGAGGAAGGAAGGAAGGAAGGAAGGAAGGAAGGAAGGAAGGAAGGAAGGAAGGAAGGAAGGAAAAAGGAGAGGAAGGAAGCACTACAAACCTGGCACTAGATGCAGCTTCAGAAGATAATCCAGAGCTGGAAGGGACCTGGAGGCAATCTAGTCCAGTGGTCACCAATTGGTGGTCCGTGGACCACTGGTGGTCTGTGAAAAAATTTTGGTGGTTCGCAGAAAAAATATTAATATTTTTTATATTGCACTAAATCAGGGGTCCTCAAACTAAGGCTCCTGGGCTGGAGATGTGCAATGAACGCTTGTGTTGCCGCAAAGAGTTTCCCCCTTCAGGGTCTTTTTGTGGGGGTCAGTGGGGGGAGAAATTCTGACTTGAGGTCTGCTTCAACCTCTTGGTGTGGGGCTTTGGGCTAAGGCTGGAGGGAAGCACCGCTGGTGGTGAAGAGGCAGAGGGCTTTGTTCCAGCATCATGGCCTGGAACTGGTTGACCATCTCAGCCCGCTGAGCCTCCAGGCACCGATACCTGGCCTAGCACTCCCACAGGTCTTCCCTCTGCTTGGAAAGCCTATGCTCTAGTCCTCAGTGAGGTGCTTCTGCTGAACCTCCTTCTCGGTCAAATTCAATTTGAACTGAGCTGTTTTGCCAACTCTTTCTCCTGGTGGCTGCTTTGCTCCAACAACTGCTTCCTATTGGGGCCCTAAGGAGCCCAGGTGGGTAGGTGATGAGTGGGTGGGAGGGGAGGGGCAAGAAGAGGCCAGTGAGGCGCCCCTTGACACAAGTGACATTGAGTTAGCCACACCCATCCAGTCACATGACCACCTAGCTGCGCCCATCCAGCCGGTCATTAGGCAGATCGTATTAGTGGTCCGCGTAATTTAAAATTGTGAATTTAGTGGTCCCTGAGGTCTGAAAGGTTGGTGACCCCTGATCTAGTTCAACCCTGCTCCAGCGGGACATTGTTAATGAATTTCTGTCTTTTTATCCCCCAGTCACATAGCCACACCCACTCAGTCACATGACTCCCCACCAAGCCACGCTCACCAAGCCACACCCACAGAACTGGTAGGAAAGAAATTTAGATTTCACTACTGGTCCCATCCTCTGAGGATGGGAACAATTTGTACTGCTGAGACAAGACATCAGAAAGCAAAAATATGGTGTCTCTCTCCTGTGCCACAAATACTGCATTAAAATACACAGCTGCTAGGAATAGTGGTCTTCTAGAAATAATTATATTTGTAAACAAACAATTTAACTCCTTAAGAAACTGTTGTGTGGATCTGCCTGTAGTGATCTTTTCAGCACTTAAGGAGGTGCCATAGCCCATGTCTATATCATTTCATGAGTTTTTGTTGTTAGTTGCGAAGTCGTGTCCGACCCATCGCGACCCCATGGACAACATTCCTCCAGGCCTTCCTGTCCTCTACCATCCTCTGGAGTCCATTTAAACTCATGCCTACTGCTTCAGTGACTCCATCCAGCACCTCGTTCTCTGTCGTCCCTTTCTTCTTTTGCCCTCAATCTTTCCCAGCATTAGGCTCTTCTCCAGTGAGTCCTTCTTTCTCATTAGGTGGCCAAAGTATTTCAGTTTCATCTTCAGGATCTGGCCTTCTAAAGAGCATTCAGGGTTGATCTCCTCTAGAACTGACTTGTTTGTTCGTCTTGCAGTCCAAGTTAGTTAGTTAGTTCATGAGTTAGCAAAGCCAATTTGGTAGTATGTAAACTGTAGAGAAAAGGAATGTTATCTTTTGTGGGGCTGACAGTTCTGTAGAGAATGGGCTTTTGATGTGCTCCCTAAAATGATTGGAGCCAGGACAAGAACCGAATATGAATTAATTACCTTCAAACAAATTAAATAATTACCTAGTTATACAGTCAGTCAGTCATTCAATCATTGCACTTAAACTATAATTCAGTGGCAAACTTTGGAAAAACATTTCAGAGGCTGAATAGTGACAGAATGGCTGGTTTGGGATGCTGGTAATGCTTCAGAGCCAAATTTCAAAAGCTCCATTTGTGAGATGGAGATGCAGGGGAGATTCCATGGCAAGAAGATAAGAGGAAACGTTTGCATTACAATGGCTGCATAACTGGAAGGAGTTTGGGGAAAAGTTGATGATACAGGAGAGAAAAAGACCTTATCTGTTTCATTTGCATCTTAGCTGTTTCTCTTTCATTTAAACATTGATCTATCTGATCCAAATATCTATTAAGTTGCATTGGATATTCAAATTAATATAGAGAATGGGAAGGATTATTGGATTATTCCCTGCCTCCCCTCTAAATCGGTCTAGAAAAAAAATAAAGTGAGAAGAAGTAGGTGGACAATTTGATGACATAATTATGAACTTTTGCTTTTTATTTTATTTCTACCTTACCTTACAGAGGAACAAAATTCTAGCATTATCTGTATGGAAGACTTGGTCATGACTGTGTTTGAGCTGTTAATTGCTGGAACAGAGACCACAGCCAATATTATTTCATATGGTATTATCCTTCTGGCCAGGTTCCCAGAAATTCAAGTTATATATAACCCACAAGGCCTCCACATCAAAAATTTATGTGGTAATTTGAGGACCAGAAGTATTTATCAATCCCCCATTAATTTATGCTGAAATTGAATATAATTGAAATAATTTTAACAATGTTTGAAAACGCATGCCGTAGTTCAAATACTGATATTCTCATTTCACAAGGACTCATTCAGAATCCATTAAAGTTATGATAGAGATAAACAAATGGTACTTACAATCACTCCTCAAAGCAAGGATCAGCCATCAAACAACCTCTTGGTCACATGACCATGATTTGAACACTTGGCAACTGGCTCACTCTTATTATGGTTGTAAGGTCCTTTAGTCCCTTGATTTACAACCTTCCCTGTCATCTTCCCACAAGGAATATCAGAGGGCAAACTGGCACGGAAGGTTGCAAATCATTTAGATATGTTACCTGTGCTCTGCCCTAGCTTGTAGCAGCCATTCTAGGGGTTAAGAGGTCAATAATCATTTTGGAGAAATATGGAAGCCCTGAAATTGACTAGCCTATCCATTTAATAGAAAATGTACCTGAAAGGTGATAGTCTTGCATTTGTCTAGACTGGGCAGAAAAGAATTCCCTTCCTAATGGCCATCACTGCTCTTGGGGAAGATGGGGTTCCACAGTTTTTCTCCTGACATAATTTGGTTCAAAAAGTATGGGGTGCATCTTTGAAAGTGACATGGTACAGATAAAACTTCAAAATATAGCTTTTTTTTTCTTCTCCTACCTTTTTCTATGATCAGAGCAGTCATTTGGAGAACCTGTGTGGAACTAGCAGAAAACAAGCCTCTTTCATGCACCAAAGTACCATTCTTGATCTCTGACTCCAAGAACATTTATGGAGCAGCTGCATCCAGTTTACATAAATTTGGATGAACATTACCTTACAGTTAAAGAGATGAAGGATTTGCTGCCTGTGCTCCTTTGGCATATAGCCATGCTGGCCACATGACCACAGAAAATGTCTTTGGACAACATTGGCTCCTTTGGCTAAGAAACAGAGATGAGCACCGCACCCTAGAGTCAGACACAACTGGACAGGAAAACCTTTACCTAGTGGTCAATAAGCTAAATGTTTTCTACCACAGGTGGGGAAGTGGATTGGGTGAGAAAATGAACTTTCAAAGCACCCAACGAGCTTAGCCCACATTCTGCATAGGAACTGGTGGTGGTTTCCCTAAATTCTACATCCAGCCAGAGAAAATTGCTAGTCATTGTCCTTAAGTATAAAGTGGAGAAGTAAATGGATAGTGGCACAGGATAACCTGTTTAAGTATTCTTTAAGGGCACATTGTGCATCTTTGATTATCTACTATATAAGATTGAGTATGATTTAGGACTGGAATAGTTTAAAAATAATATTGTTTACTTTAACAATGATTCATTGCAGCAAAAATACAGCAGGAAATCGATGATGTTGTGGGACCAAACCGCCAGCCCTCAATGGAGGATAAGGTGAAGCTGCCCTACACCAACACATTTGTTCACGAGATTCTATGTTTTCAACCTGGGAGTACTGAGACCTTCCCACGTACAACCACCCAGAATGTGATTTTCAAGGGACACGTCATCCCTCAGGTATGAAAAATCCTGAAGTCTGGGATCCTCTTTGCACATACAATAGATATGTATCTATAATTGCAGAACGATTAAACTTCTGCTATAATTGCTGTATATGCTTTCTGAATATCTTTTGAATTTTAGGCCATTGGGTTTTACAGAACACTCTACTTATTTGCAAAGGCAAATATTATTCATGGTTCTAGACAGTTTCCATCTTGTGGAGTTTCATTGATTTCTCTTAAGGTTCTTAGTTATAAAAATTATTTCTTTTCTTCTTGCACCAAGGTACTAAGGATATTTAGAAAGGTGGTTAATGGTTTTCTTATTAAACTTTTATTCATAATATAATTATGGAAATCTTCTCCCAGAATGGAAAAAGGATGCAAAACTATCAGTAAAAATGATGGATTAATGAATTTAGCTTGCCTCTACTGGATTCTAAAATTCTGCCCCCCTGATAGAAGAAAAGTAATGTTTTGTTGGAGTACTGAATCTGTTGTTCATTTTTATATCTGCAGGCATTTTTAATAATTTGTTTCCAAAATGAATAATAAATTTAGGCAAATTTTCCAGTTTTTAAAACAGGTAATTAATTTTGAGAGAAGATACATACATACATACATACATACATACATACATACATACATACATACATGGAATGGAAATGAGTATGGAAAAATATATTCCTACAGAAGTAGCTTTCCCTCCCTCAACAGTTTTGCCAAAACCACATTCAAAATATAATCTTTAAAATATAGTTAAAATTTTATATTCAATAAAAATATTTTTCTATATAGTTTGGTGGAAGTTTTTAAGAAGGTTTTGGATAACCATTTGTCTGAAGTAGTGTAGGGTTTCCTGCCGAAGCAGGGTGTTGGAGTAGAAGACCCCCAAGGTCCCTTCCAACTCTTGTTATTATATTATATTATATGTGTTGCATATACCTTGTGGTGCAACCAAAACAATCAAAACCGTAGAAATGGTGGTAGACTTTAGGAGAAACCCTTCCATACTTCCACCTCTCAAATACTAGACAACACAGTATCAACAGTAGAAACCTTCAAATTTCTAGGTTCTATCATATCGCAAGATATGTGTATACACTAATACACTAATATTCCCATTTTCTCTTAATTCTATCTCTTATTCTAACTTTTAATCATGTCATCCTTTGTCAAAAAACATTTTCTTTCTATCCAGCTAACTTCTAATCATGTCACCTACCTACAAAAAGGAGAAAGGAAAGAGAGAGGAAAGGAAAGCAAATCAAAACACCACCGAAAAAAAAATCGTCTATCCATCATCCTTTGTTCACTTCAATACTTTAGTTGCTATTGTTTTTTTGTTTTTGACTTGTCTCCCATATTCCTCTCTAAAATCTTTATCTCTTTCTACATCTGCTTCTTGGCTGTTCAATCTGAGTATTTTTCCCACTTCCACCCTCCTCCACTGCCTGGTTTCCACAATTTCTGCCCATGCCCCTATCTCCCTTTCAAAGGTACCTTCCTGTATCTCCAACTCTCTTTTCGACCCACTTAATATATTTTTTCCCCTGGTTTATTCATCAATTCATCAATCACTGTTATTTTCTTTGTTCTCTCCTCTTTGTTTTCTTCTTTTATTCTCCGATTCTTTTCCTCCATTTCTACTGTTAGCTCCTCCCTTTCCTGGGCATCTTGATCTTTGCTCATCATCCCTTGTATAGCATTTCCCTTTTTTTTTTACACAATCTCCTTAAATCCTTTCTCCATAATGTCCTTTGTGTTTTGCAAAAATAACACGATCCCCTTCAATGTTTCACTTGTTTCTTCCTTATAAAGCATCTTATTTTGTTTTATTTTTTTAAAGAATTCCACTTTTGTTCAACTGTCCAAGAGCAGTTTATTCAGTCCTTAGGTTGCCCTTCAAGAGGTGAGCTGATCGCAGTTCTTTATATCCCAAATGTAAACAGTCAATTCCCTCTGAATAGTCCCAGGGGTTATCAGAAGTCTTTCAGGGGTCCCTTTAATTAAGTAGCTTGCCCATTTTCATATTTAAATCTCCAGTAATCCTGAGGTAGTTGGAATAATCCAATAGATATTTTCACAGTCCTCCTCTTAAGTATTTCCAGACTTATAGTTTTTCCTTTTGTCAGCAGATAGTGCTTTCAACTTAAATTTCAGTGTTACCACTGGGCAATTATCATTTTAGTTATAAATCAATTATAAAAGCAGAATAAGTTTTATAAATAAATAATTCCAGCATTTTAAAATGCCTTCCCAGTATCACGTTTTTCCAATTTAAGAGTCCAAGAGTCCAAAAAAAACCCAAAAAACCATCACTCCAACTTTTGATTAGATTTGTTTTGGTAACTTAGATCATAACAGTGAAACTTCAGAATTTAGGAATTACCCTGAATTCCACCTATAATCTGAAAGTTGTACAATTTAATAATACAAATTGGGATAAATGTAGATTATGTTTGTGAAACATAGAAGACAATTCAGTCTTGTTATGTTCTTAATACAAGTAATATAATTCCCTGTAAAGTCTTAAACATATGAATATGCAGTGGTCAACAGCAGGTATTGAGAAACCTTGTAAATTGCATCAATGTTTTATTTTTTTTAATCTTCCAAGAATTCACATTTTTGAAAGAATTAAGAGCAGCCTGTTTCTTTATGGGAAAAAACCCACCTTTGTTCTTTGTATCTTCTTGTCTCCTTGAAGGGCACAACTGTTCTTCCATTGTGGGCTTCAGTGCATTTTGATCCTCTCTGCTGGGACAATCCTGACAAGTTTGATCCAGCTCATTTCCTGGATAAGCATGATGAATTCCAAAAGAAGGATGCCTTCTTCCCTTTCTCTGCAGGTAACAGAGGGGTTATTATTTATTTATTTATTTATTTATTTATTTATTTATTTACTTATCGAGTACGTATTAGATAATATATATAAGCATGAATTGAATACATAAAATGAATACAATTAAAGGGAAATTAGGATAGGGACCGTAGGCATTTATGCTCTTATACATGCCCCTAAACGTTGATTTAATCATTAAATGGCTGATTTAGTGATCTGGGATCTTCAAGGTTGGTCAGTTACCTCTAAGAGGGGTCTCCAACCTTGGCAACTTTAATACTTGTGGACTTCAACTCCCAGAATTCCTGAGCCAGCTTTGATGGCTGAGGAATTCTGGAAGTTGAAGTCCACAAGTCTTAATGTTACCAAGGTTGGAGACCCCTGACCTATAAGGCTGCTGAACTGTTACTTCACCTATGCTGATGGGTGCTGTTCTTCCTGCCTGCCCTTGCCACTATCTGTATTAGTTTCAAGATGAGCCTGTCCGGGACATGCATAGGTAAATGGTGAAATCACTGAGAGAATCTGATTCAATCATGAAGGAAAATTTGTGAAGTTTTTAGAACCAGAAGATACATAGTGACTGCTAATCAACTCCTCTATTGAAAGGAGGGTTTTTTTGTTTTTTTTGAAAAGCCACAAGTAGTATAGAGCAAGGAGATAAATACAGATCATGATAGGACCAAAGCACATTAATATTTTCTTCTTTTCAGTTTTCCTGATCATGATTCCTTTGACTGTTTGTTTGTTTGTTTCTTTCTTTCTTTCTTTCTTTCTTTCTTTCTTTCTTTCTTTCTTTCTTTCTTTCTTTCTTTCTTTCTTTCTTTCTTTCTTTCTTTCTTTCTTTGTAAATAAAAGCATTTATTAACAGTTTTAAAGATAACATAAAAAAAGTTTATACAGCCTAAAAAGAAAAAAGAAAGAAATAAGAAAAAACAAAAGTGCAGAAAAAATGAAAAGAAATTTTTAAAAAGCTTCCAATTTCTTTTGCAGCATATACAAGTATGATTATAATTACCTCCTTAAAAATTGGGAAAAAAACCCTCACTTTTTTCTATTATCCATTTTTTCCTAAATAATTGAAACCGTAAGTTTTTTCTTTCTTTCATGAAAAAAGACTATAAGAGGTTTTCATACAGCCATAAATATAGCTATTGTCTTTTTTTCTAATCAAAGAAATTAATTTAGCCATCTCTGCAAGTTCCATCATCTTCACTAACCATTCCTCCATTGTGGGTAATGTTTCCAATTTTTGGCTTATAGTAGTTTTGCTGCAGTTGTCATATATAAAAACAAATTTCAGTGACTTGTTTCTAGTTCCTCATTTCTTACTCTTAGTTTTTGTTACTCCATGAAGCAATGAGGAGAGGCTCCACCTATTGCAGGGTGGAGAAATTGAGGCAGAGAGTTAGTGCCTGTTCCCAGTGCTGTAGTCTTCCACTCTTCCCTATTTTTTATGATTCCAGGAAGATTCAGGAAACCAGATTATGTCATCTCCATGGCACAATTTTCTTTGCCAGCATGAATATAAATCATATTAGGTCTACAGGGTAGCTGTCTGGGTAATATTGTTAGGTCTTGCCTGTTAAGAAAGTTTTTCTGTGTTCCTTTTTAATTATCATGGTTGGTTGCACAGTCAGCCAGGTATTTAGACTGAATTTGACATTCTTGTCCACTTATTGATTCCTTCCCAAGGGCCTTGGATTGGTAGATGTTCTTTTCTGATAATGTTAAAGGCATCATTGCAGGATGTAAACTGTTCCAAGTAAAGCTGCCTTTTGCAATTGACTGATGATGTTTTTGTCAATGCCAATGGTGTTCAAATGGTGCTCTAGTTATTTTGGGATTGCACCTAAGGTGCCTGTTACCATTGTTATGGTCTTTGCTTTCTTTTGCTACAAGACTTTCTAGTTCTGTTTGCAGTCTTTATACTTCATGATTTTCTTCAGGTCTATTCTGCTGTCTCAAGGTACTGCTACATCTATTATCAAGACTTTTTTTTTGTTTTTCTTATCAATAACTCTCACCTCTTGAGTGTTTTGTGGCAGGTGCTTATCTGTTTGAATTCTAAAGTCCCAAAGCAATTTAATGTCTTCATTTCCTATTACTTTGTCTGTTTTATGGTCCCACTAATTCTTGCTTGCAGATAAATGGTATTTTTTCCTGATCTTCCAATGCACCTTTGTTGCTACTTTGTCATGCCACTGTTTGTAATCAGTCTATTCTGTTACTCCATGAACAGAATGTGATCTTCTTGCGTCAGATAACTAAGCAGTCCACTGTTTCTTCAGCTTCTTTACAGAGCTGGCATTTACTGTCTGTGCCATCTTCTCAGTTCTTGCTTGGTATGCATTTGTTCTTGTGCAATCAGAATTAGTCTCTTTCTTCAATTTTTCTGCTGTTAGTCATTGTCAGGTCTTCTTGTTACTTGCTTTGCCATCTATTTTTTTTTTTAATGTACTGGCCATGTAATACTTTGCCTTTCCATGTCACTTTTATATTCTTCATTTGGTCTTTCTTGTAGATCTACTAATCTGAGAAGAAGCCTTACTTTCTGGGTAGCATAAAGACAGTGGAAAATTAACTTGTTTGTTTATTTGTATTCCCCCCCTTTATTATTTTTAGAAATAACTCAAGATGGAGAACATAGCCAACACTCTCTCCACCTATTTATCTTCTTTTTTTCTTTTTACAGGGAAGAGAGTATGTCCAGGAGAGTCACTGGCTATAGTGGAAATATAGCTCAGGCTGGTACAGCCTGTTATTAAGAACACAAAGCCTGCAATTACTGCAGGTTCAAGCCCGGCCCAAGGTTGACTCAGCCTTCCATCCTTTATAAGGTAGGTAAAATGAGGACCCAGATTGTTGGGGGGGCAATAAGTTGACTTTGTAAAAATATACAAATAGAATGAGACTATTGCCTTATACACTGTAAGCCGCCCTGAGTCTTTGGAGAAGGGCGGGGTATAAATGTAAACAAAACAAAAAAAATCTTCATATTGTTTACCAATCTGCTCCAGAACTTCACTTTTGAATTGACTATGGACCCTAAAGAGATAGATTTAAATACTTTGTTTATAAGATGTAGACAGGTTGGGAAGCATCGGTACATTCGGGCCATCAAATGTAAAATATAAATTAACAATTGTCTCAAAAATATGTTTTCTTCCATCCCAGCCCTAAATTTCTAATATTGTGTTCAAAGTTTCAGAAATGAATGTGTGCTGAAAAGTAAAAGCTTTTGAAATATATTTCAGTAAATGTTCAAATATCATTTGAACATATCAAATATTACCATCACCACCATTACTATTACTTCTACTGATGTTTGAATTTTGATTTCATCCAGAGAATCTGATTCACAAAAGCACAAACATTTTCAGGCTAAAGATTGCTTTTAACCTTTCAGTGGTATGACAGGACCTTAACCACCAATTTTAGACTGAGTGAAACCATGCCAAATATTAAGATTTATTCCATTTGAATGTAATTAAAATAAATTAAAAATAGTTAACATTTAAGAATTATTTTAAAAATATGTCATTAAAAATGCCGTTTGGCATTGTACTGTTATAGAGACAAAACTGATTTTGAATTTAATAACTGCTGCAAGACTATTGATTGCACAATATTGGAAGAAAGAAGACTTACCTACAATTGGAGAATGGATTAGTAAAGTATCAAATTTAGCAGAAATGGCAAAAATTTCTACCTACTTGAAAGACTGTACACAAGAAAAATATATTTTGGAATGGAGAAAGTGGATCGATTATATTCAAAATAAGTATCAGATTAAAAAATACCAATTAGTTTTTGAGTGAAGTTAGGAATTGCTATGTATGAGAGTTTAAGAAAGAAGGGAATTGATAGTGTGATGGTGTGAAATGGAATATGTTTTATGTTATATTTTAGATTATGTTTGTTAGTTACAATACCCTGTATTCTGTTCTGGGAAGTCTCGGGGGGGGGTAATGGAGGGGGGAAGCGGAAGATTATAAATTGATTGATTGCCATTGTACAGGAATAATGGTAGAATTAAACAAGTTGGAATGGTGTAAAGTCGGGACTGCTCGGTAACTACTCCCGAAGGGAAAGGGTAAGGAAAGAGGAGTAAAGAAGGAAGAAAGTAGGTAGGCAGGTAGGTAGGTAGGAAAGAAGGGAGGGAGAAGAAAGGATAGGAGGAGAAGATAGAGGGTTAGAAAGGATGGTAGTGAGAAGTGGGAAAGAGGAGGGGAAGTAGAAAAGCGAGGAGAAGGATGGTGGGGAAAGTAGAAGAAGGATGAGAAGGGTAGAAAGGATTAAGGGAGGGAGTAGCGGTCGAGCAGGCCTGATTGAGCATAATTTGAGTATAGGATCGATTGTTGGATAAGTGATTGTATTGTACACTGGTCAAATTGTGGGAATTATTATGGAAAATAAAAAATTTTGCCCGGAAAAGACCTTCTGACAAGCCGGGGAATGACAATGGGGAAGCCGGATTCACATAACAACGGTGTTACCAACTCAACACCTGCAGTGATGTCGCTTAACAAATGTGGCAAGAAAAGGCGTAAAATGGCGCAAACTCAAATGTCCCGCTTAGCAACATAAATGTTGGGCTCAATTGTGGTCATAAGTTAAGGTCTATCTGTACAACCATCATTTGTGTTGTAAATGTTGTACCTTGAGGAAGGTATTTTTTTCTTTTTCTTTTATATACACTGAGAGCATATGCACCAAAACAAATTCCTTGTGTGTCCAATCACATTGGCCAATAAAATCTATTCTTTAAATCTGTAAAAAAAAAAAAAAAAGCCGTTTGGCAGCCTTTTATGAAAGCATTTTAGTGACACTGGTAACCAAAATCTAATCAATACTTTCTTGTCTCTGTTGAAGTACACAGATGCCGTAGTACAGAATGAGTTTCATAATTTGAATGATATGTAATATAACTTTTAATTGATTTCAGTGTTTCCAATGGGACTGTTTACCCCCCTTTTGATTTACCATCGGACAAATGGGCTTTCCACTGGATGGAACATCAATTAATTTTGCCTTGCCTATCTGAGGATATGACTATCTTTCGCTCTTATTCCTTCATGCGATACTCTGCACATGAACTCTTGCGCCTGCGAGGTGCCCACGCCTTGCAGGAATGGCCCGCCTCATTACCTAGGGCCGGCCTCAATGACGGGTCTTGGGACCCACAGAGGTGGCATGCGTTGAGAAAGAGCCTTTGGGGATTTTTAAATAGGGAATTTTTAAGGGGAGGGAGGGTAAGGGCGGGTGTTGGGGGAAACCCATTGGGGGGGGATGTCCAGTCCCAGCACGTGCTCACGGCATTACTTTAGTTGGTCTGAAGACAGGGGGGGAGTGGAATGTGCAGAGCAGAGAGTGTTACTCCATCAGTACGGTAAGTGGGAGAGGCAGATATGGCGGAGGCAAGGGGCCGTATCGTTCTTTAGGAGCATGTGTTCGATGTTTAAAAGCGATCACGTGCTCCGGTCCCTCAGTCCTTACTCGTTCCCCGGGTGGTCAGGACCCTCAGAGCTTGGGTCTGCGGCTAATGCTTTGCAATGCCCGGTCCGTGGTTAATAAGGCTCCCCTGATTTGTGATCTGATTCAGAGGGAGTCAGCGGACTTTATGGGCATTACGGAGACCTGGCTGGGCACAGAGGGGGGTGTACCCCTGGTTGAACTGTGCCCTCCGGGTTTCCGTGCATTCCATCAGCCGAGGGCCCAAGGTAGGGATGGGAGGGTGGCGGTTGTGATTAAAGAGAGTCTGGAGCCGAGGGAGTCCACTGTACCTCAGATAGCTGGTTGTGAATCCCTCCTTGTGAAGTGGGGCCATCAGAATCAGATGGGTCTGTTGATCACGTACCTGGCTCCTTGCTACATGACTACAGCCCCACCTGAGCTACTAGAGGTGCTTGCTGGGGTGGCGGTTGAGATTCCCAGACTTTTGGTCTTGGGGGATTTCAACTTGCCATCGGTCAGCTTGTTGTCAACGGTAGTTCAGGAGTTCCAGGCCTCCATGACGGCCTTGGATCTGATTCAAGTAACTGATGGCCCTACACACATTGGGGGAGGCACACTAGACCTGATTTTTATCTCCGGTCAGTGGGTTAATGATCTGGAATTAGGAGATAGAGTGATGGAACCGGTGTCATGGTCAGATCATTTTCTTCTTCACCTAGACTTTCGGACCGCCGCCCACCACCGCAGGGAGACGGAGCCAATGCGTTGGTTCTGTCCCAGGCGCCTGATGGTCCCGGAGAGGTTCCAGACAGAGCTTGGGCCGTTCCCTGAGGATCTTGCCCACGGCACGACTGAAGAACTAGTTGCGGCCTGGGAACGGGCCGCAGCTGGGGCTTTGCAGCCTCTGACCCGGCGTAGATCTCAATTGGCTCCTTGGTTTTCCGAGGAGCTGAGAGAGATGAAACGCCAGAGAAGATGCTTAGAGAGCACTTGGAGGTCTAGCCATTCCGAGGCTGATCGGACACTAGTGAGGTCTTTTACTAAGACCTACCTAGTGGCAATGAGGGAGGCGAAACGTTCTTACGTTTCCACCCTCATTGCATCAGCAGATAACTGCCTGGCCGCCTTGTTTCTGGTGACCCGTTCCCTCCTTCATCAAGAGGGATGGGATGACCCTTTACAAGGACAAGCTGAGTAGTTTAACGGTTATCTATACGATAAAATCGTTCAGCTTTGGGATAGTTTGGACCAAAATTGCGATGATCCAACCGAGATCTTGTTGAGGTCGTTTGGGATGAGTTTGATTCTGTGGCTCTTGAGGACGTGGACAGGTTGCTGGGGAGGTTGCATGCAACTACATGTTTACTGGACCCGTGTCCCTCCTGGTTACTGCTGGCTACTCAGGAAGTGACACGAGGCTGGCTCCAGGGGATTATAAATGCTTCTCTGTTGGAAGGGGTTTTCCCCGCCACCTTGAAAGAGGCGGTGGTGAGACCCCTCCTCAAGAAGCCTTCCCTGGACCCAGCTATTTTGGGGAATTACCATCCAGTCTCCAACCTTCACTTTGTGGCGAAGGTTGTAGAGAGTGTGGTTGCATGGCAACTTCCCCGGTACCTGGATGAAGCTGTCTATCTAGACCCGTTCCAGTCTGGTTTCCGACCCGGTTATAGTATGGAGACGGCTTTGGTCGCATTGGTGGATGACCTCTGGAGGGCCAGGGATAGGGGTTGCTCCTCTGCCTTGGTCCTATTAGATCTCTCAGCGGCTTTGGATACCATCGACCAATGTATCCTGCTGTGCTGGTTGGAGGGATTGGGAGTGGGAGGCACCGTTTATTGGTGGTTCTCCTCCTATCTCTCCGACCGGTCGCAGATGGTGTTGACAGGGGGGCAGAGGTCGTCCGCGAGGCGCCTTACTTGTGGGGTGCCTCAGGGGTCGATTCTCTCGCCTCTCCTGTTCAACATCTATATGAAGCCGCTGGGGGAGGTCATCAGTGGTTTCGGGGTGAGTTATCATCTGTATGCTGACGATACTCAGCTGTACTTTTCCACCCCGGAACACCCCAACGAAGCTGTCAAAGTGCTGTCCCGGTGCCTGGAAGCCGTACGGGTCTGGATGGGGAGAAACAGACTCAAGCTCAATCCTTCCAAGACGGAGTGGCTGTGGATGCCGGCACCCCGGTACAGTCAGCTGCATCCACAGCTGACTGTTGGGGGCGAGTCACTGGCCCCAAAGGAGGTGGTAAGCAACTTGGGTGTCCTCCTGGATGGACGGCTGTCCTTTGATGAACACCTGGCGGCCGTCGCCAGGAGGGCCTTTTACCAAGTTCGCTTGGTTCGCCAGTTGCGTCCCTTCCTTGACCGGGATGCCTTATGCACGGTCACTCACGCTCTGGTCACTTCTCGGTTGGATTATTGCAATGCTCTCTACATGGGCTGCCCTTGAGGTGCACTCGGAGGCTGCAGTTAGTCCAGAATGCGGCTGCGCAAGTAGTAACGGGAGCCACTCATGGCTCCCATGTAACATCACTGCTACGCAGTCTGCACTGGCTTCCTGTGGTCTTTCGGGTGCGCTTCAAGATTTTGGTTACACCTTTAAAGCGCTCCATGGCTTAGGACCCAGGTACTTACGAGACCGCTTGCTGTTACCTTATGCCTCCCACCGACCCGTACGCTCTCACAGAGAGGGTCTTCTCAGGGTGCCGTCCGCCAAACAATGTCGGCTGGCGGCCCCAGGAGCAGGGCCTTCTCTGTCGGAGTTCCGACACTCTGGAACGAACTTCCCCCTGGCCTACGTCAAGTGCCTGATCTTCGGACCTTTCGCCGTGAGCTAAAAACACACTTATTTATTCAAGCGGGACTGGCGTAATAGTTTTATTAAATTTTAAATTGGGTTTTACTTGGTTTTAGGGTTTTTAAATTTTCAAATTTTAATGTCGGCCTTTTTTGTAATTTGCTTTGTTTTAAATTTTGGTTTTAATTGTATATATATTGAGTTTTTATTCTTGGCTGTACACCGCCCTGAGTCCTTCGGGAAAAGGGTGGTATAAAAATCTAATAAAATAAAATAAATAAATAAATGTAATCTGAGAGTATCTTCTTACTATTATCTAAAACAAATAAAAGTTTTTGACCTGAATGCTCATTGTGCTTGTTTATTTAACCAAAAGCATGAACAATATGAACAAAATGAAACTTACAGATATCTCCTCAACCTTAGACGTAGCAGAAATTTCTAAAGCTACACCTACAATTTTTCAAACGACTTTACAGGATTTTATAACCTGGTGACTAAAGAAAAAAAATCTCAAAAGGGATGAAGCTGAATTCATACTAAGATGAACATTTTAAACAGAAATGTGAAGATAGTTCTCCCCACCCCCACTGGAAATGATTAATAAAAAGGACTCATCTCTGAGAGACTAATTGTGAATTATTTATATGAAAAACTAATAAACAGTTGGAAGAAACTGTAGAGGGACCCCAATACCTGTGTAACCCGGAACCCCAAAAGATACACTCTTGGTAATTTCTCTCTGATCATATAACTCTGAATCATTTATGGAAAATTACTTTTATGTAAAAGCAGAAGTTATCTTGCTTGGCAGAGGCATGTGTTGTAAGCTTGAAGGAATATTTCTACATACTGTAACTGTTTACGTCTTAACCCCTGGAACATACTGGGTAAAAATAGGGTAATGAAGAATAGGGTACTGAAGGTGACTAGTGACGCGTGTCAGAGGATGTCTCATGTCTTGGAAGGTGTATGAAACTACCATGTATAGTCAACCTAACTTTGAACCAATTATGTATAACTTCGTGTTTTCCTGTTTTGCTACTTTCTCTACCAGTTACTATAAAAGAATATGCTTGGGTGGTGCTAGGGGTCCAGACTTTGTTTTCCACATGAGTGGAAGTCTGTACCTATTTGCGCAGATAAATAAATAAAATAATTCTTGTTTCTCTAATCCTTCATGGTCCTTTCTCCTTCAACTGAAATGTGGGCGTAGCCCCATAACAAAACCATAATCATAATTTTATTAGGTGCCATATAAAAACAGAGTGATGCTTATTCGTAAAAGCGTTCAGAGACATAATAGATGTGCAGAGGAAAATTGAAGCAGAAAATGCATCATAGACAAGGTGAAGTCATAACATGTTAATCTTTGACTGTTAATGGTAAGAGTCTTAAATGTGAGCCATTGTTTTCTGAATGATGTCAGAGGTGAAAAACTGACATTCTAGTGATGGATGGATTTCTGGTTGAACTTCACTTGTGCTGCTCCCCTCCAGTCACAACATTTCAATAGTTCTGTATTTAATACATTGGTACCAGATAACTTGTGCTAGAGTTGAGTTTTTAAGTTAGAATACACCTGTGTGAAAGCATATCTTACCATCTATTCCACATTAATCTATTCCAAATTGATATAAATCTGTGAGAAGTCAGATCAAAAGTGATGGTCAATCTATGGGAGAGAGCAGATCCCCAATTAATTAATTGCTGGGATCTTTAAGGGGAAGAAAGGGAAGCAAAAGAGAAACTGGAGTTAAAATATTGAGAGGCTCATTGTGGGAAAGAGAGCAGGTAATAAGAAATGTGGGATTAAGAATTTGGAAAGAAAGACACTACAGCGAGCTCAGTACTAGTACTCAGTACTGTTAGGGTGTAATATGACCAGTTTCTCAGTACCTGATCAAAACTATGTCAATTTCATGGAGGAAGCCTTTCTCTTATTCAGCCACTACTTGCTGCCAGCCAGATTCTCCAAAGGGAAACATCCTTATTTACTCTTTTAAATGGTCTTTCTCCCATTTAAAGGGGGGGAGGGGGGAGGAAAAATACTTTTTTTTGAAATTGATATAATTTTAATGGCTCTATCTTGAACTGTTGCTACCATCAAACCGTAAATCTGAGACAATTCTGATTTGTTTCTGATTTGCCTTAGAGAAGACATGAAATGAATGTGACAGAGGGAGAAAAAAATAATTCCCATTTGTTCATTTATAGACAATGAATCAATGGATAGTACTGGCTTTCCAAGACTTCTCCCCAAAGGATTTTAGGATTTCCAAGATAATATTTATCCCAGTTATCTAACAGCCATCTTTTCGATCTTCAACATCTATCTGACATTTAACAGATAGTAAATGGTTAACAGACAATCTGACCGCGTTAAATTCTAAAGCTGGTCGTTTTTTAATTCCATTTCCTGCTTTCTATTAATTGGTTGATGCTCTTTGTCTAATGGAATTTACATGCTATGCTTACCGCAAAAGTATCCACTCTGGCATATTTTAGGAGAATTACGGTAGGAACTGGGTCTCCTAGGAGTTTTTTAAAAAAGCGTTCCACCAACAGAAACTACCCAGGACTCTTATTGACAGTTTTGGCTTGCTGCTGCTTGGCACAGAATTAGAGTTCGGCAAGGGGAGATTAAGGAGGCTGGTTGCATTTTACTTCCTTCGTGAATCAGAGATTGCTGCCATGAAGACATCATCAGTTGCGGAGGATGAGCCCGATATCCTACAGTATAAATTAAAGTATACCCCTGATCTAAGATGCGAGAAGCAAACAGACTTGGTTCCGGTTTGCTATCGCTGCAAATCCTGCATCTTGTCCTGGAAGATTTTTTCCACCCGAGAGTGGTTTGTTCGTGCCAGCCAAGCAACTCAGAGGTCGTTCGTGCTGGGGATCATCAACCGATTCGAAAGCCACGACCTCCTGAAATACTCATGGAACCTCCTACAGGCTATCGATACCAAGGACTTTAACTATTCCCGTTCCAGCGTCAGCTCCACCTTCAGAGCCTCTTCTTCTCTGGATCGGGCAATGGATCCACAGAAACTGGCGCAATCCATGGCGGATCTTTGGAGATGGTTCGAGGGCGCCTGTTTCTGGACCAAAGCAAACTACATACTTCTCTTGCTCCAAATGTGCGATTCACATTTGTTGCTGATGGCTGCTACTCTGATCCGTATCCTCTTAACTGAACATGAGAATGCCATGTCAGAAAACGCGGAAAAAGGTAAATTTCACTATTTGCCAGAACTGTAGGAGCTATTTTTGGCATTCAGAGAGGGGTGGGGTGGGGGGACGGCCAGTGTTTTAGTTGTCGATGTTCCACCATCAGGTCTAGTAGTTAAAGCACCAGGCTGAAAACTGGGAGACTGAGTTCTAGTCCTGATTTAGGCTGCAGCTGCAAGCCTAAAATATGACTTTGAGTCAGTCACACTCTCTGGGCTCACCTCACCGGGTTGTTGTTGCAGGGCAAATAGGAGAAGGGAAGACTATTAGGTATGGTTGCTGCCTTGAACTATTTATAAAAATAATAAAGATGGGATTAAAATCTAATAAAGAAATGAAGAATGAAGTTCACCCAAGGCATTATCCCATTTTCATCACTCAGAATATCTAATGATCATCAGTTAGCTTGCAGCATTGCTGTGTATCATACCTATAATACCATCCTATATCTGCTGTTCAAGGAAAAATACACTGAGTGCAAACGGAATGATTCCATGGGAAATAGATATATACTGTATATATCATGTGACTGCAGCATAAATTGATATTCAGAAAATTATTGTGTGGATTGCAGTTACCTGTAATAATTTATGTTCTCAATTTTTGTAACACCACACACCCACCAGACTCCTGCAAAGCATAAAACACAATACAAAAAATAAAATTGTGTGCCATCAAGTTATTTTTTACTCCTAGCGACCACAAAGATATATTTTATTCACCAGTATATATCCCCAACCTGTTCTTTTAAGTCTCCCAACAATGTATCCATTGCTACTGGAACTGAGTTCATCCACCTTGTTGATAGTTCTCTTCATCTTTTTTCCTTCCATCTTTCCTAACATTTCAGCCTTTTATTCTGTGTTGAATTAACAAAATTACACTCACAGGGATCTCCTGTTGATAATTTCTAATCCTTACAAGCTCTGGGGAACTTCGTTTTTATTACCTTCCTAAATACTGGGAGGGCGGGTGCCACCTGGATTTCTGGGAGGGAGTCTGTTCATATGTTGTCTACTGCTGAGTTTCATAAATAATTTTGAAGAGAATATTTGCAGCTCAGGTTGAACTATGGGGTCCTTGGTGCTTTCTGAGGTTGCTATTGGATAATGAAATTTCTACAAGAAAATAGCCAAATTCAGAGAGTGTCAAGGGCCCCACAATAAAATACATTTGTTGTATGCTACCCAGAGTGACTTGTTTTGTGAGATGGGCAGCTACATACATTTGAAAAAATAAATGAATAAATAAAAAATGTATTATTTTCACAATTTTATTTCCATATTTTGTCTTATGTTCAGCATTCCTTAAGGTATATACCAATATATACGACTAGCCTTGTGGTGCAACCAAAACAATCTGGAACTGAACACACTCAAAACCGTAGAAATGGTGGTAAACTTTAGGAGAAACCCTTCCATATTTCCACCTCTCACAATACTAGACAACACAGTATCAACAGTAGAAACCTTCAAATTTCTAGGTTCTATCATATCGCAAGATCTAAAATGGACAGCTAACATCAAAAACATCATCAAAAAAGGATTCAGAAAGCTCAAACTGCCCAAGGAGCTGCTGATTCAGTTCTACCGAGGAATTATTGAGTATGTCATTTGCACCTCTATAACTGTCTGGTTCGGTTCTGCAACCCAACAAGACAGACACAGACTTCAGAGGATAATTAGAACTGCAGAAAAAACAATTGCTACCAACCTGCCTTCCATTGAGGCCCTGTATACTGCACGAATCAAGAAGAGGGCTGTGAAAATATTTACAGATCCCTCACATCCAGGACATAAACTGTTTCAACTCCTACCCTCAAAACGACACTATAGAGCACTGCACACCAGAACAACTAGACACAAGAACAGTTTTTTCCCGAAGGCCATCACTCTGCTAAACAATTAATTCCCTCAACACTGTCAAACTATTTACTAAATCTGCACTACTATTAATCTTCTCATCGTTCCCATCACCAATCTCTTTCCACTTATGACTGTATGACTGTAACTTTGTTGCTGGCAATTCTTATGATTTATATTGATATATTGACCATCATTTGTGTTGTAAATGTTGTACCTTGATGAAGGTATCTTTTCTTTTATGTACACTGAGAGCATATGCACTAAGACAAATTCCTTGTGTGTCCAATCACACTTGGCCAAAAAAATTCTGTTCTATTCTATTCTATTCTAAACTCCTACGAGGGGAACTTCTGCCAGACTGTTCTGTGGTGAGCTCATCCTTATTTCCATTTTCTGCCACATGTCCAATCACAACTAGAAGCCTTTATCTGGCTGTTCCCAAGAGAACACAACTAGTCTAGGGAGATGCTTATAAATAAGTAAGCAACAATAAAGAAGCAACTTTTTACGGTGTCATTCTCGTTCCTTGTGCCTGACATACTGTCTGGGACTGAAAGTTGGGTCTGGAACGGTATCAGATTATTTTTTCCTATCAAAGTGCTGTAAAGCATTATGGAGTGGTATATAAATCTAAGTGCTATTGCTTTTGCTAAATGCCCAAATCTCAGTGAAATAGCTGAAGAACAAGAAGTTGGTTTCTCTTCCCATATGGAGCCATATTTTTGTGAAATTGTTCTGCTTTCACTTTCCTTTTGTTCTTGCTCAATTATTTTCATCTTTCAATCTATGACAGAAGAAGACTATGTAAAGTGGAGCAAATCTGACATGCGTCCTCTTCTCCCAGTGAAATCTGCTACGCTTTCCCAAATGGCTGAAGCCCAGTTTCTTTCAAAAACAAGCAGCGTGTTTGGTATGGTTTGATTTTTTTTTACTGTATAGCATATACAATATATAATGTAAGTCATTTTTAATATGCAGTTTTCTTCATGTGAACACATTTATATGGATAATAACACTATTATTTATATTGAATAAATGAAAATAAAAATGCCCAGTGCAGTGTGGTCAATCTATGCCCACTTCTGGATATTTTTTATTTGTCAGCATGAGTTTCTCATAAGGAAATAGAAATTTTATTTTGGATTAGATTGAAGACCTGTATATAACTTGTTCCAACAATGGCTGATTACTGCACATGTACAGGTAAAGCCTGTGCAGAGGAAATGAATTATGCAGCATATTTCTCCCCAGAAACATACCTCTTACATTCCCTTAACATAGATTTAACATTTAATGATAATAAGCATTAGCAAGTAAGGTGACAAAGACTATGGATTTGGATAGTTTATGAGGAGCACAGTGGCTTGTGTAGTTAGGACACTGTTTTGATAAGCAACAAGTTTGTTTGAGACCCGAGTGCTGCCGTGGAGCAGGGTGAGTGCCTGTCCTTCACTCCAACTCCTTCAGGGACATGAAAAGAGCCCCCAATTGGTGTGTATCAGCAATGATGATGTCACCAGCTAATTCTTTTTCAACCCAGAAGTGCTTTCCGGGTATTTGACACAAGTGTAATGTGATACTTTTTGCAGTGTTTTTCAAACTTGGTAATTTCAGATGTGTGGACTGGTTGAGGGCTGGAAGGTTGGCTGGGGAATTCTGGGAGTACAAATTCATGCATCTTAAAGTTGTCAAGACTGAAAAAATAATGGTTTATTGGAAGAAGGGTTCTAGCTTGCTTGCCTCTTCAACCTCTCTTCTAAGAGGAATAGGCCTATGTCAGTTTTCTCTATTGCACATGGTAAACAATGTGGAATCCAGTAGTTCATCTAGGAATTGCTCAGGTTTTGCATTTGGGTTCATTGATGTCTTATTGCCCCTGCACAGTATAACTTGTACCTTGTTTTTTTCCCCTTCCTTACCACAGGTAATCTCCGTGTACAAAAGTTGTGGTCCAAACAATCAGAAAATGTCTTCAAAAAAGCACTGAATGATCTGGAAAATGAGACTAACTACTTTGCAGTGCTGACTTTGCACCCAACCATTCCACCTGCTTCTCCGCAGCAGTCCCCCAACAAATCCAGAGATTTCATCCGGTATCTGCCTATCCACTTATCAAAATCCATTTTGAGTAAGGATCTTATATCTCTTCAACCTTTCTAGGGCTTATCTTCAATAGCCACCCTCCCCACTCATCCGGTTTGGGATGCTTTCTGTTAGGTTCGGGCAATGACGAGGCAGGAGACGATACAAGTGACAACAGCTCTGTAGTTTATTGTGATCCCAGCAAAACCCAACAGGCAAAAACCCCTCTTTAAATAGTATTTTGGCTGAGGCATCAGCCAATCAGCAACGTGCATTTTCCCGCCCAAATTTCCCTCCTAAAATTCAAATACATTACACTCCTCCCCTCCCAGAACACATTGTACCATATTTACATAGTTTTTTGCATAACATTTGCATGTTATTTTTCCACATAGTCACACAGGTAGACAGGGCGTCTCCTAACTCGTTCTGACCTGCGCAATTCATTCCCTGGGAGTGAGTCGAGCTGGTCGGAGGGACTGTTTGTTCCTCCCAGCTCCTCCTCTGGGCCATCCGGCCCTGGATTATTGGCAGAGTCGTGCCTGCTGTCCTCTGGAGGAGCCGGTTGGCGTCGCTGGATTTCTTTAGACTCAGCTAAGTCCTCCGATCGCCTCGGAGTTGATTCATTTAGCTGTTGGTTCAAATATTGGGTAGTCAGGGTCTGGCTGTTTGGTTTCTGGATTGTTTTGTATTCTTTTTCGTAATTGATCTATGTGGCGTCTCCACACTCGGCCATCCCCCATGTCCACTATGTATGACTTTGGGCCCGTCACTCCTACAATTGTTCCCTTTAGCCACACTGGGCCCTCACTATAGTTATGTGCCCATACCGGGTCACCTGTTGTCATTGTTCTGTTTTTTTCCTTTGTGCCTTGGTACCCATCAGGGGAGTATGTTGGGTTTAACCGATCTAGGGGGCACTAGAGTCTTCTACCCATTAATAACTCCGATGGGCTGCGGCTGGTGGTCACACAGGGAGTTCTATGTTGGACTGCCAGGAAGGTATCAATTTTGGATTGCCAATCTCCTGGGCTAATTCTAGATAGCGCTTCCTTGGCACTGCGTACGAAACGTTCTGCAAGTCCGTTCGTCGCCAGGTGGAAAGGCGCTGAGAGGACATGTCGAGTGCCCTCTTCTGCCAAGTACCCCTCAAACTGGGTGGCCGTAAATTGTGGGCCATTATCGGATACTAGAGTGTCGGGCAACCCGTGTGTCACAAATAGATGTCTCAATACTGTGATTACAGCTTCCGCTGTTTTAGTTTTCATAAGTAAAATTTCTAACCACTTCGAGTAGGCATCTACCACAATTAAGAAGGTCTGCCCATGGAACGGCCCGGCAAAATCTATATGGATCCTGGACCAAGGACCCTGGGGTTTCTCCCAATCCCTTATGGGGGCTGTTGGGGGTAGTGGCCTTGATTCTTGACATGCTTGGCATTTCCCTACCTGGTCACTACTGTCTTTATCCATTGTGGCCACCACACGTAACTTCTCGCTAGGCTTTTCATCCTTACAATCCCCGGGTGGCCCACATGTAATAGTTCCAACACATGCCCTCGTAATTTCTCCGGAATAACCACTCTATCCCCCCATAACAGACAGCCCCCTTGTACCGACAGTTCCGAATGCTTTTTTGTAAATTCTTTGAAACGATCCCCCGGTGCAGTGGGCCATCCCCTCTGCACCCAACCAATCACAGTTCTTATGACAATGTCTTTGTAAGATGCCCTAGTCACTTCCGTAGATGTGACTGGGCCAGAGTCCAAAGAGTCAATTAACAAGACGGGCGTCCCTGGGCTCGGGTCTTCAATAGTCTCTGGCAATGGGCATCTACTTAAAGCGTCCGCATGTCCTAAATCCTTGCCCAGTCGGTGAGACAGTTTGTACGAATATGCTGCCAGGAAAATAGTCCAACGGGTCAGCCTGGGTGATAATGCAACCGGTGTTGGACGGTCCCCCGCCAATAGTCCCAATAAAGGTCTGTGGTCTGTGACTATTTCAAATTGCTGCCCAAACAGGTACTCGTGGAATTTTTTAACCCCAGAAACTATAGCCAGGGCTTCCCGGTCTAGTTGGCTATCGTTCCTTTCCGCTGCGGTCATCGTACGGGAAAAATATGCAATAGGGGCTTCTGAACCGTTCGGTAACTATGGGGTAGGGGCGGTAGAGGACAGCCCCTACCCCATAGGGTGATGCATCACAAACTAGTACTAGTGGCAATGTCCCATTGTACTGAATAAGAAGGCTATCGCTGGACAATAGATTCTTAACTCCTTCAAATGCCTTAGCCTCAAACAGTCCAAACAGCTTTTTTCGCTAGCAGTTTATGTAGCGGTTCGGCTACCATTGCCTTATTTTTTAAAAATACCGCATAGAAATTTACAAGCCCCAAAAATGCTTGTAATTCTGTTTTATTTTTGGGGGTTGGGGCCTTTCTAATGGCTCGCACTTTGCTCTCCGTTGGGTGGATGCTTTCCTTATCTATCCGGTAACTCAAGAATTCTACAGATTCAACTCCTATCTGGCATTTGTTGAGTTTAACCTTAAGCCCCGCAGACCTGAAAATGCCCAAAACCTTCCGCAATTTGACCCCTAATTCTTCCAAGTTTTCTGCCGATACCAGTACATAGTCGAAATATGGAACTACTCCTGGTAGACCTTGTAGGAGTCGCTCCATTAGGTTTTGGAATAACCCAGGGGCTACACTAACTCCGAACTGAAGTCGAGTGCATTTAAAAGCGCCCCGATGTGTGACAATTGTCTGCGCTTCAGCCGTTCCATTGTCTACCGGTAATTGTTGGTAGGCTTGAGCCAGATCGAGTTTGGCAAAGACCTGTCCCTGCCCTAACGAGTGCAACAAATGTTGCACTACGGGAATGGGGTAAGCACTCTTTTGCAATGCTTTGTTAAGCATTGCCTTATAGTCAGCACAAATCCGGACTGATCTGTCCGGTTTGATTGGGGTCACTATTGGTGTCTCCCATTTTGCATGGTCGACGGGGACTAGTATTCCCTGGCTTACTAATTTGTCTAGTTCCCTGTCAATCTTGGGTTTGAGGGTGAATGGGACCCTCCTAGCCTTTAATTTAATGGGAGCCACCTGGGGGTCCAAATTGAATGAGATGGGGGTCCCCACGTACTTGCCCAGGCCGTCTTGGAAAACGTCCTCGAATTCTCTCAACAATTCGTCCTTCAGGTTGACTCCGCTTCTGTGAACCCCGGTTACTTCCATGCCCAAGGCTCTGAACCACTCCAGACCTAGCAAACTGGGCAGGTTTCCATCTACGATGGTGATCGGCAGGGTTTTCTTGAATTGTCCATATTTCACTCTGATGGACGTGACTCCTCGAACAGGGGTTCAGTTCCCCTGGTAGTCTTGCACTCTCAGCTTTTGGGGTTGCAGCTGGCGTTTCGCGACATCTGGTCTGGCAGGTCCTTTGCGATTGTGTCCCAAGACATAATCGTGATTGATGAGCCGGTATCCACCTCCATTTTACACTGCACTCCTTCGATGTATGTCTTGGTGAATATTTTCTTTTCTAGCCGTGTCGATGTGTGGCCACTCACACAGTGGTCTGATTCAACTTCGCACCTTTTTTGAATTGGCCAATCCCTGGCCGCTTCGCTGAACCGGCGCCCTATTGATTGGCCGGTTTGAATCTTTGGCGGGGAGGTTGGGAGGCTCGACAGGCCTGAGCTATGTGTCCTTTCTTTTTACACCGCCAACAAATCGCGTCTTTGAACCTGCAATTCTGTCGTTAGTGTTGCCCTCTGCAACTCACGCACTTGTCCCGGTCACCTCTCTCCGGCCTCCCGGTGTGGAAAACCTCTTCCTCTTCCTCACCGTCCAATTCGGCCTGGATTTCTTCGCTGTGGACTGGCATTGCTTTCGCCGCGGCATTCGGCATGTTCGGCTTTTGTAAAGTTTCCGCCGTTTTGGTGGACATCTTGTGTGCCCTGGCCTCATCCTGGGCTATTGCCAGGGTTAGGTTGCTTTTCGACAGCAGCCGCCTCTGTAGTCGGATGTCCCTGACCCCACAAATGAGTTGTTCTAATAAAGAGTCCTCCAAGTCTCTATATTCACAGTGGTTTGCGGCTTTCCTTAATGTGGCCATGTACACACTTATCGATTCGCCCTCTCGCTGAACTCTTTGCCTCAACTCAAACCGTTGTACAAACTGATGGCACCGGCGCGTAGTGTGCTCGTAGCATCGTCTGTAGCGTTTGTCATGGCACCGACTGTACCGGCGTTGGTTCCGACAGCGATTCGGCGGTATCGAAGACTTCTGGCCCACAGTGGCTCAGGAAGTAAGCGCGCTTCCGATTATCCGATACTCCTTGCAGTTCGTTAACACTCGAAACGAGCCATGTACGACCCCCATTTCTCCTTGGCTGGGTCGAATGGCGCTGGCGGCGTATAGCTAGACATCGCTATGTATCTGCTCTTAATACTGGCTGGGTTTTTAAACTAATTCGCTCCTTCAGCTCTTTTCCTAGTCTCACTGCCTTCAAAATCCCACCTTCGTCGCCAATGTTAGGTTCGGGCAATGACGAGGCAGGAGACGATACAAGTGACAACAGCTCTGTAGTTTATTGTGATCCCAGCGAAACCCAACAGGCAAAAACCCCTCTTTAAATAGTATTTTGGCTGAGGCATCAGCCAATCAGCAACGTGCATTTTCCCGCCCAAATTTCCCTCCTAAAATTCAAATACATTACACTTTCCTTGCAGGAGCCCATTCAATCAACCCAGCTTCCTAGCTGACTGCAACAGTGCTGAATAAGTTATAAATGTTCCATGTTCCTCAGAAATTAACAAGTATGCAAGTAGATAAACAAAGCAATCAAAGGTGACTTGGAGAAGGAAAAGCAAGGAGTGAACTGGCCAGTATTTCTCCCAGATCCAGAGATCTAAAAGGGCTATATTGACAACACAGGAGATTGGTAAAAGAGGTTAACAGGGCAAAGATAAGATATATAGGAACAAGGTTTGCCAAGATAAAAATAATCCAAGCTACATGGAGGTTTAGGAATTATTTACAGTATGAGCCCAGCTATTCAGCCATGACTTTAAAGTTGTTTCTTGATGGAAGCCCTAAAATATTCTAGCATCAAGAATCATCCCTGCTGAGTCTGAGAAAGTGTGAAAACTGTTCAGGCTTGTAAGAGTGATGGCTAGTTTTAATAGTTGCATTTGTTGTTTTAAAACTGTTGATGGCAGATGGAATCAGTCTTCAATTTAGAATCTGAAGCCTACTATGTTTATCTCAGTTTTGTTTTCGTTATTATGGCGCTAAAGCAGGGGTGTCAAACTTGATTTCATTGTGGGCTGCATCAGGGTTATGTTTGACCTCCGGGGGCTGGGGTAGGTGGGGGCCAGGGTAGGCAGGGCCAGCTTGACATCACTCGTGTCGGGGGCGCCTGTTGTGGCCCAAGTGCCCTGCTAGTGCAAACAGGCTCGCAAGCTCTGTTTCCGGCCACAACAGGCTGCTGCGGTGAAAATGGAGCCTGCAAGGGCTGCTCGCAGCCCTCCCAAGCCCCATTTTTGCTGGCAGAGGCACCGCAGGCCAGTCCTTCACTCTTTCCAGGGCAGCTCCGTGGGCCAGATCTAAGCATCCCATGAGCCATATCCGGCCCACAGGCCTTGAGTTTGACAGCCCTGCTCTAAAGTCTCAGAGATCCCAAGAACACATTTTGCTGCTTGCTTATTAAGCTAATTCCTTTATTAACAGCCTCTGATTAATAAATCTGGGAGGATTCTGCTTTACTATAATCAAACCATTTTTAAATTATTGTAACCAGGGAACAAACTGGCAATCTCAGTTGCTACTCTGCTCTTCAACTGAGCTGATGGGGCTCATAACTGATGAAAAAAAAGAGAGAAATAGTAATTTTGGTCAAAATCAATATGTTTTTCTTTTGGATTTTCCAGGAATGTTAGACATGAAAACCTTAGCACGATGTGCCTCTGTAAGTCCACACTGGAACTTTTTGGTCAAACAACTTAAATGTGACGTAATAGCAAATTATGCCCTCCGAAGTCAGATTTCCTTTTTTCAGGTATGTATAGTAGATTCATTTCCTCTTACCCAAGCATTGACATGCATGGAGAAAATTCCTTCCTTGTGATTACCTCACAAAAGAACAGGACTTTTTAGCTTTCAGGCCCCAAAGAGCTTCCTTTCCACTTAGCACTATTGTCCTCTTCTTCTTCCTTCAAGCTGCATCTGAGAAGGCAACTTTTAAGTTTGAGAGCTGATCAGCTTAACACCTGGAAGAGTATTCCCTGGAACACATCTGCCTGACTTAATGGGTTTATATCTAGCAAATGTTCAATGACTTGCTATTCATATGAATATTGTATTCATTCCCAATGAAAGATCTGCCTTGCATTGTAGGGTCTTATAAATGCTCAGCTCCATCCAGTTGCCCCGACTCTGCCCTGAATTAAGAGATTATAGGTTCATAAAAAGGAATTTACAATGATTTTATTCTCTAGTGTGGGTATTTCCTTCCTCCAATTAACAATGGAAATTATGATTGCAGGGCTAGTTTTACTATTAGGCAGAGTAAAGCAACTGGCTCAGGCAACAATCAGTTCTCCCCTCTCTAATTTTATTTATTAAATTTATGAGGTGTCCATCTTGTCCAAAAATGACTCTGGGTGGTTTATAAACATTAAAACTACCACACATTAAAATAATAAAGAAAACATAGCAATAGCAATAGTATTTAAACTTACATACTGCTTCATAATGCTTTACAGCCTTCTCTAAGTGGTTTACAGAGTCAGCATATTGCCCCCAACAATCTGGGTCCTCATTTTACTCACCGGTGGAAGGATGGAAGGCTGAGACAACCTTGAGCCGGTCAGAATAGAATTGCTGGCAGCCAGCAGTATTAGCCTGCAATACTGCATTCTAACCATTGCACCATTATGGTAATAAACGTTGTTAAAAGATGGGTAGGAGGGGAACACAACATACATGGGGAGAGGTGGGGTGTTTCCTAATCCAATAACCACCTCTAGAAGGGTGCATTCCCATTGGAGCTCTGGGCCAGTTGGCAGAGCCAGGTTTTCAGGCCCTTATGGAAGGTCAAAAAGGAGGGTGTGGATCTTGCATCGAAAGGTACGATGTTCCAAAGAGCAAGAGCGAAGGAAGAAAAGGCTATCTTAACTATGCTCCCTTCAAGTGTGTCAGAGGGTTCTGTTTTATTGCCAGTCATCTGCCATTATTCCAACTGAATCTGTCTGTCTCTCTTACAGTAAATGTGACGTGGAAAACTTGATGAGGCCACAATTATACCTTAGTCCCCAACTGCTTGTTTTCTTGCTCTGAATTAGATGGCTTGTTTCAAAATGATATCAGTGCCAAAATCTCCCTGCACCATTAAATACAGTAGATTGAAGAAAGCCATCTCTAAATTTGACCTTTGTGAAAGGTCAAATTCAGAGATGGCTTTCTTCAATCTACTGTATTTAATGTTTACTATATTTTTGTAGCATTTTGGATTTACCTTTTCAGGAATATACTTATTTAAGGAACTGTATATCCTGTGCAGTATTATGAATTTGCAATTTTGCTATCTGTTGCAGGGCTTATGTCCTAAAGGAGCAATTTCCACCTATGCCAAAATAGTAAAGGTTGCTATTCCTCGCATAACAGCAAATGGTGATATAATCCTAACCAAAACTAAGAAGCAATTCAAGGTAGATTGTGGATGTTTTTCCTTCTTGGAATTCCAGAACTGATTGATGGGGAATTCTGGGATTTTACATAGTTATTATATATGGAAGGCAGAGCCTAGTTAATTGTGCCTGGGCTTGGGAGCTCAGGATGGATAAATTTAATTTTTACTTGCATGAGAGATCACCAAAGAATTCTAAGGCTGCAGATTAACCCAGAAAACCAAATCCTGGCAGATTTGAGTGGCAAATTACTTCTGTGCTATTGTCCAGAAACCTTCATGAATGAGTTCAGCACATTAGACTCAAGGCATTTTGATGATAATTTCTCACTGCTATGTGGCAGATAGAAACTATCAAACATAGAAAGGTGGAGCTTTGCTGCCCTCAACTGTACTGTTTCTCTTTCCAAAGGGAGAAATGTCAATGTGTAATTATGGGAATATGTAGATCTTTTTGTTCTGGTTATGCAGCTAAGGAGGAGGAGATTTGGGGAGAGAAAGAAATCCAGCACTTCTGCCAGCTTAACTAGGAAGTCACATATTTCCATATATGCTATTTGCTTTCCCTTTTTCATCATCTATCACTGTCACTGCTTGCTTTGCTTGAAGGATTATGAACCGCAGCAAACTGCAAGTCAAAGTGAAGACATTGAATACATGCAGAAAGCATATCATGGCCAGGAGACAGACACTATAAAATTAGAAGAAAGGAATGTCTTCTGCAGTGGCTACAATGTTCGTATTCTAATAAACAGGTATGTGTCTAAAATAGAATTTATTTACCCTCATCCAATTCTCATTCATCTTGTCATGGAGCCAGGTTCTGGATGAGTAGAAGGGAAAACAGAACAGAGAAAGTCTATTAGGTGACTTGCCAAGGGACTAAACATTCTAATTAGTGATATCTGGCTGCTGCCTATATAAGAGACTTGCTTTGCTTCTCTTTTCCTTCCTGTCTCCTGTATGAATCCCATGTAGGAATTCTACTTTTGGACTTTAAATCCTTAGACTAGCTGACAACTTTGACCTGGCTCTTAAAATGGTGAAGGTAAAGGTTTTCCCTGTCAAGTTGTGTCTGATTCTAGGAAGTGGTGCTTATCTCTGTTTTTTAACCAAGAGAGCCAACATTATTTGAAGACATTTCCCTGGTCATGTGACCTCCATGACTATACACCAAGGTACTCAGAATGCTGATACCTTCCGAGTGAAGTGGTACCTATTTATCTACTCACATTTAATTGGTTTGAACTGCTAGGTTTGGGGCAAGTAATGAGAGCTTACCCTGGTGCTCGGATCTCAAATCCGGGCTGTCAGTTTTCCAACTGACAAGCTCAGAATTGAACCATTGAGCCATCATGTCCTTTGAAACTTTGAAACTTGAACTAACTTGCACACTCCACTTTGAAAATAAAATTGCTTTGCTTGATATTCCTTGCTACATTGTTAACTCTGCTGCCTGAAAGTAAAACTGATAAATGCCCAAGAAACTACATGTGTGTATGTGGCTGAAACCTGAATCAGGATACAGTACATCTCATCAACTCACCCATAAACATATAACTCCACAGCACATGGAAGAACTATCCTTCCAAGCTCGTGGAAGCATCTTTGTCTGGAAACAGTAAGTTTGGGTTATTTTAGACCCCACCAGTGGAAACAAGGAAAGGGGAATGTAAAAATTACAGTATGTCTGTTAAAATAAATCAGGGTCCTAATTTAATGTTTGCTTTCTACTTCAGTCTGGATTCCAACCGAGTGATTCATAGCACTGCTGGAAGGTTATTGGCCTTTGGTTCTTTAGATCGAAAAATCCGCTTTCTAGATATAGAGAAGATTAAAAGTGTCCCTCCTATCTTCTTTGGGCATGCTGGTAGTATCAGATCCTTGTATCTCCATGAAGACAGAGGATTCCTCCTGAGTGGCAGCTATGATCTCAGTATCAGGTGAGTGCTTTTAATGCTCTTTCTTTATCCCAGTTTAATCTGCCTTTTTCAGCAGTTAGTTTCCATTTGGGGCAACAGTGAAGACCAGTTTGTTTTATTCTAGTTTTTTCTGTTC